>NC_056747.1:1279065400-1279265400 GCF_019279795.1 Protopterus annectens
TTATATTATCTTTTGTTTAATCTGTTCCCATATATTCTTAGCTGCCATAACAAAATCCTTTTTAAATCTATATTCCTAAATACTTCATTTTATTATGTCCGATAAATATGGGTAGTGCTGGATCAATTCATGTGTAGGTATGGGCCCACTTTGCATGACTGAAAGCTCAAAATACTGAAATTTATTTGACAGAGTACACAATCCCGAATGTTCAAAATACCGAAAGCTCATTTGACTGACTTTCAGAATACTGAAAGCTTACAATGCTGAACTTCAAAATACTAAATGTTAAGCCCTAGACAATGACGTGTTTCCATTCACCTGTGAATTGCTTAACAAAAAATGCACAGATCTGTGAATACCAAACACTTCATCACAAATAACATTAACATTCACAAAACCTAGGTTCACAATACCAAATAAACCATGCAAATATCACCAGCAATTCATCTCACCAAATGAAAACTAAAAAAGAAGAAAATGCACACACTGACTAACTCCAAAATTAAAAATTACTTACTTACCTTATTAACAGACACCAGATGATATAAAACCAAACTCACACCTCCCAAACTATATATACTAACTCTAGGATCGCACTACAGTGGGGAAAAAAGGGCATATACCCTTTAGTTAAAATACTGTAAACACTGCCATTTGGTATTTTGCAATTCAGCATTGTAAGCTTTCAGTATTCTGAAAGTCCGTCAAATGAGTTGTCAGTATTTTGAACATTTGGGATTGTGGACTCAGTGAAATGAATTTCAGTATTTTGAGCTTTGAGCCATGTGAAATGGACTAGTAGGTACATAGTTTATAGCTATAGCCTTTCTTTAATCTTAATTAGTTTTATGTCCTGGAAAAAAAAAAAACAGAACTGTCTCAGAATATTCTACAACTGATGTCCTTTTTTATTTCACCAGGTACAAAATAATATCATCTGCAAATAAAGCCAACTTTTGTTGAACACCAAACCAATTATATTCTTAAATGTCTGAGTCCCTTATTTTCTTTGTCAGTGGTTCTAAACATAACAGAAGTAACAAAAGGTAAAGTGGACATACCTGCCTGGTTCCGCTGTTAAGATAATTTGTCATAGAGGAAGCTTCCCACTTTGACTTTTGCCTCTGATTTCTCGTATATCCTTCTTCATTATCCCTATTATTGTGTCAAGGAATGCAAAAGCTTCCATTACCTTACTTTTACGATCCTAGCTTACTCTGTTGATGCTTTCTCTACTTTTTCTGCATCAAGACCCATCAACAACGGAGGTATTTTTTTACATTCTGTTTTCCTCTGGATCATCATTTTTTTCTGCTAATCTTATCAAATATTTGCCTCCCCTCCACAAAACCACACTGATCCATATCTATCAATTTTGGCAACACCTTTGTCATTCTTTTAGCTAGTATAGACAGTAACACTTTATAATCATGGTTTAGAATCAAAATGGGCCTGTATGAAGCTGGATCTGATTGGTCTTTACCATCTTTAGGTAATACTGACAGCACAGCTTTTCCCAAGATGTTGCTGCTTCTCCTCCTTTTAAAATACTGTTAAATAAAGCCTTCCACATCTTTATCACTTTCTTCACACTTGGCTTCCAAATTTCCACTGTAATACTATTTATTCCTGGATACTTTCCTGTAGATTGGTTATATATCATCATTTTTACCTCGCCTACTCCTATCTTTATTAGTTGTTGAGCCTCATCTGCCACTAACCTTAGCATATTTAAGTCTTCCATAAATGTTTCCATTTGTGCTTGTTCTTGATTTCTCCACTTCTCTGCTTTATACAAATGTTCATAAAATTTCCTTAATATTTCTAATGCCTGTGCAGGATCTTGTTATAGGCTCCCTATGTTTGGCAATATCTCTTTCTACTTTCTGTTGCATAAGTTGTTGTGCCAAAAGTTTTTTTGCTCTGGATTTATTATTAAAAAAAGTTGCTTAACAGCAATCTCTATAAATTCATGCATATTATCCAGGGACTTTCTTATTTTCTCTTTATTCTCTTGTTCTGTGAGATTCCTCTTATTTTGTAGTACTTTTCACCTTTGTCAGCCACCCTAAATAATTCTTATTACTTCTTGACTAGATCTCTTTTTGCTTTTATTTCCACCCTATTTTTCAACTCCACTTTAATTTTATCGCAGCCTCTAGCTATATTTTCAGAAGAAATTTCTATCTTTTGTAATAACTCCTGCATAATTTCCACTACCCATTCTTTAAATTCCTCTCTTATTAACGTGTAAATATTTGCAGTGTTTGTTAAAAACAAGGCTACAAAGGGATCAGCAGAGTGAAGTGGTGGAATGTGATTTGTTAATTACTACCTACTTTGAAAAAGTGTTCATTAGCTGTTAGGCAGGACTGGGGTTTTTTTTTAGTAAATCATGAAACTTTATTTTAACACCAACTATTTACATGTAATAGAAGACAAGTTGTCTTATTTTGCTTTATATATCTGCATATTTCTTCTACTTTTGTACCATTTCTCCACAATGCCTACATTCATTGGGTTATGCAATTAGTATTAACCCAGATTTCACTTGAGAAAAAGAAGGTAGAACTGGATTGCACTCCAAGTAGTTATTTGTTTCCCTCCTTACATGGAGGGATTGTGAAAGCATTCATTTTTCTCTTGTATTCACCTCAGTTGTATAACATCATTATACAGCAGTACAGAGAACATCAAGGGTTAAGAAATAGGAGTATGTCTGTGTAATTATACCAGTAACATTTTATTTTTCAGCATTTCCCTGGGGACAGTACATCGGAAATGATCAGTGTATGTAGTATTTCTGCATTCTTAGATCCGTTTATGTCCGATATGTTTAGTGCTTATTTTACTTAGCTTGCATGTGCTAATCACTTTGGTATAGAGCACATACACCATTTTGTCCTGGTGGTTCATGTAATTGTTTTTCTACAGGTGTGATTCCAGCCTTCCTGCTAATGAAGTTGCTCAGCTGCAAAGTAACTTTCAAAATGTTTCTAATTTATTAACTGTATAACTGCACTGATAAATTGTAGACTATTTTCAGCTGTGATACAAGCCGCAAAGCCAAAGGTGTATGTAGCATATATGGACAGCTTAGCATAGCCAGCCAACTAGGACAGTTTTGGGTGAAAACTGGAGCACTCAGAGAAAATACATGTAGACATCAAGAGAATGTGAAAACTCCATATGTAGTATCCAAATCCAGTAATGAATCATAAACTTTGGGGCAGAAAATTAAGATTGAAATTAAAAGTTGTGAGAAAAGAGGCGCTGTGACGTTTTACATAGTATTGTTAAGTCACCTCAAGGGTTTATCACAGTGTGATAAGTAGCCACTTGGCTCAGTGTACACTTCTAACTTTTTTGATGCACATAACACTTCTATCTAAATGAGGTTATGTATCTACAAACAATGAATACTGGACTGCAGACTTTTTTTCTATCCCATAATCTCAAGTTTCTAACTTTGTGATAAATGACTGCCCATAAAGACAGCAAGCTAAATGATAAAGTCCTTGAAGAGCAAGCAGCTAAACAGTTAAAGGGTTGTAACATTTACTGTAAAATTTAATGATTTGAAAGTTAGAAAGGCAAACCCAGACAGAGGTATTCTGTTGTCTGCTGTGCTTCCTCAGTCCTTTGGAGGACATTAGGTAGATGTGAAGTTATTCTTAAAACAACAGTGTACCAATTCCTTGATCATAAGCTGGTACAACTGTTAACAATCCAAACTAATCAGTTCTAACATATTTCTTTGCCTGCAATTAGAAAGTACAGTTGTATAAGTAAACTTACCATAATAGTAGGTGTTTGAATTATCACTGCTGCAGAAGCCTTGGCTATATAGGTTATATCCTGCCAAGAATATAACAGCAGCAAGATTCCAAAGCTACAGGGCATCCTCTACGCACCCAAACTACAAGTTAGCTCATGCTGGACTGGCAAAAAGACATGATCTGATGATGTCAGTTTTCATTCTTCCTCAATGTATGGGTTCCGATCTGACTCGGACAGTATTCTAGCTCCTGACCACCAACGTCTCAAGCTCCTTTTCTACCCATAATTCATCACGCCTAATATTCCTCAGATCTTATTTGCCACTTTAGAGTTTAGACGTGGTCACCTTCAACTCTCATGTTTTCTGTGAAAGATATTTCTTCTTTTTTTTCTAACTTTAACAAATTACTATTTCTTCAGTTTTAATCTGAAGTCAAGTTTGTCAACTTTTCTCGTTTACTTCTAGGAAAAATCTCCTTCCCTTTACCCTGTTTGTCTTTTACCAGCTGTTTTTCTCCATTATTGTGACAGTTTATTTTACAGCATTATTTTTTCCATTTTGATGTCATTATTTTATTACTTTACTATCGATATTTCTTGTATGTACAAGATTTATTGTAGTTCTTTAAATTCCATTGCTACAACCTTGGTTTATATTGTTTAGGACTGCAGTTTTTTTGCGAGTTTCTATGGACATGAAAGAATAAGTTGCTGATAAAGGCTTTACTGCTGTCTTCATTTTTTCTGAAGCCATTGCTGGGGCACACACCCCCCCCCCATACAAAATGTAAAGACCTGTTAAAAGGTCTAGTTTCTTGGCTTTTCTAGTCCCTGCTTCTTCAGAACCAAAAGGAAAGAATAAAAACT
This sequence comes from Protopterus annectens, assembly GCF_019279795.1. Lineage (NCBI taxonomy): Eukaryota > Metazoa > Chordata > Ceratodontiformes > Protopteridae > Protopterus > Protopterus annectens. Next base: position 1,279,070,051 of record NC_056747.1, read on the forward strand.
GCATTCAAAGCTGTGTCCAATCTGACCATCATTGGATCTGACCACACAGTTCTTCAGAACTTGAACAAAAGAAGAAATAAATTAATATTGAAAGGTTTGCTGCTAACTACCTTTTTCTCTGAATATTGCTGGAGTTGATATTCAAGGACCCTTCAAAACGTCTAGGTATTCAAATTCTTTGACTTCATCTTCATTATAAACCAAAAAACTAGAAAGACTTTGAATCAAAAGCCCTAGTGCTTCTTTGGGCCCTAAGTCCTTCTCTGATCTGATAGACTTGCTGGTACTTCTTCACTGGATCCTAAGCCTTCAGATCTGACAGACAAATTTTATTCCACAAAATTTGAAAGATTTCACATCCAAACTGTTGAGATGCAACAAAACCTTTAGAATCTCCTTCAGATCCCAGGTCCTACTTGGATCCGACGGGCTCGGTTCCTGCGGCGATTAGTTCCTTTCCTTCCAATTTTCCCTTCCCACTCAGTTTTTTCAGGATGTGTACAAGATGATGTAAAATCTTCTGGGACTCAAATCCAGATGGAGATCTTACCAGTTCCGCGCTGTCATTGATTTGTGAGTGCATCCGCTAAGTCTGATTTGCCCCCCTTTTCCTACCTGGCCAGTGGTACCCCAGAGAGGTTCAGAATCCATTAAAAGAAAGGTACTCTCATTTACCCTTTAGATACACTTGACCATTTCTTTTTAGATACCCTTGAATCAGAGTGGGTCTGGGACGTCAGATCTAAGAGATCTTTGGTTCGTTCCCAACCTTTTACCTTTCTTCAAAACTCTGTTTCTGAGTAATGGAGGGGAGGGGCATTTTTTCTCCTGTTACATCACTTTCTCTTAAATGGTACCTAGGACCTATTTTTGTATCCTACCCACTTGTACCACCTACACAGCTGTTCAATCCTAAAGTATCTTTTTAAGAGACTGCAAACAGATTTGATTAAAGGACTATATAATTTGCTTTCTAGAACCAAAATTGCTGACACTCATCCTCAGCAGTCTCCCTCAGGCTACCCTACGGATGATATCCTATTCATCTATGAGGTTTATGTTGCATACTGCAGAAGGCACCTGTAGGGCTGCAAATTCAGGAATTTCCATTAAGAGACATACCTGGATGAGCCTCAATTATTTTGTGCTGTCTTTCAGGTCATCTTTTGTCAGTGCTACCTTTGACAGTTCTCTTTGGTTTGGCCCCACAGGTAAGGATGTAAAGACCCTATCTGCAGTCGATGCCCCTTCATTGTTTTTTTCCCAGTAATCAATGGAGAGGTCTAGGTATGTGTTACAGGAAGTCAAAGGGTCCCTTACAGGGCACAGATGAAGATAGTTCACCCTGAGGCACAGGAGGGAGTGATAATAGCTGATACTCCCAAGTGGTAGGGGACTCCTGCAATTCCAAGAGTCTAGAGATACTTCTCTTAGACCCTGCCAGCATTCCTGAAAGGATACCTCAGTGCCATCCTCTGCAGCCAGTCTGGAATCTCTTATCTCTACATCAGGAAGCACGGCTAATCATAAAGAAGGATGCTTCCTTGCAGAGAATCTTTTGCTGAGATTATATCATTCCCTTTTTCCTTTCCACCCCATTACTCAAGAAGCAGCTTAGATTCATCCAGAAGTTCCCTCTTAAACCAATAGAATGCTTAGCTGACTCAAGATTCTTCTAGTACCTAAATAAAATAGGATATTGTGATTGATTTTAAGTCTCGGTGTGTGGAATAGTTCTATTTCGCACACTAACTCCTAATTAGTTATGGTTCAGTCCAATGCCCCCCTTCTGTGCAGGACTTCTGGATGAAGTTGACCTTCAGGATTAGTACATCACATAAAATGAATGGACAATTTAGGTTAGGAGCCAGTCATTACCAGTTCAGAGTCCAGCATTTTGGCCTAAGCACAGCCCCCAGGGTGTTCACCAAGTGTATTGCAGTACTGGCATCTCACTTAACTTTGAAAGGATCCCACGCATTTCCATTTTGGGATTGGCTCGTTACCACTCCAACCAAGCTTTTACTGGTGCAAATTTGAGATTAAGTGCAGTAGGCTTGTCCACAATTTGTGATGGCTATCACTAACAAGAAGTCCCAATTCTAACCGACCTACACAGAGTTTATAAGACCAATTTTTCAACACTGTGTCTATCCTAGCTTCTCTCCCCTTTAACAGAGTACAAACAGTAGCTCCGAAAATAATTGGTAGTACCAAAATATCAGCAGGATTGGTTACGCAACTTCTGGGCTCAATGTCAACAGCAGTAGAATAGATGCTACGAACACAATGATAAACACTCAATCTATGTCAGTAAAGATGATAATAGCTCAGTCAGGCTGAGGTTATCTTTCCGGGTTAATGCAGTCAAAATAACAGTGCTAGCCTGTCATTTCTTCTTTCTCAACCCAAGGCCACAGTGACCATGGATGCTTCCCAGATTGGATGGAGCAGACAATTCCTGGGGAATACAGTCCAGAGCATTTGGTCTCCTGAGGAGACCAACTTACATATACTGAATGTGTGGCAATGAGCGATTTTCTTCTAGCCAACTTGTAATTGTAGCACTTTTTCCAAGGTAGTTGTATGTGATAGATGTCAAACTAAGCAGGTCCATCTTACTTCCTCACAGCTTGTGTCTCAGCAACAAAGTGACGGACATGATTTATTTATTTATTTATTTATTCATTCATTCACTTATCATAAGGACAGTTTTTCATTCTGTGACCAGGAGTACAGACTTGAGGCAAATTAAATTGCATATTTAAATGGGAGATACAGTTTATTCAAACTAAACGTGCAACAAGGTGGAAGAATATAAAACATAATGGGCACTTACAATGCATTTCAATAAGGATTACTTTAGAAAGCAGCCATGATGAAGAACAAGCCTTCCTCACTGTATCTTACTGACCTCGACTAAGATGGTTCTCCTTCGACTTCTTTTTTTCTGTACTCCCCTTTGATTTTAGATCTGTCTACAGAACTTCTGTCTCACCTGACAGGCATGATTCTTCTGCACATCTGTAGCCTGACTGATTCTCATTATATTGATAGCTAGGCAACCTATGCTTTCCCTTTTGCTCATCCATTCAATTCTGTTACCTTCCCATAACAACTCTGTATGAGGAATCTCTTCAGAAATTTATGGAGAAGATTGAGTAGAGCAGTATCAGGTAGAACCTTTCACAGCTCCGATATGTTCTGTTCTTGAATTTATAGCCAGTGCATTTTAAGACCGTGCTAGTTTATCAATTGTCTAACTTCTACTCACAACCTTTCTCAAATTTGTATGTAGATTTTCGGAATTCTTCTCTGGCTCCCTCTAAACTTTATTAAGCATTTTTTTAATGGTTTTCTTCTACTTAGACTTCATTACAAAAATTTCATACAACCATGGGGTATGCAATTGGTACAGTGAACTTTGACACAGTCTTCTTTTCAAATGACAGCCAAATGTAATCTACAGTTCTTTACCTGGAACTCTAGCCTTTTAGTTGCATTTACTTCCATTGAATATCTCAAGCATTGTATTTTCCACATGGATAAGGACACTTCACATACAAATGCTTCCTCCCTGCTGAGGGGCATGTCTGAATCCAGTATTAACCAACCAAATTAACCTGCCATTATTTTTTCCCAAACTTTCCAAATAAAGGAGAGTATTACTGTCTTTATAAGCTGAAACTGTTTACTGCACATGCTAATTTAAGTTTTGCGTAAAAGTTAAATTACAGGCTAATACACTCAAGTGTACTAGCTGTTGATAGCAATTAGTCGAAAATTATAGCATTTATTGTGTTTTCTGCCTTTCTGTAAAAAAAATCTTGAAAAAAAACAAAAAAAATCTTTGTTTTCCATACTTTCCTAGCTAGCGTTCCAGAGACAGATTTTGCTGATCCCTGGGCTTTGTCTTGGTTCCTGTGTTTCTCCATTTTCCTTGTTTGGTCAGGGGGAAGTTTCTTTACTCACCAGTGAGAGTAGGGAGTACTGCCACAGTACAAAGACAAAATGATCAGCTTTAACAATTGGCTTAATTACTGGTGTCATTCTAAGGGGATCCAGTGTCTGTCTGCTTGGGATGACATGCTTGACGAGCCACGCTGCTTCGCAAAGGATGGCTTGCACCTGTCACCCCTGGGCTTCCGGATATTGGCCAAGGCTCTTGCCACCCCCATAGTGCCTTTTTTAGGCAAGGCTCAAATTTTAAACCTACCACCCTAGAACACAATAAAGAAAAAAAACTAAGGGTAATGCTGCTCAATGCCAGAAGTCTCAACCTCAAGATGCACGCACTCGAGGCCCTTCTCAGTATGGAGAACATCGATGTCTGTGCTGTGACAGAAACCTGGTTCAAGGCTCCTGAGAGCACCCCAGCACTATCCAGGTTTTACCTCATATCATGCGTTCCGGCCCCAAAATCCGGACAATACCAAGAAAGGAGGGGGGGTATCCATATTCATCAAGGACACCCACACCTCAAGATTGGTGGCAACGCACGATGCATCGGAGACCATCCAGGTGCAATTAACCATAGGCAAGACTGCTCTGTAATTTGTAGCATGTTACAGGCCACCCTCGCAAACTCAGGAACCTCACATGGCTTTCCTGAAAACACTGGAGGGGATAACTGTATCTCCAAACACCATCATACTAGGTGACTTCAACTACCCTAATATAGACTGGGAACACTACTCAAGCCCAAACACTCTAGCCCAAAAGTTCCTGGAATTCATAAACTCAAATGCCATGGAACAACTAGTCACCATCCCCACAAGAGGAGAAAACATACTTGATCTCATCATCACGAACATGGGAGCACAATGTTCAACACCGGAAGTATACCCCTCACTGGTGAGATCAGATCACAAACTAATCTCGCTGGAGATCCTTATCCCGCCCCCACCTGAAATAAAAAAGACCACAGTAAAGAACTTCTCGAAAGCCGACTTCACACTTCTAAAGACTAGTGTGGTCTCCTTTAAGGCCCCCGAGCCAGCGGTAAACATTACTCAAGCCGCTGAATCACTTACAAATGCCTTCTACCAGCACCTGCAGGGCTGCATGGATCAGGCAATCCCAAGCAAAACAAAGACTCTTTGTACCAAAGGCAAGCGTCCAGTCTGGTGGACCCCAGCCATAAACAAACTCTACAACAAAAGGAGGAAGCTACTACAAGATAGATCAAAATCCTTAAAAGGTAAGACACCGCTGATCACTATAAGTAAAAAGCTAAGAGCTCTCATCAAATCATCCAAAGCTAATTTTGAGAGAAAAATAGCTAAGGACTCAAAAGACAATCATAAGGCATTCTTTAGCTATGTTAGAAACCTGGGAGGAAACTCCCAGATATGCTCAGAATTAGTTCAAAATGATGTGAAGATTACTGATCCTACAGACATTGCCAATATACTGGCTGACAGGTTCAGTGCAAACTTCTCCCCCCCAAAAGGAGAGATACCTATACCAAATGATTGTAGCCCCCCAAACATCTCTAATGCCCAGGTGAGAACTGCTCTCTCCAAGGCAAAAAACACAGCATCCATGGGACCTGATGGTGTCCCCAGCTGTGTGCTCCACGAACTCAACGAGGAATTAAACCCACAGTTAGGTCAGCTGTTTAATCTTAGTCTCACCTCCAGATACATACCCAGGGTGTGGCGCACAGCGACTGTGGTCCCACTTCACAAAGGTGTTGCCTCCACCGACCCTGGAAATTACTGTCCCATTAGCTTGACAAGCCTTATCTGCAAAGCCATGGAGAGGATCATAATGGATCTCATAAATAAAAACATAGGGAATTTGCAGACTTTGGATCCAACCCAGTTTGGCTTTGTCAAGGGCAGATCATGCCTTTTAAACTTGGTTGACTTTTTCGAGACAGTCACCAAGGCCATTGATGAGGGAAAGGCAGTCCATACAGCCTACCTCGACCTGGCGAAGGCCTTCGATACAATACCCCACTCGGGTATCATTGAAAAACTCATCAGCTTAAATGTAAACCCATACATCACAAGATGGGTTGCAAACTGGCTGAGTGACAGAACCCACAGGGTCAGAGTTGCTGGCGCCATGTCAGACTCAAAGCCTGTCACAAGTGGTGTCCCACAGGGCTCAGTCCTGGGCCCACTCTTGTTTGGCATCTACTTTTCTGAAGTACAAGCAAACACAGGAGGGCTATGGCTGACAAAGTTTGCAGATGACTGCAAACTGGGCGCCGTAGTCGAAAACACATCTGACACAGATATCCTTCAGAAGGGTCTCACAGAAACGGATAACTGGTGCCAGAGCCATGGCCTAAAGTTAAATGCCAAGAAATGCATAGTCATACCCTTCGGGAAAAACAAGGTTATCCCTAGATACCATATAGGTGGCAATCCACTGAGCACAGAAGAAGTTATCAGAGACCTGGGGACCCAGGTTGACAGTAGCCTTTCATTCGACACTCATATTGCTAAAGTAGTTAGGAAGACCTTCTACATTGCCCACCTTATCATGAAGGGATTCACATCTAGATCAAGGGAGGTCATAGTCTCCCTATACTCATCACTCATCAGACCAATGATTGAGTACAATGCCCCATTCGGAATGTATCTGACCCGACACTTGCAGCAGCTGGAGAGGCCACAAAAGTTCCTCACCAAAAGGATAAAGGGTCTCAAAAATCTGTCTTATGCTGCCCGACTGAAAGAACTCCAGCTCTATTCAGTTGCCTACCGCTTGCTCAGAGGTGACCTGTGCCTGACATACAAGGCCATGTCAAACCCAGATTTGATGAACATGCTTCACCTCAAAATCTAGATCCCTCAGAGCCACAAGGGCGGAGACTTAAACCTCGACACGGTTATTAATAGGCCGTGCTGGAGGGATAGATTCATCACCCAAAGACTCCCTATGCTGTGGAACAAAATCCCGGTATATGTGAGGCAGAGCACCTCGCTGGCCTTGTTCAAGAGGAATCTTGACCAATGGATGGGAGATCGCAGATACACCCCAGGGATTACCTCAGTGTCACTGCTCGACAGAGGCACAGCAAAATAATGGGCATAGTTTCTCCAAACTAAAGGGGTGGCGTAAGCCACAAAACTATGGGCTAGGCTTGTAAATGCCCTTGGGCAGATAGCCTAGTATGAACCTATGAACCTATATGCTGCACTTACTAGATGTTTATAGATAATGGTGTTTCTACTTGTACAGAACTAACAACTTGGGAAGATGGATCAATTCTTGGCTTCCTTGACACATCACAAAATGGGCAAATTGGTCACAAATGTAAATATAACCAAGCAGTTGACATATTATGTTTTGTTTGTCTCCACTAAATTGAATTTCCCCTCTAACAAAGCAATTCAGGCTCTTTCAACTACACCTTTGACCATTTCCACTATATTCCAGTCTAGACTATGCATGGAGTCTAGATATGGGAAAAGTACTTGGTTAAAGCCTAATACCATTATCATCCATTACAAATCAGATTCAGCGTCAAGAGAAAGAGAGACCTTTGCCTCAACTGTACTCAGGAATATCCTTCATTAAAATCTGCCCAGGAATTTAGATAGCTGGGGACTGTCCCATACATTGAGGAAGAATGAAAATTAACAGCATCAGATAAAGAAGTTCTGAAGTTACCATGATGTTCCATCTGTGTTGTCCATTATCATGGATCCTCAACTCCTCACCCTCCATCCCCTCCATTTATCAAAAGTGAATTGTGGAGGAATTAAGTTCTTAGGGCACCTCATGGCCCCGTGTGTTGATCTTTAATTATGACAATTCTTTATGGTCTTCATATCAAGCTGCAAACAAGATCTTATGGGTAGGGAAATGCTTGAGAGTTTGTTGGTGGCCGTGAGCGAGAATAATAGCAGAGTTGGATCCGAATATTGGATCCCAACCTATACATGGAAGAAGAATGAAAATGAACAACACAGGTGGAACGTTATGGTAAGTATTGTAACATCCTTTTTAGGTGCCAAGCCTTTCAGAGCTTTCATGCTAACAGACAGAGGGAGGCTGAGCACTGAAAGCATAATGCTAGAAACAACAGAAAATAAATATCCATACCCCGGCATAAACAACACACACCGAACAACAAGGATAATGAAGGGCGGGAGAGGCTACTGCAGTTTGTGAAGGACTAGATGTGTGTTTAGTTTTCAGTTTCTTTTTAACAGGAAAAATTGTGTCAACGGTATTATTGACAGTAGCAGCAGATTCCACAGGGATAGCTGCAACATTCTGACCAAATAGGGAAGTCTTCCCTGTTCCTTTCCCAGGACTGACAAGATTGTCTCTTTCTTGCCCACTGAGGGGACCCACAGCAGCCTCAGGGGATGTGTAGCTACCCCCCGGTCCATAGTAGCTGTGGGTGCTACACCAGAGGGATCTGGGGGGTAAAAGATGAGTGATCTGAGGAACAAGTTATGGTCACAGCAGAGTCACCCACCTGTAGCTGAAGCATATTGCTAAGCCTGCTGTGGTGGCAAATGTTTGCTTAATTGTTTTCTTTTTGTGTCTGAAAGAAGGACCGACTGTGGGATAGGTAGTTTGTGGCAGTCAAGCTAAAAATAGTGCCTCTTTCCTGGGGAAAACAAGCAGTAAGAGCTAGTAAAAAGTTTAAGTAGTTCAAAGTCACTTTTTTCACAGAAAAACAAAGTAAAAAGAACTTTAAAATGCTTCGACTTTCCACCAAAGTAAAATAAACAATTTCTCCACAGAAAAAAAAAATCAATTCCTTTCAACAACTTTTAAAATAACAGGAAAAAGTGGGCTTCCATTTAAAAGTACATTTAAGTCTTGTGACAGTCTGAAAACACAAACTCCTAGCTTAAAAATAACCTTCCTAAACAGGAAAGTACAATAAAACATTTTTTTTAATGTGGAACTTATCTCCTCAACAAAGGAACAGCACAAGCCAACCATAAATCCTTGAAAGCCCACAGAGAAGCTCTCTCTTCAATGGCAGGTTAGTTCTGAAGGGCTCAGTGCCCAAACATGCCTTTTTATTCAGCTCAGCTTGAGCTGGCAGATGGCTTCAGCACGTGGATGGTGCCCTGAAGCTTTGGAAGCTGTTCAGCTATTGTAGCCTTAACAGGATAATAACCCATATAGCTATGGCTACTGCAGCCTAAACATATATATATATATATATAGCTGCAGTAGAATTGGTTATGGCACTCCTTTATCTCTTGCAGTGATTTTAGGTACTTTTCATTTGTGGTTGCAGTGGTCGAATTATATTATAGTAATAATTTCACGAGTTATACTCTTTCTATTATATTTAATTTCCAGAGGTATATGGAGGAGGTGTCCTCACATGGTGGAAGCAAAGTTTATGGTTATTTTAGGTGTTTGCAAATGTAACACATTTGTTTCATTTGCAGTAAGCTTTTTTTTTAAGATGAAAATGATCACTGATAAATTAATCAGCGAGGGAAAGAAATGTAATCGCATACATACGGGTATCCAGTATTGTGTGCACATCACTCTGAAACTTGGGGGAGGTCAGTGAAAAATATATAAAAGTGGAATATGAACATTGTTTTTTAAGGGGTGGGGGTGGGGTTGGTCATCTCACTTAAAATGCTGTGAATCATGAAGTAGAGTTTCAAAGATGTTTTAGTTAAAAAGGATGGGGTGTCCTATATTTTGCACAGAATTCCAATAAGCCAGGAAGGGATCGTTGCTCTCAGTGTTTATTTTCTTACTCCTTGTAGTACAATGGTGTCACAGTGTAGTAAAAGATGTTAGTTTCACATGGATACATCTGTGGATTAGGAAATAAATCAGTGAATATGGCATTATGCTTGTTAGTTTAAATTGGCAGTGAAATGTGTGTGTTCTATGAGGGAGCATCTGCTGAAAACTGTTGGACATTTCCCTTCACCTGATCTCAAGTCCTAGTTATTTGCTGGGAAAGTTAGTGAAAGGGCTTAGTTTAACAGGGGTGTAACTTGTCATGCAGGAAAAGATGTTTTAAGGAGTACCTCCTCAGATGCGCACTGGCTTGTATGCCATTACATAGATATTCCAAGGTCACTGACTCTCTTGATCATTCTCACCTTACCAGCTCTCTCCCTCAGGCCACACCTCCTTTCTCTAGAAGCACCCTACTGGTCAATCCTGGAGTAAATTTGTGGATACTCATCCAGTCATCTAGTTTGTTTAAAGGAAGATAGTGACTCACAATGCTTAGCAAGCTGGGAAAGTTTATTCCAAAAGTTTGGGAGGTGCTGAGTTATAAACCTGTCTCTCTATCATGTTATATTTATCTGTTGATGAAGGTTTAGAGCCCTGGTTCTAGTACTGGTAGCTATACTGGACTTGCAGAGAATGAGGAGTTCCAGGACAATCGGGTATCTAATGGCACGATTAACTAGATACAGATCCTCCTCTCAAAATCTATACAACTCTAAATAAGGGGAAAGAGCTTCCAGCCTCTGTTGGTAACTTGGGGACTTTAGGCCTGTGATCTTTTTGGTCTGGTTTGAGGTCCTTCTAATTATTTGAAATGTTTAGTGAGACATTGCAACAGGACCATTGTACTCAATAATTGGCCTGAGCAATGCTGAGTATAAGGGACTAATTACATCCTTAGACTCTGATATTCTTTTGACAATTAGCTGGGCTAAATAACAGGGCTGTCTGACCATCATTACATGATGGTTAAGTAAGCAAGATATCAATCCAAGTTCCTAGGTCCCTAACTACATTTTTGTTTTGTAGAGATGTATTGTCTGTTTAGTATGAAGAGAGGAGGGGTTGTCTACCAAAAGTGATGGTACTACAATTTTTAGCATTTAGTTTGAGCCCATTTTAGTGTATCAAGTGATTACTAGGACAAGTTCATTCTGAAGGGTTTAGCTGTCATAGGGTAATTTAACAACAAGCCCTGGTTTGCAGTCATCTGCAAACTTTGTTAGCCAGAGTTCTTGATTCTCTGTTTGGAGATCTGAAACATAGATATCAAAAAGGAGAGGTCTCAGCACCTAGCCCTGAGGGACACTGATGGTCACTTTCATACTTTCTGATGAGGCACCTGAAATTAACATTGTGTGGGGTCTTTCAGCCAGCCTATAGGTCAATTTTTAAAGCATTTAGCTTTTGTTTGATATCAACATGGAGAATGATGCCAAAGGCCTTAGCCAGGTCATAATATGCTGTTTGTACTGCATGGTTACCCTCTACAGTCTCTAACCCTTTCAAAACAATTTACTCAAATAGACAAGGATCAATTTTCATAAAACCAAACTGTTGGGGGGTCAAGTCTAACAATATCATTGATATCACAGTTTGGTAAGTCAGTTATAATACGTTACATGGCTTTGCATATGTCTGCTGTAAGGCTAATAAGTCTACAATTACCTATGTTGGTTATAAGGCTACCCTTATGGGGGGATTTCACCAATGCAATGTGCCCTTCATCAGGGACAAAGCCAGTAGCTAAAGCTAAATTAAACTGTTTGAGAAGTGTATCATAAAGGCATATTTAGCGCTGTTAATTAAGCAACCAGTTAAATAATCAGGTCCTATGGAGTTAGGGAAGTAAGGGGTTCAGATATTTCAAGCCTTTTAATAGAAGTCTCAGGAGTGAAGTTGGCTCTAAATTTGTTCACATGAATATTGATAATGTCTTTTTGATCAGAACAGGATGCCTCATGAATACGTTCTGAGCAATGTAGGGTATTGTTTTTAAATTTTCTGAAAAAAAAAAATATGCATTTGTTCAAATAATCCATTGTATAATGGCATCCAGGATCAAATGATCTTGTAAACTGATAGCATTATAGATAAATTATTCTAAAGTTCTAGAGAGACAGTTGAAGTGTTGAATTTTTTTTTCTGTGTTAGTTTGCCTTGGGTATTTCTGCTGGACTGATGTTTTTGTTGTCACTAAGTTTGGGGATCTCTTTGATTTGTGTGAAGGTTCCATACTAATGAAGGATGGGACCTTTTTTTTTTAACTGAAGGTCTGTTATCATCATCATAATATCCATGCATTCTTAGACGTTAGAGAATCATGTATGTTATTTGCATTCATTTTAATGTGTTAAAAAAGAAATATTAGAGCTTACTCGATTTGCATCAGGTTAACTGTTTGAGGAGTGACATTTGTTTGCTGCTTGAGTTTTTCAGTGATTCCAACCCTGCAGTAGTAGTAGTTGAGTATTCAGGATAATATTCCTGGTTCTTAAGACTTTTTTTTTTGTTTCGTTTTACTTCATATTGCATTTCATCTGATACAAAAGTGTGGTTTGCAACCTTTGTATACATCTTATTTAAATTGAATTATTTTGTTAAAGCAGACTGTTGCCCTTTCTGCTTTGAAATTAAAGGATCTACCTGCATTGACTGTTTTGTAGTCAAATATTTCTTTTTGGACCAAAGAGTTTTGATGCCTTCAAGCTTGATGCTGTTAAGGAAGATCTGTCCATTGCATTTATAGTGACTGGGCATATCCCATTGACCCTGTGTTGACCTGTAGGAGAAGAGGTGGATGATCCTGGAGACGTAGGATCAGAAATAACAGAAATTACCACATTGTAGCACAGAGAAAGAAGACTAAGGGACAGGATATATGAACACATATACAGTATTAACAATAGTAAATCCACAAATGCATTGGCAAGACACATTTTAGAACAGCCCACACATAATTTCAAATTTAGCGTCATACAACAACTATACAATGACGGAAGAGGTGGTCCAGAGTCACTTAGATTGGAAAGGTTAGAGCTTTGTTGGCAATTGAGGCTGAATGCCTGCCAGTTTCCTGGCCTGAATGAGTGTAATTCGATGTGTGTCCTACGCTTGAAAAATCTGTTAAGGTGAATTCTCATTTGTATTTTTAGATTTGAGACTTTGCTGTTTTTATGAGCAAATACATGTGCAGTTCTTTGAGATCGAAATTACAAGTTTAAACTTTATTTTTATCTATTTTTAACTATTTTAACATTGTTAGTTATATAAAGCTGAACGTAATTCTTTACTTGGAGATTTTTTATACATTTTTATATTTACATTTGTTAGTATATTATTTTTATCATTGTTCATTATAACATTGTATTTTCTGAGTTGCGACCTGCATGTATATGAGATTTTATATAGGTAGAAATTAAACAAACAATATATAAAAAACAAACAATAAAAAATAAAGAAGTAACTAGTAGTTGCAAGTCTCACCAGTAGGGTGAGCTCTCTGCATAGTACATGTGTAGTGCTGCGTGACTTCAATGTGATTTCAATGAGATTTGGGTGCTATAAAATGCTCTAGTAGATTATTAACTTAAAGTTTTGTTTCTGATGAAGTTGGATACTTAAATCTGACGAAAAGTGCATGTTTAAAGAGAAGCTTAAATAAATATTTCAAACACAGGTTTCGTAGTGGATTTTTCACGTGGTGTTGGAAGACAGTGTCTGGGAAGTTTTTTGTTTACCTGTTTCAAACCATTTTCAAGGCTTGTGTTGTTTGTGTGATGGATCCCGAACCAGTTCTTCCAGTTTCACCATCAGCGAGCCAAGCGGACTCACAGCTAAACCTTACTGTTCTTATTGAACTTTTAACCCAACGAGTCGATGACTTAAACAGGAGACTAGATGAGTCTGCACCCAGGTCAATATTGGGAAATGCCCCCATCATAAACCAGGTTAGTAATTCAAGTCCTAACCTTAATGTCTCAGCCTCTGTGCTACAGAGGGATGGATTGGTTCTACCTGGGCATGGAGGGACATGCTCTGGAGATACTGGTGGAACTAGCACCCAAGTAGTCAGGGGAACTAACTTGAATACAGAAGATTTGAATATGAAAACTCCCCCTAACTTTAATGTATGGTTGAGTAAGGAATTTAATTTTGGGAGTAACCTTGTTGGGACTATACCTATAGGCATGCAGGAAAACGAAGTGACACTGGCTCACAAACTTCAAGATTTTGATACTAAGTTGATTAAACTTAAAAAGACTCCATTGGAAATAGCTTATTTCCATGAATGCATCCGTTTAAAAATAGTGCCTAAGTGGTTGAGGTCATGGCAGTACCCCACTGGCCTGATTGAAGGCTCAAAATTCCATAAAGACTTAATATCCCTTTTTGAGAAGCATGGGAAAGAACTGTTGGAAACTTTGTGTCTCCACTACCAAGAGAGAGCGGATGCTTTAACTACTGAAGTGACTCTGTTAGACGAGAACATTAAGAAGGACTTAGACTTTCAAAGATACCAGTTTGACTATGAGAGAATATTTCACAGCATAGACCAACATTTATTGAAGGTCAATGCAACCAAAATTAAGAAAATTCAAAGGGATTTGAAGGACTATGAAAAAGGGCTAGCATATCCTAGACCCCCACCTTCTCAGAGTAGTAACCCACCCCAAGGTGATAACAAGCAACCGGAAGGCTTGATTCAAGAGAGTGAAGTTCCCCAAGCCACTAGTGATAGTGACATGGGAGACCAGGCTCCAGACCCAGCCTTGGTTCGTCGCAGTGATAGACTAGTGACGAAAAACAACATGGGCTACAAACAGGGTCCTAGTGACCATATAAATTTTCAGAACCAAGCCTCCGGCAGCCATTACCCGAAGGGGAGAAGGAACAATTCCAGAACCAGGAGGAAGAACAAGTGGTGAACATTGAAGAAAGGGAAGATTGTTTAGAAGCTTTAAACACTTGCAGTATAGTTTTGAATACTTCAAGAGACTTTAAAATTTATAATTACTCAGAGATTAATATATCGTCCGAGATGGCTGACTTATTATCAAAGGGACATACTTTTGTTCCAACTGCACACACCCAAATAGCTGACATTATAATAGATTTAAAACTTTTTGTTCGTAAAATGAATTTGAATTTACTAATGGGTGATCATTTACCAACCCAGAATGACTACTATATTCCAAGTGTTTATAACCCTCCTACCCACTTGATTTTGTCCTTCTTTGAACAGATGTGCGAAATTGATATTAGGAACACACTGTTTAGTAGTAGGCATGGTAATTTCCAACAACACAATCTCTCAAGAGAGGAAAGGGACATACTTAACTTTTTGAGTTCCTCTTATGTGAGAATTATGAAACCGGATAAGGGAGGGGGCCTGGTGATTATGAATGTAACAGACTATAACCAAAGAATGTTATCGATCTTAAACTCTGAGACATACAGTGAAGTGTCAAGGAATGAGTTAAATATAGCTATGAATAGAGTGAATTCCTTGCTGTATGATTTATATATTGAAGGGCGTATTGACAAGATTGTGTTTGAATTCTTGAAGATGCCAGCACCAAGACTACCTCTTATTTTCGGAATTCCGAAAATTCATAAAAGTGTAGCAGACCCACCAATGAGGCCATTAGTAGATGCAAGGGGAAGTATGACATATGCTTGCGCTAAAGCTGTTGACAACATTCTTAAAAAAATATGTTGCCCAAGAGACCCAAATTTCAAAAGATTCCTGGTCCTTTTTGCAACATATTAATCAAATTCCATTTTTTGAAAACGCCTTATTTCTGACAATAGATGTTAAGGATTTGTATTCTTCGATTCCCCACCAGGAAGCCATTGAAAGGTCAGCACTATTGATGCAAACCCATAATGCCCCTAGAGATGAAGTGAACTTGGTGACAGAATTAATAGACATAGTACGGTCTTATAATTATGTCACCTTTAATGGTAAATTTTACCATCAAAGAGTGGGAGTTGCGATGGGGTCCCCATGTGGGGCCAGTGTGGCTAATACGGTCATGGCACACTGGGAGAGACAACATGTCTTACAAAATCCTTGGTGCCAACAACACATAAAATTTTATACGCGATTCTTGGACGACATTTTTGTGATGTTTGTCGGCCAGGAATCAGAGGCACTGAGAATGATAGACATGTTTAATAAAAGCACGGAGTTTTTGGAATTCACTTATTCTGTACACAAGGACAAGATTTCATATCTTGACATTGAATTAAGGAAAGATTATAGAGAATTAGTTTATTTAGCAAAAATTTTCCATAAGAGTACTTATTTTCCAGCTGCCACCCTTTTTCACAAAAGAAATCTGTGATTAAGGGGCAGTTAGTTAGGGCAGCGAGGATGTCCACAAAAGATGAGGACTTTATAGCCGAATGCGATACACTAAAGAACTTTTTCTTACAGAAAGGTTACCCTCTAGATTTGTTCATGACCCTCCGTGAGGAAGTGAAAGCTAAGAGACATGAAGGAGTGTTCCCACCAATTTTGTGTAATAAAAATATGACTTTGGTTTGTAGTGACAAACAGGGGTCTGACGAGTTGTTCAGCCCTTATTGCTTTATTTCCACTTTTGCCATGGAATCCTTTGAAATAGTTAACATCATTTGTAAGAATTGGGGGTTACTGCTGAACCATAATGAGACACGTACAACTTTCCCCGAATGCCCGAAAATAGTTTTCAGATGTGGTGCAAATTTGAAACAAATGTTAGAAAACAGAGCCACTGTGATGAAAAAGAAACTGGGTACATTCAAATGTTGTATGTGTAACCAATGCAAATATATCCATGAGGGTAACAGTTGTTGTATTAGGGATGTTAAGATCAAAGCCAAGGACAAATATGATTGCAACAGTAAGCAAGTAGTGTATTTGGCAAGCTGCACCCACTGTCCCGCGTTCTATGTCGGTAAAACCAACAGAAGACTGAGGGACAGGATATATGAACACATATACAGTATTAACAATAGTAAATCCACAAATGCATTGGCAAGACACATTTTAGAACAGCCCACACATAATTTCAAATTTAGCGTCATACAACAACTATACAATGACGGAAGAGGTGGTCCGGAGTCACTTAGATTGGAAAGGTTAGAGCTTTGTTGGCAATTGAGGCTGAATGCCTGCCAGTTTCCTGGCTTGAATGAATGTAATTCGATTATGTGTGTCCTACGCTTGAAAAATCTGTTAAGGTGAATTCTCATTTGTATTTTTAGATTTGAGACTTTGCTGTTTTTATGAGCAAATACATGTGCAGTTCTTTGAGATCGAAATTACAAGTTTAAACTTTATTTTTATCTATTTTTAACTATTTTAACATTGTTAGTTATATAAAGCTGAACATAATTCTTTACTTGGATTTTTTATACATTTTTATATTTACATTTGTTAGTATATTATTTTTATCATTGTTCATTATAGCATTGTATTTTCTGAGTTGCGACCTGCATGTATATGAGATTTTATATAGGTAGAAATTAAACAAACAATATATAAAAAACAAACAATAAAAAATAAAGAAGTAACTAGTAGTTGCAAGTCTCACCAGTAGGGTGAGCTCTCTGCATAGTACATGTGTAGTGCTGCGTGACTTCAATGTGATTTCAATGAGATTTGGGTGCTATAAAATGCTCTAGTAGATTATTAACTTAAAGTTTTGTTTCTGATGAAGTTGGATACTTAAATCTGACGAAAAGTGCATGTTTAAAGAGAAGCTTAAATAAATATTTCAAACGCAGGTTTCGTAGTGGATTTTTCACGTGGTGTTGGAAGACAGGGTCTGGGAAGTTTTTTGTTTACCTGTTTCAAACCATTTTCAAAGCTATGAGTATTGCCAGATGACTCTCATTTATTGATCTAAGCTTTGCAGAACCCATCTGGGGAGGGGTGGAAATGAGTGGCCAAAGTCAGCTTGCCCAACCCAAGGAGAAGGGGTTAGTATGTATCCTGCAGCTGGAGAAACACCTTTGGATCTGACTACAAATCTGCATTGTATTCAGGAAGGCAGGATTGTTGGGGCCGAGGCTGCCATGGACAGCGTACAGCTGTCTAGTTATGTATAGTGAATGCCTGGATGCACTTGCATCAGAGCCAAGCATATCAGGAATTGGTGGAGGATTTAAGATACAACAAAAAATTCCCTAACTTTCCACAGAATAACAGCCCACATCCATGATCCTCCTCTAATGTTCGTACAAGCAGGAACATAGAGGGACAGGTGGATACGGTGGGGAGAGAGGATCAGTGACTGCAGCTTGATCAGGGGACCAAAATAATCACACAGGGCTGGTACTAGAGTTCAGGAATGTATCCGACAAGTACTGTACAAGCAGTGAAAATGTTTTTTATTCCCTTAAGTTTTATATGCAGGTCAGCCATACTTTTATCAACCAGGGGAGAAGTAATGGACACTAATTAATAAAGACTTGAAGGCAGTTATTTGAGAGGGGAAGAGAGTGAGACATAAGTGGGATATGTTAATATTTCCCATAGAAAAGGTAGTTTAGGATTACCTGATGTGTATGAATGTTTTAGAGTGACACAGTTAAGGCTGACATACATAACAGAAGCAGAAAATTATAATTCAAAGTGGAAAGGGATTATAAATCTGGGGGGGGGGGGGTTAAGAAACAAGTAGAGAGTAGAACCTTGGATGTTCATCGTGTTTCACTGTTGCAGTCATTACACATGGGTTATCCTGCTGGCAGGCAACCCACAGTCGGCCCGAGTTCCAAAGTCTTGGTCCGGGGTCGGTTGCTGTTGCCTCTTCCCTGAAGTCAGTGTGCCAGGGGTATAAAAGCTGCAACCAACACCATTTTCTTCGGTCTTTCTTGCCGCGTGGTGCCCGAAGCAAAAGTAGTTTGCAAGTGCCGGTCGGCCAACTCCTGAGATTTTCAAAATTGAATTTCAGAACCAAATTCTTCAATAAAGCTAAGTACCCCATTGGGGAAACTTTTTCTTGCTCCAGACCGATGTCAGTAAAAGTTAATAATTGTATTTCTTGTGGGAAGCAAATACCTCATAAGGATTTTCACTCTTACTGCATTCCTTGCCTAGGCCCTGACCACGACGTTACTAGTTGTTGGTTTTGTGCTAGATTCAATAAACACACTATTAAACGTCAGTTTGATTTTGCTTTACATTATTTTGGGTGAAGATTTAATTACATAATGCTGTCAGAACAACCGACGACCGGAATGTATAAAAATCGCAAAGACAAAGAAAAAGACAGGCATCCGAGGTCCAAAACTGACGACGAAGCCTCTTCTAGGCCAGTCGCCGGTTCTCAGTGAGGCGCTTTCGCAGCCCCTGACACCCGCTACCTCAGAGCCACAGGCCATAACCGACAGCCATGTGGAGACACCAAGGCCTGTGGAAACCCAAGGTATTGGGACTACGGAAACTATACCGTCAGATGGGTCCGGAGCCGCTGAGCAGGCACCGGCTTCTAAGGGTGTTTTCAGACTTTCACAGCTTACAATTAAAGCTACTACAGCAGCAAAGGCAAAGTCAAAAACACCATTAGAGACAAGGAAACAAGTGCAGCATTCTCCAGAACAGTCATCCATGCCAAAGAAATAGATGCTTAAAATGGCCGAAGACCTTATTACTGTAATCAGGGGCTCCCATCCCCCTCCTGACAAAAGGCCTAGGCAAGACACTGATTATGATTCCTCTGATCAGGTTTCCATTTCCTCTGATTATTCTTCTGACCAGGGCTATTGTCTCCCTCCCTATGAGGACTCTGATGCTGAAGAGTCCATTCCCTCAGCCTCACCGCCCGAGGATTTCTCTTTTGGGGAAACCCTGCACACCATGAGGGAGCATTTCCATTGGGAGAGCCAGGATTACTCAGAATCCAAGAAAAGGCTCAGATTTCCTTTTATTACCTCAGCACAGGCCCCTGGCTGTCCCCCTTGTCCTTGATATTGTAGATGATGTTTTTTCTGAATCCAGTCTCTCCCCCCACCCCCACCCCCTGCAACAGTAAAACCAGACAGGTACTACAGGGTCCCTGACTCTCATAAATTTCTTTACAAAAACCCCGCTGCAGACCCAGAAACTATTTCTCAGGGTCCAAAAGGGGTTAAAGCTTCCACTGCCAAAAATCCTATCCCCTCAGATAGGGATTCCAGAGCTCTGGACAGATGGGGGAAAAACGTTTACGCTTCTGCTACTTTAGCTGTAAGAGCTTTAAACTGTCAGTTTCATATGCTTAAATATCAACAGTATCTCATGTCATTGTTAAAGCAGAAAATGGTTACAAATATAGAAAGTCCTGATGGTAAAGAAATGCAGGATTTATTGCATGCAGTTGAATAAGTGGGAAAGCATACTCTACAATGTGGTTTTGATTCATTAGAGGCTTCTTGTAGAGCCGCAGTTACAGGCTCTGTCATTCGAAGGCATGCTTGGTTAAAAGAACAAAGTTTACCTGACCATGTAAAAGTAAAATTATTGGATGCTCCACTACAGCATGATACTTTGTTTGGTGTTAAGGCAGAAGTGTTAAAGAAAATGGAGGATAAAACAAAGTCAATGCAAACTGTGAAAAATTTCTTACAGGTTCAACCACCTAGATTTAGCAGAAACTGGCCTTCAAAAAATTGGTCCTTTCCAGTGTCAGACAGGCCACAAAGAGGCAGATACAGACGCCCAAGAGGCAGATCTCAGCCCCAAGGCTCCTACAGACCTAAACAATGGGGTTCTTCAGCCCCCAAAGGAGGAGAAGATAAGTCACAACCTTATAGGAAACAGTCACAATGACTTCCCTCTGCAAATGCCAAGCTCTTACCAGTTGACAGCACCCCCTAGGGGGAAAGCTAGCACTTTTCTCAAACAGATTGGTACATGATCACCCAAGACCAATGGGTGCTGAATATAGTTTCTCAGGGGTACAGGTTCCACTTCCACACGCTTCCAAAACCAAAGGGTATGCCAAACCTGCCACAAAACCAATGGGCAGAGGCAGAAAAACAGATTGCTGCTCTTATGAATATGGAACTATTCAAAAAGTTCCACAAGAAGAACAGGGCCAAGGATTTTACTCACGACTTTTCTTAGTACCCAGAAAAGACAAAGCCTGGTGACCAATACTTGACCTGTCAATCCTGAATACTTTCCTGGATGTTCCAAAATTCAAAATGTTAACACTACAACAACTTCTGCTCATGCTGGGCAAGGATGCTTGGCTCGTTACTTTGGATCTCAAGGAGGCATACCTGCACGTCCCAATCAGACAGTCGTGCAGAAGATACCTCAGATTTATAGCAAGCTCAATGCATTACCAATTCTCTGCACTGCCCTTTGACTTATGTACTGCGCCCAGGGTCTTCTCAAAATGCCTGGCACCAGTAATTGCATTTTGCAGACAAAAAGGAATTCAAATATATCCCTACTTGGACAACTGCCTTATTCAAGCAGAGAGCAAGGACATTCTTCTAAAGCACCTGGCGTTTGTAAAAAGATTGCTAATTTGTCTAGGGTACACAGTAAACGAAAATAAATCAAAACTAGTGCCCTCTCAAGAGATAATATTCCTGGGTGCAAGCTTAAATATAACTGCCCAGATGGCTTATCTCACACCAGACAAACAAAGGCAACTGACTCATTACTTTCAAATGATGGCAACAAAGACCCAGCTCCCTGCAAGAAAAATTATGCAGGCCCTGGGTTTCATGGCATCTTGCATTCTACTAATTCCATATGCAAAACTGCATATGAGGAAACTACAATGGTATCTAAAAAGTGTTTGGACTCAGCATTGTCACAGCCTAGAGACAATCATAACCTTGATTCCCTGCCTACAACAGGAGTTTCGATGGTGGTCCCAGGCCTGTCACCACAACAAGGGACAGCCTTTACCTTACCTACAGCCAGGCAGACAATAACAATGGATGCATCGGATTATGCCTGGGGAGCACATATGACAGGAAAATGTATTCTGGGCACATGACCCAAGGAACAAATGCATCTTCACATCAATCAAAAAGAGATGCTAGCTGTACAGAATGCCCTGACAGCCTTCAAGGACCTAATACATCCAGGACAACTATTAATAAAGACAGACAATACCACAGTTATGTGGTACATAAACAAGCAAGGGGGGCACACATTCCTACCCCCTATGCAGACAAGACATGACTTTGTGGAACACAGCACTGACCTACCAGGTACATCTGCAAGCACAATTCCTGCCAGGAACAAAAAATACACTGGCAGACAAGCTAAGCAGAAATCTCATGGATCCTCACAAATGGAAGCTAAATCCACAAGTGTTCAACATGATAACAAGGGAATGGGGACGCCCAGACATAGATCTTTTTGCCTCCCCTCACAATTACCAAATACAGAAATTTTGCACAAGGACTTATCACTCTCAAGTATGGAAAGTGGATGCTCTGTCATTCAGCTGGAAAAAACCTGAAAGTCTATGCCTTCCCTCCGATGCCTCTTCTCACCAAGGTGCTTCTAAAAGTCAGACAAGAGAGGCCAAAAATGATCCTGATTGCACCAGACAGGCCACGCCAGCACTGATACGCAATCCTAAAAACTTTGTCCCAAGGCCCACCTTGGCCTCTACCTCAAATCCCTCATCTTCTGACACTGCAAAACAATCAGATTCTGCACAGTCAACTCAGAACCTTAAACCTGGCAGCATGGCAGATAACGTAGCCACTCAGACTGCACCTCTTTCTAAAGCTGTTATGGATGTAATTTTGGAAGCCAGGAGACCCAGCACTAGGAAATCTTATGCAGAAAAATGGAAGAGATTCTGTGCTTGGAACCAGGCAGAAGGGCTCGATCCACTGGTCCCTAATATACCTCAGATTTTGCAATACCTGACTGAGATGTTAGACAAAGGCCTATCTTTTTCATCTACTAAAATCCATGCCTCTGCCATTTCAGCTCATTATAATTTGGATCCTCCTATTTTTTCACATCCTCTACTACGACAGTACCTCAGAGGGGCAAAGAATATAAGACCCCCTAGGAGAGTACTAGTGCCTACTTGGGACCTCAATTTTGTTTTAGAAAAACTAACACTGCCTCCATTTGAACCAGCCAGCACAGCTGATCTAAAATTCTTGTCATGGAAAACTGCTCTGCTCCTAGCAATAACTTCAGCAAGAAGAGTCTCAGAGTTACAGGCGTTGATGGCTGTGGAACCTTTCCTCATTTTTCATCAGGACAGGGTTTCTCTTAGGACAAACCCAACATTCATGCCAAAAGTGGTCTCCAATGTGGCCTTAAACCAAACCATTCATTTGCCTACTTTCTACCCAAATCCCCAGAATAAAGGGGAAAGACTTCTGCATGCTTTGGATATACACAGGCAGCTACGATTTTACTTGGACAAAACAAAAGCTTTCAGAAAAACTGAGCAACTGTTTGTAGCATATGCTGCAGGATCACAAGGAAAACCTATTACAAAGCAGACAATCTCAAAATGAATAGGACACTGCATCCGCTTCTGTTATGCACAACATGGCAAATCAGTGCCTGAGGGCATTAGGCCTCATTCCACCAGAGCAGCAGCCACTTCAGCAGCTTTCCTCAGAGGGGTACCAACCAAAGACATTTTAGAAGCTGCAACCTGGAGCTCAGTGCACACTTTCACCAAGCACTACCACTTACCCCTCTACTCTAAATCCAGAGCAGGCTTTGCCACTGCAGTTCTGCAAGGCTTGTTAGCCTCGCCAAATCCAATCTAGACCCAGCCACCCAACCTCAGGTTTGGGATTCTACCCAAGTGTAATGACTGCAACAGTGAAACACGATGAACATAGTACAGTTATGTACCTACCATAAATGTAGATGTTGGAGTGTATTCATTGTTGCAGTCCAGGTTACCCACCCTCCATCCCCCTCTTTGCTGAGACTATTCTGTACTTCTCAACTCTATACAACCTATGTGGTGCATTTGCCTGTAGATGAAGGAAATGTTTTTAGTGATATATGCGTGGTTGTTTGGCATATTTATATCTTTTCAGCCTTCCTATCTTGGGGCACCTGATATCTGGGGCAAGAAAAACTGAAGAAAATGGCATCTGTTGCAACTTTTATACCCCTGGCACACTGACGTCAGGGAAGAGGCGACAGCAACCGACGCCGGACCAAGACTTTGGAACTCGGGCAGGCTGCGGGTCACCTGCCAGCAGGATAACCCAACTGAAATGACTGCAACAGTGAATACACTCTAACATCTACATTTATGGTAGGGACACAACTGTACTATGCAGATCCTTAAAGAGAAAACCAACCACCGCACAGAATATTACACATAAAATTGCAAAACATATTCTAAAAACTAAGTCAACACCAGAATGGAGAGAGGAGATTTTTGCCAAAACGGCTGAATGCAAGTAAGAGTACAGAAAATAGGGAACAGGGAGTTGGACTTTACTGGACAAAACAGGCAAATGGTCTAAGGCATTGGAAGCAAATAGCTAGAGAGGGAAAGGAAATAGAGTGGGATAGTGACATGATGCCAAACAGAAGTTTAGATTGCAGGTTAGATATTGCCTTCCCTGCCAAGGATTAATATCAGTGTATAAACTCCGCGGTGTTGCAGTGGTTAGCATTGTCGCTTCACAGCAAGAGGTTCTCCCATTCAATTCTCATCTGGAGCGCCTTCTGTGTGGAGTCTGCATGTCCTCCCCACGGTCGAGTGACATTAAAGACATGCAGGTAGGTGCGTGCCTGAATGGGTGTGCCTTCCTTGAAGGTTGGGCATCGGGCTGACAACTCGGCACCATAAAAATCCACTGCCAATCATTAGCAGACTGGAGTTCCACTGTGGTGACCCCTAACCGGGAAAAGCCAAAAGACATTACTTTTACTATAGGCAAAAGGAAACTGATAGGAGAGTCCTAAGTGAAAGATAAGTTCAGAAAAGTTTTACGTGAGTCTAGAACAAAAGCTGCTGTTACAAAAATGATAAAATATTACATGATAACTAGAAGAATTAATCAGAGAGTTAGAAAAGATTGAGGAAGAGAGACTGGACAAGTAATTTGCAAAGAAACAATGGAATGACGTATGTGTGGATGTTCTTCGTGTTTCACTGTTGCAGTCATTACATTTGGGTAATCTGCTGGCAGGTTGCCCTCAGTCAGCCTGATTAACAAAGTCTTGGGGTCCTGCGTCGGTTGCTGTCCCTTCTTCTATGATGTCATGTCATCAGGGGTATAAAACATGCAGCTGACGCCATTACATCAGTCTTTCTTGCTGCGCGGTGCCCGAAGCAGAAGCAGTTCGCAAGTGCTGGTCTGCCGACTCCTGAAATTTTCGTGTTCGAGTTTCAGATCCGAAATCTTCAACTAAAAAGCTAAGTACCCCGTTGGGGAAACTTTTTCTTGCTCCTTAGCGATGTCAGTAAAAGTTAATTGCATTACTTGCGGGAAGCAAATACCTCATAAGGATTTCCATCTATACTGTATTCCTTGCCTAGGCCCTGACCACAATGTACCTTGCTGTCAGTTCTGTGCTTTATTTAATCAACGCACTATCAAACATCGGTACATTTTTGCTTCTAAATATTTTGGCTCACGCTTTAATTATCCAGAAATGTCGGTTTGCAATCAGACTACCGGAATACCTAAAAAACGCAAAGAAAAAGACAGAGACAGGCCGTTGAGCTCCAAAACTGCCGACGACACTTCTCCTAAGCCAGTCACCAGTTCGTCGGTACTCAGTGAGGCACTTTCGCAGCCCCTGATACCTGCTATTTCTGATTCACAGGCTTCTACTGAGACCCATTCGGAGTCCGGTATGCCGCAAGATGATTCAATTATGGAACCCGCGGATGTCTCTACCTTGGATAGGTCTGGAGCTGCTGTGCAGGCACCGGCTTCTGAGGGTGTTTTCAGGCCTACAGATTTGTATATTAGACCGACACCATCTTCAAAACTAAGGCCAAAATCTCAACCTACGTCTAAAAAACTGACTCCTAGGCCACATGTGCAGGCCCCTATGTCTAAAAAACAAATGATCAAAATGGGTGAAGATTTAATTACTCTGATTAGGGGTTGCCAACCCCCCCCCCCTTCTAAGAGGCTTAGGCAAGATATTGACTATGAATCTTCTGAACAGGATTCTATTTCTTCTGACTCTTCTAATGAACAGGAATTGTCTATACATACTTATGAGGACTCTGATACAGAAGATTCCATTCCTTCTGCTTCTCACCCTGAGGATTTTTCTTTTGGGGAAACTTTACATACCTTAAGGGAAAATTTCCACTGGGAAAGTCAGGATTTTTCTGAATCTAAAAAGAGACTTAGGGATTTTCTTCTACTTCCTCAGCATAGGCCTTTGGCTATACCTCCTGTTCTAGACATTGTTGATGATGTTTTTTCAGAATCTAGTATGGCTCCTGATTTTCTGCCTCCGGCTCCTTGTAATCCAGACAGAATACTACAGGGTTCCTGACTCCCATAAATTCCTTTTCAAAAATCCTGTTACGGATCCTGAAACCATTTCTCAGGGTCCCAAGGGCATTAAGGCTTCTACTGCTAAAAATCCTACCCCTTCTGATAGAGACTCCAGGGTGCTGGATAGATTGGGGTAAGAAAGTTTACACTTCTGCAACCTTGGCAATCAGGGCTTTAAACTGTCAATTTCATATGCTAAAATGACAGCAACATATCATGGGACTGCTTAAACAGAAAATTATGTTGATTTCTGACTGTGTGGAAAATAAAGATTTACAGGATCTATTGCATTCAGCTGAACAAGTTGGAAAACATACTTTGCAATGTGGTTTTGATTCTTTGGAGGCCTCTTGCAGGGCTACTGTAACTGAGTCTGTGCTAAGAAGACATGCTTGGCTCAAATAGCAAACTCTGTCTGATCATGTTAAAGCAAAATTGTTAGATGCTCCTTTACAACAGGACCGTCTCTTTGGTAATAAGGCTGAAGAAGTTCTAAAAAGGATGGGGGATAAAGCTAAATCTATGCAAACTGTGAAAGATTTCTTACAAGTGCAACCTCCCAAGATTTAGTAGGCACTGGCCTACTAAGAACTGGTCCTTTCCAATCCTTTTGAGAGCCATTCAAGTCAAACCCAGACATTCCAAAGGCACCAGGTTTCTGTCCCAAGGGACTTTCAGAACAAAACAACGAGGTGCCTCCTCTTCCAAAGCTGGAAATAACAAGACACCTCCCTATGGTAAGCAGTCTCAATGACTTCCCTTTACACTTACTAAGCACTTACCTTTTAGCTACCCCTTTGGGAGGAAAACTGGCTCTTCATGCAAAAAAACTGGCAACTTATAACCCAGGACAAATGGGTTTTAAATATAGTCTCCCAGGGATACAGATTTCATTTCCACATGTTGCCTGAAGCTTGAATACAACTGCCCAGATGGCGCTCCTTACGCCAGAGAAGCAAATTCATTTGGTGACTTACTTCAAACAGGTGGCCACAAAAACCCTGCTTTCTGCAAGGCAAATACTGCAAGCCTTGGGGTTCATGGCCTCCTGCATTCTTCTAATTCCATATGCAAGACCGCATATGAGGAAACTTCAGTGATATTTAAAAAGTGTATGGAGTCAGCATTGTCACAGTCTGGAAACAATGATTCCTATCATACCTTGCCTGTGCCTAGAGTTCCTATGATGGGCAGAGGCCTGCCACCAGAACAAGGGACTTCCATTCAAACCACCCCTTGCCATCCAAACCCTAACTACAGATGCATCAGACTATGCATGGGGTGCTCATCTGGCAGGGAAGTGCATTCAGGGAAAATGGAGCCCAAACCAAATGCACCTTCACATAAATCAAAAAGAAATGCTAGCTGTACAGAATGCACTGACAGCCTTCAAGGACTACCTTCATCCAGGACAATTACTGATAAAGACGGACAACACCACAGTTATGTGGTACATAAATGAGCAGGGGGGGTACACACTCCTATCCCCTTTGCATACTAGCCATGGCATTGTGGAACACGGCCTTGAGCTATCAAGTACAACTACAAGCTCAATTCCTGCCAGGAAAGCTGAATACTCTGGCAGACGAACTAAGCAGAAATCTCACGGACCCACATGAATGGAAACTGGAACCATGGATTTTCAACATGTTGGCATGCAAATGGGGGAGTCCAGACATAGATCTTTTTGCCTCACCCCAGAACTATCAGTTGAACAAATTTTGCACAAGAACTCATCACAAAAAAGCCTGGAAAGTGGATGCTCTGTCCTTCAGCTGGAAAAAACAGTCTATGCCTTTCCCCCTCTGCCTCTGCTCTTCAAATTTCTACTAAAAGTCAACCAGGACAAACCAAGAATGATTTTGATTGCTCCAGACTGGCCTCACCAACACTGGTACCCACTCCTGCACAGTGTGTTGCACCTTCCTCCATGGCACCTGCCTCAGACACCTTACTTACTGTCTCAGCAGAACAACCAAACTCTGCACACTCGGCTCCAAACTTTGAATCTTGCAGTGTGGCTAATCACCTAAATTCACCCTTAGCATCCCTCAGCAAACCTGTGATGGATGTCATTTTGGAGGCGAGAAGACCTAGTACTAGAAAATCTTATGCTGAGAAATGGAAAAGTTTCTGTGCCTGGAATCAATCTCAAGGGATAAGCACAGCAGTGCCCAACATTCTTCAGATTTTGCACTACTTAACTAAGATGCTTCATAAGGGCCTGTCCTTTTCTTCCATAAAAATCCATGCCTCAGCCATTTCAGCTCATTACAACACAGAACCTCCCCTCTTCTTTCATCCTCTGCTAAAGCAGTATCTCAGAGGGGCCAAAAAATTAAGACCACCCAGGAGAACTCCAACCCCTGCCTGGGACCTTAATTTTGTCTTGGAGAAACTTACTCCCTCTCCATTTGAGCCAGCTGCTACTGCAGACTTAAAATTTCTCTCCTGGAAAACAGCTTTCCTTTTAGCAGTTACTTCAGCTAGAAGGATTTCCGAATTAATGGCAGTGGAGCCTTTCATCATTTTTCATGCGGACAGGGTATCTCTGAGAACCAACCCATCCTTCATGCCTAAGGTGGTATCCAGTGTGGCTCTTAGTCAGACAATTAATTTGCCAACTTTCTTTCCCAATCCACAGAACAAGGGGGAGCATACTCTGCATTCATTGGATGTACACAGACAACTTAGATTTTACTTAAACAGGACTAAATCTCAAAGAAAATCTGAACAACTGCTGGTAGCATTTGCTGCAGGGGCAGAGGGAAAGGCTATTTCAAAGCAAACCATTTCCAAATGGATAAGCCATTGTATTCATTTCTGCTTTAAGCACCATGGAAAAACTATCCCCCAGGGGATCAGATACCATTCCACCAGGGCTGCATCTACTTCAACAATCTTTCTCAGATGTGTTCCTACCAGGGACATTCTAGAAGCTGCTACCTGGAGCTCAGTTCATACCTTCACCAAACTTTACCATTTGCCACTTTTCTCTAAATCCAGACCTGGCTTTGCCACTGCTGTCCTGCAGGGCCTTATAGTTGGTCCTAATGCTGTATAATTCCCTCCACCCAACCATAGCTTTGGGAATCTACCCAAATGTAATGACTGCAACAGTGAAACATGAACATAGTACAGTTGTGTACACTTACCATAAATGTAGATGTTCGAATGTATTCACTGTTGCAGTCCTGATTACCCTCCCTCCAGCCCCCTATTTTTCTCTGGCTATACCTCTACTTTCTTTTACTATGCTTAAAAGCCCTTTTGGTGTATTTGCTTTTGGTTGGAGGTATATTTTTTGTGTTTTTTAATTTTATTTGCTCACCATTTGGGGGGCACCTGACATCTGGGGCAAGAAAAACTGATGTAATGGCATTGGCTGCATGTTTTCTACCCCTGATGACCTGATGTCATGGAAGAAGGGACAGCAACCAACACAGGACCCAAGACTTTGTTAATCAGGCTGACTGAGGGCTACTGCAAGCAGATAACCCAAATGTAATGACTGCAACAGTGAATACACTTGAACATCTACATTTATGGTAAGTGTACACAACTGTACTTTCCCAAGTGTGCAACAAAATCCAGAAGGTTTAGGATTTATTCTTGGAAGTCTTTGCCTAGGTATTTTTATATCCCAAGCAGACATCAGTGAATATTTCCACAAGTAGTTATAAATGCTGGAGGTGTGATGGGAAAGAGAGGTCTTCACAGAAAAAATGTTATCAATTAATTTACACCACTTTTAAACTGACAGAAAAAAAATTGTTATCCATTTTGGGTGGTGCAGTGGTTGTGTTGTCCCCTCACAGTAACAGGTTGTCTACTTTTTCCATCTCCCATGTTAGCTGACCAGGTTATTTGTCGGGCTTCTTCATTCTAACTGGCTTGGAGATGGTCGGAGGATGTACGCTCATACATCTTATCTACCTTTACACACTCATGGCCTTTGGTCATACGTCAGACATATGTCTCTGTGGAAGGTTTTGGCTTTGGTATCACAACTGGACATCCAAGTTATATGATAAGATAATCCAACAGTTAGTTTTGAGTAATGCAACAGTGATCAGTATGGCATCTGCTGTTTTGGTAAGTTCTTACACCACTGTACTTATTCATTTGTATTCAGAAGTGATAAACACATGTGAAATCAATTGTCCATAAGTGATCAGTTTTATTGGATGATATTAGTATTATCTGAAGATCCATTCTTATGTATTAGTGCAATATCTGCCAGTCAGGAACAGTATTGATTACTAATAACATACTAAACTGTAAAATTACAGGGCATATCCACTTTGAGGATGCGTTGGATCATAGAGGGAGGTGCCTTGAGATAAGCAGTTATTTGTTAAACAGGTAAGCTATCTGAACATGTTGCTTCCAGATTTTAAGTATCTTAACTAGATGGGACACAGAGTTTGAAATCTGTTACTGCTGAATTCTGACTGTCCGTTGAAGCAGCATTGTAAAGTCTGGTATGGGATGCACTGGGGTGGAGGACACAATTATCAATCCAAAGGCCTTTAAGCACTGCTGAGCTGGAGAGACATTTGATGTTACCATCTTATAAGGAAACCTATTAATTTATTGGTTCATATATCAATGTGTCAGTAACTCACTGAAATGATTAATTTTTAAATATAAATCTTCTACCATTTTCCCACTGTCGTATGAGCATAAATTTATATAAGTAATGGGGCTGTAGTGGATGCACCCCTACACAGTATCCACTGCAGAATTTCATTTTTGAGAAGAAAATTTACACTAAAGAATTCATAATTTTGATGAGTTACTTAACACAATGAGTTTTAAGCCAATAAAAATGATAGGAAACCATTCAGAAACTTGGACTTTTCTTTGGCAGACATGCATAGCGGTGAATTATAGCTAGTTGGCAGCCGATGAATTTCAGCAGTTGTGATGGAGTCAAATACAAGTTTGTGAGTTTCCCTATCTGACCAGAACTTCAATGGAAGAGATCAGAGCCTGAATGGATGGAGCAGCTAGGAGTTAATCATCCAGGCATGGGTGGATTTTGGCTCATTGCAGTCTGTGGTGGGCTGCAAATGCAGATGTATATTTGGTGAACACACTGAGGTGAGATGGAATGGGTGCATCTAGAACTAGAAATTGTTTTTGTAACTCAATGGTAATTTTGATTTGCAGACAGGCATCCTGGAAATTTAAAGAGCACTGGTTGTCACCTGTCAAGAAGTATCAGCTGCACAATGCCCATTCAGTAGGATTGACTGGGAGTAAAAGTGTCTAGGATGCTTAACTGTAAATTTGGCTTGAGTTCCTTTACCTCTGTGGGCAGCAATAAGAATCTGGACTAATCTATTTTTTTTATTTGGTGGGACCTGTTGGATGACCCTTTCTGCTAGGAGAGTGGCTACTCCCTGACTTTCAGAATTTTATGTTCTCTTTATATTAGGGTCATTATATGCCTGTCCTTGATAATGAAATGCCAAGCTAATAGAGGGGATAGATGGTCCCTAAATGCTTTCAGAATGGTTCAATCTGTTGAGGCCTCAGGAGTGCTGTTGCCTGTCCATGAATGGACCCTGGTCTCCTAGAGTTTGCAGAGGACCATTTCCCTTGGCCCTCCCAACCCTGTCAAAAGCTACAGTGGGATTTGGGCTTTTTTTTATAACAGTCTCCTGCTGATGTTTGGCCTGTATGCCATGCTGAAAACATGTGACAATGGCTCTCTGTATCCTAGAGGCTGAATCTTTGTGCTCCTCAGTATGAAGATCTTGACCTCCTTCTCCAAATTTTCAAGGTGCTCTTTGACGATCAAATATACAGGGACCAGAAAAGAATGTGTCCATGAAAGTCACCTTAGTGCCAATAGCTGGAGCCACACATGCCACTGAACAGCTGTGCCAGATCCAGCAGCTCTGACAGTTCCATCACTGGTTTTGTAGAGGACACACATCATGAGGCATGTCATGTTCAAGGCAGCTGTGCCTTGTGAGAAAAGTTCGTCCATAGTTGTCTATCTGACAACACTAAATAATTTGGTGCATCATATAAGCTATGTCTTGCTTGAAACATACTATATGAGTAACATAGTTAAGCACATGCATGCTAGACATAGTGGATCTGAGCACACTCTTTCAAAACCTAGCCATCACTTCTTGCCAGGTGTGTGTACAGCAGGGCTAGGTGCATGGGCACCTTCTAAGGGCTTCTGCTGATAGTGTCAGACTTGGGTGTTTTTGTCCCATAAAACCCAAAATTTAGACGGCCAAAAGAATGTATTCAACCTCATTTGAAACTGGGTTCACTTTCCTTGCTGCTTCTGATGTCCATCGGGAGAGTTACCACCCAGGGAGACTGCTGAATGTATGTACAGGTCTTTTGGAGCTTTCTGTTTAGGGAGAGTAAAGAGCCATCCTCCATCACGTCTGTTAATGAAATGTTGGATTAGTAGTGGGTGAAATAGGGAGCCCGTACACTTATATAATTTCTCTGTGGGAGACTCTGGAAGAGAAGTAAAGAGTTTAGACTTGTGTGTGGGTCTCCTAGGCCTCTTCATAGGTTCATAGATTAGTACTAGGCTAACTGCCCTTGTGGGCCATTACCCCTTGTGAGGAACAAACCCTGCACTTTGTATCTGTAAGGTAAACACGTTAATCATTATGCCAACTTCAAGCAGATTCAGAGGACCAATAGAATCGTAGGATCATCAGGGGTTACTAGGCTATCGACCTGGAGGTTATTTTAAGCCTAGCCATTTCATCCCAATGTAATACCATAGATACACTAGTCAATACCCAGGATTGTATTTATTAATGACTGCCCATGTCCAGGAGGGTTGTGGACACTATCCCTGGTAAGAATTTGTGGTACCCCCTCCACTCGTCCAGATTCCTTTTGAACAGTGTCATAGAGGTGCTCCGCTTAACAGGAATTGGCAGCCTATTCCAAAGATGCGGCAGTCACTGGGAGATTAATCTGTCCCTCCAGTGCTTCCTGTTTAAGTCACAGGCCATATTTATGTCCCTGGAATGGGTAGCTCTAATTCCCTTTGATTTACGGATGTGCAGCAAATTCATTAGGTTTGGGTTGGAGCTTGCTCTGTAAGCCAGGCACAAGTCTACCCTAAAAAGTCTATATGATACTGAGTATAGTGAGAGGGACTGCTTAAAGGCTGTGTAGTCTGGTGGATTCATGCAGTGTGCTATAGTTGAGAGGGCCTGGGCTCAATACTTGGCAGAGGTGTTTATTGAACCACAAACTGGATAACTGGATGGGAAACCGAAAATACACCCCTGGGATTCCACTTGTGTCCCTGCTGGACATGGGCTTTGGGTGCTGACTTGTCTAAACATGGGCTAAACTCTTGGCTAGGCTTATAAGGGCCTCAGGGCCAATAGCCTAGTAACTTCCTATGATTCTATGACTTTAGTTGGTCTGTGTGCTGGAATCCCTGATGATCTTAGTTAGAAACCTTTGAGGTCTCTCCAATTGCTGCATGCACTTTTTATGGTACATGCTGAAAGGGGTTGTTATACTTAATTATGGGCCATATTAGTGATGAGTATGGAGGGGGTTATAACCTCCTTTCCTCTAGAGGTGATGCCTTTGCTAATCAAGTGTGATATGTAGAAAGCCTTCCGTACTGCAGTAGACACATGGTGATCAACGTTAAGGTCACAGACTACTTGTGATCCTATATCTCATCCCACTTTGTAGGTACATAGGGTGGTGGTGTTAATTTGATAGTGTGAAGGGACATTGTTTTTACCAAAGGGAATGAAGATGCATTTCTTTGCATTCAGTTTGAGACCATGACTAAGACACCAGTCGTTGGTCTGTGTAAGACCCTCCTGAAGTATACTGACATTATTTGGGGATTCAGTAATTGCACCCAGTTTGCAGTTGTCCACAGACTTGGCCAGCCACAGACCCTTAATTTTGGCCAGGACTTCTGAGAAGTATATACCAAACAATAGGGGGCCCAACACTGAACCTTGTGGCACTCTGCTGGTGATAAGTCTGTTGGTTGATGTGGAGTCACCCACTTTGATAGTGTGTAACTGGTTTGTGAGCCAGTTGACAACCCATCTTACAACAAAGAACTTTGCATTCTGTTTTCTAAGTTTATTGGTAATGCCTGAGTGTGGTGTTGTTGCCCTCATCAATGGCTCTGGTCACATTTTTGAAGAAATCCACCAGGTTTAACAGGCAGGGTATGCCCTTGAAGCCGAATTGGGTCAGATCCAGGGTTTGGAGGTCGCCTATGTCTTTATTTATGAAGTCCATAATGATACGTTCCATGGCTTTACAGATGAGGCTGGTCAGACTTATGTGTTTATAGTTCCCCGGGTCTGTTGCTAAACCACCTTTGTGGAGGGAAATAATTGTGCTGTGATTAAATAGGGTACTTAATGGTGATGCTAGTTCATGTTCTAGTTTATTTAGAAGACAGCCTGGGATGCCGTCTGGCCATTAGCTGTGTTTTTTTGCCTTAGACAAGGCTTTAATGACTTACTTTTTGGATATGTGGGGTGGGGTTGGGGGAGTTGGAAGCAAGGTTTGGGATATGTTTGGAAGGGATAAGAGAGTGAAACTTTTGCCAAATCTGACTGCTAGCAGGTTTAATATCTCTGCAGGATCAGTGTGTGTGATTCCGTTAGTCACTAGTTTGGTACATGCTTGAGTCCTACCTTTTAAGCTGTGTACATAGCTGTAAAAGGCCTTATTGTTATCCTTGGCTGTGATTGCTAAGTTTTTCTAAGAGTTACCCTTGGAGGATTTGACACATTGTCTTATTTGCCTGTTGAGGCTGAGGAGGGTGCTTTTTCCATTGTTGTGGCCTCACCTTTGTTTTCTTAAACAGCGACTTTTTGCATTTGTTGTAAAGTTTGTTGATGCCGGATGTCCACCAGGGTGGCTTTTTTTTAAGTGTTAGTTGGGGCTCTGGCTTTGATTCTGTTTGGAACAACCAAGTTGATACACTTATACAAGTGATTGTACAAGGCTTTAGTGTAAGTTTTGGGATAGTTACCACTTCTAGCTGGGGAGGGGCTTGGAATGCATTTATACCATCCCCTAGGAGGATATACTTTGCTTTGGTGAAGTTTTTTTAGTCTGACTTTGCCCTTTGTGAGTTCTGGTGTAAGTGCCAGTTTGAAGGAGACTGATTTGTGGTCAGATTTAACTAATGAGGGTCTGACAGTTGCAGTGGTGCATCTGTTTCTCATGTTAATGAGGTCCAGATCTAGCATGTTTGTTCCTCTTGTTGGGGTTTGAACAATTTGTTCCAGGCTTGAGTTAACAAAGTCTAGGAATGGTTGCGCTAATGAGTTTAGGGCTAAAGTAGGTTTCCCAGTTGATGGTGGGATAATTGAAATCCCCTATGACTTGAGTGTTTGGAAATATTTGGATCAACTCCAATTTGGTCAAGTAGGCCTCGTGCAAATCATGATCCATGGAAGGGATCTATAACTAACCCACCGTAATTTGAACATAGAGTAACTCCTTGGAGTTATCCAATATAACTAGTCGGGAAATGAATTTATCTCTAATATAGATAGAAACACCATCTCCTATGGTTCTCACACATTTGTTTTGTGGTCTGAAGGTGTTTAAGGCATTGTAGACTTGCAAGGCTGGGCTACACTCTGAGGCCTTGAACCAGGTTTCCATGACTGAACAGACATCTACATCCTCCAGTGATAGAAGTGCTTCCAGGGTGTGCAGTTTTTGGTTTATGTTCCTAGTGTTTAGCAGCATAACCTTTATTTTGTTATGGTTGGCAATTTTCACATCGGCAATTTTGTTTTTGATACCTTGCCTAAAAAAAGGCACTGTGGGGGAGGCAAGAGCCTTTGTCAGCAGCTGAAAGCCTAGTGGTGCCAGGTGCAAACCATCTCTGGCAAAGTAATGAGGTTTGTCGATCGTCATCCCAGGCTGACAGAAACTGGATCCTCTTTGAATGATAACAAAAACTAAGCCAGTTATTAAAATTCATTTTTCCCTTATGCTGAGGGATTGTGGAGCGTGCAACAATGACATCTACTTGGTGACAGTACTACTAGACATCGTGCTGTCCTCTAATTTTTTCATATTTGACGGACATTACTATCTGCAAAAGAAAGGCATAGCTATGGGGTCCCCATGTGGCAGCAGCATTGCCAATATGTTCGTGGCCTATTGGGA
The DNA here is from genome assembly GCF_019279795.1 of Protopterus annectens. NCBI lineage: Eukaryota > Metazoa > Chordata > Ceratodontiformes > Protopteridae > Protopterus > Protopterus annectens. The sequence continues at coordinate 1,279,106,399 of NC_056747.1, forward strand.
GAAGAACTTCTTATTCAATCACGCACCATTTATCGAAAGATCAAGGATTTATACCCGGTTTCTTGATGATGTCTTTGTCTTATTCCAAGGTAGTGAAAGTGATGCCTTAAACTTATTAACATACATGAACTCTACCACTGAGTTTTTGAAATTCACCCATCATTTTTCAACATCCAACATTGATTACCTTGATGTTGAACTATTCAAGGACACTAACAACAATAGATTCTGCTCAACTATCCATAGGAAGGCAACATATTGCAACTCTTTTCTACACTTTTCCAGTTGCCACCCTTGGAGACAGAAAAGATCTATTGTTAAAGGGCAACTGGTAAGGGCTGCTCATATGTGTAGCACCTCGGATGCCTTTGAGCAGGACTGTTCATCACTTGCGGAGATGTTTGGAAGCCGGGGTTACCCTGAGGATCTTATTTTTGATCTGATCGGTGAAGTGTCATCAAAACGAAGGGAAGGTTTTTATTTACCGTTACTTCAACCTAAAGAACACGATAGAATAGAGGTGAATGTTGTTCAGCCAAGAGGTAATTCACCCTCAGTTGAGGCCAACAATTTGGAAGTCTTTGAGACCCACAGTGAACCTAACTTTGCTACAGCTTTTGTTTCGTCATTTAGTTTACACTCAGGTCTCTTATGTTCCATAATTCGCAAGAATTGGTACTTCATCACCAATGCTGGCTTACATGGCAGGTTGGGTAATACCCCGCTATTCACTTTCAAAAGAGGCTACAATCTTAAAGACTTGTTACAGAGAAACAGATCAACAGATCTTATGTCTAGGCAAAAAGGCACTTTTCCCTGTGGGTGCTGCAAATGGTGCATACACCTACGGGTAGGTAATTCCTTCAGTATTGGCAATAGGAAGTTTGCTATTAATCACAAAATTAATTGCAACACCAAATCCATTGTGTACGTAGCTTTCTGCGAATGCTGCAATGCATTTTATGTTGGTAAGACTGACCGCCGGTTTAGGGACCGTATTTACCAACATTCATATGCCATCAAGAATAATAGGAGCGACAATGCCCTTTCAAAACATATACTGGATAACTGCGGTCACAGCTTCAAATTCATGGGTATTGATCAGGTACTATGTGATAAAAGGGGAGGGCCCCAGTCACTACTATTAGAGACCCGTGAGTTAGAGTGGCAACTACAACTAGATGCCTTCTCTTACCCGGGTCTCAATGACAATTGTAATATAGCCTGCATTTTAAAATACAGGAGCTATTTAAGGTAGGGGGTCTTCGTAACTAGTACCCATACTATCAAAGCGCTTGTTTTTATATATTTATATATTTATATATTCATATATCCTATACCCTCTATACACACATACTTCCACATAGTCCATTTTCTACTAATGTTTGTATCCCTCGATGTTTACTACGCCATGTGGGGTCCTCATGACACAGGTCCATTACTATACGGACCTAACATACACATTGTTTTGAAAATGAACTAGGAAGTAATTTTTGAAGCTCTTAATAATATTTACACTAAAATCACCTATTCATCTGGTATGTCGAGACTGCTTAGGTAGTTTTAAATATTTAGCAGTGTTGTTTATACACTCTTTATATCTTCACTCTTCTTGTATTCCACTTCATTGTAATTATATGGAATGAGTTTATTTTTAATATAATTCTGGTTAACAGAATTTTTAAAGAAACATTTTTAAAATTTTTAAATGTTTAACTATTGCACTCATGAAAGCTTCTTGTAGTGCCATGATCAATGTTTATATTGCTGTTATTTTTCATTTTGTCCGCTCACTGAATAAGTATGCACTTTGTCTTTAAATTTTAATGTCTTAATTAATTACCTGCCTGATAGCAGGTTTAAAAGAAGTGAGCTTGTGGTTGTTGGTATGCTGAAGAAGCTTCTGTGTAACAGAAGCGAAAACGTGTTTTATCTTTCGCAAATAAACTACGTTACTTTGCTTGGAAACCTTGGCTTGTCTGAACACCTTTCTGTTGGATTATAATCTCTGGCAAAGTAATGAGGTTTGTCGATCGTCATCCCAGGCTGACAGAAACTGGATCCTCTTTGAATGATAACAAAAACTAAGCCAGTTATTAAAATTCATTTTTTGTTTATACTATGGCATCATTCTAGGTGAGGGTAATATGTTGCTCAAGGCTAGAGACATACCTGCCTGGGACACATACTCTGAGAGCTCAATCATGTCTCTCTTCAAATAGGCCAGTGAGGTACACTGCAGGTTGTTCACTCCAACATGAGCTATGACAAAGTCATAATGGTACTTGTTGGTGAGAAACCTGAGTGGATGCATGATCTGATGAATCCTGGCACCAGACAGGCAGCTGACCATGACTTTCTCCTTATCTAACCTGGTGAGTGTTACATCCATGTGCATCACTATGGAGTCTCTAATGACAAGAAAATTTGTTTTTTTTTAATGTTATGCTTTAAGGATATGCCTTAAGGACTTGGTAGGTGAGACCCTGGTGTTGCTATGTGTCTTGGGTGCTTTGGGAACTGTGTTAGTTGTAGCAGTCCTTTGTTTTGGAGGTCTCTGGTGTTTCATAAGTTTTTTGAGAGAAGATCCACGTATGTTGTTTTATGTGTTGGATGCATACTGTGTGTATGAGTAGTGGTGGGTGAGTTGACAACCTCTTCATTGTTACTGTTTTGGGTGTGAGAGAGTAGGGATCCAAGATTCTTGGTGTAGCTACATCTCTCACACTTTGGACTAGAGTGTGTTATTAGTAGAGGGTTGCTAGTGTACATGAGGCAGTTGCTACGCTGCCTTAGGAGACCCAAGTCAATAAGGCTGGCAGGAGAAACAAGGGTAGGCCAACTGTCGATAATGCTAAGTTTGAACATCTGTTATCACAGAGGGGGTGCTTGGGGTTTTTACTGGTAGTTTAATACGTCACAGCTCACTAGCAATACTTTTAGATTGGAGATTTAGTAAAGATGAGGACTACACTAATGTATGACAGCTGTATCTAAAGGAAACATTTCCGAAATTATCTGTCCAGCTGTAGTGCACAAATGTGAGGTAGAAACCTGCTTAAATACCAGAAACTAAAAACAAAACAAAAAAAACTCAAAAGAACTAATGAGGGTGCTTACTCCAAGCCCTAGACCAATCATCCTTCGCCAGACAGGTTCCAGTCAGCACACTGCTCTCACAAGGGTCCCTTCCAATCAAAGATGTCTTGGAAAATATGTTCAGAATACAGCAGCCACTACAAACAGACTCAGATGCAGCAAACCTGTATCTGGACTGTGCTACAGCTACTAGCAACACTAATTTAGATGGGAAACACTAAAAATGTTTTAAACAGGAAACAAATCATTTATTTAAAACACTGCTTAACAGGAAAACAGAACAAACAGTGAATAGTAGCAACAGTTACTTTGCAAAAAGTGAAAATAGCAAAAAAAAACTTTACAACAGTAAAAACAGCAACAAAATACGATTTAACAGGCACAGTAAGGCAGACAAATGTAGCCGAAAGAGTGCAGTTTAGTATACAGTAAATAAGCAGAACACAATGCAAAGTTCAGTAAGTAGTATAGTCAAGCAAAAAAAAAAACGTATGGTTTTTGGGAAGCTTAGAAGCTTTTAGCCATCTGGTATCACATCACATCACAGAACTGTGGCTGGTAGCCCACTTCTGTTCAAACATGGCGATTTGTCTTTGGAAGCTCCAGCAGAGCAGCAAGTGGGCAGGATGACAGCTACTTAACAGGTCCAGTAGCATAAGAACCAGCATATTGTGTTGAGGGAAAGAGGGCATGGACATATCCTGGCTTAGTGCCTTCAGAAACTGTATCAATGCCAAGACCACTGACTGGATACCTTTATGCCAGATAACTGAGTGCCAACGTCAAGAACAAAATAGCCGGCACCCACATCAACCCCCTAAAACTAGCACCTGTCCTTAGTGCTATTAATAGCATTAGGATCAACAGAAGGAGCACCAACTGAATCAACATAAAAGGGAATACCATCACTGGGGGCATCAGTACAAAACAAAATAGTACTGATTTGGGGTCCAGTGCAAGAATTAGCACAGGGTCAGCAATTATATATTCAGTGTCCATGGAAAGAACATAGGAATTGGTGATATGTCAAAGGTGTTATAAGGTATATATAGAAAGGACAGAGTCCCTGCAGCCTACAGAAGGTGTGGTATAGGGGGAAAAAAATCCCCTGCCCTGATCAATGACTATGACTTCTGCCAACTTGTAATAATCAATGACAGGTGCTAGAAAAAGGTGCTGATTGGACTGTGGCTGTTCTGGATTTCAGTGCAACAGGGTATGAACCCCTGCCACAGACATCACAACCATTATAGTAATTAATTTCACAGCTTGTTGTAAAGAATAAGTACTTTTTGCAGTTTACACAGTAGTTCAACCATTTCAACAGGAGAGCCATATCAACCAATAGAATTAGGGACAGGAGAAGGTTTCCTGTTTAATCCGGGACAGGAGGAGGACATCCCAGGTCCATCAGGAGGTTTGAGTAGAAAGCAGCTTTGGAGAAAAAATTTGAGAGCCAGAAGGTTCAACTGAGCTACTGAAAGATGGACTGTTCAGTAAGGTAAGGTATAATTTGAGATGCTGCTTTCTATTGTTCAGTGTCACTTTACAGCATAGGTTCTCAGATTATCACAGCAAGCATCCCCTCAAACTAGAGAAAACTCCCAGAGCCTCCCTACATAGTTGGAAAGTTCTTTGGGTCCTCTGCTACCAAAATGTGTATGCTGCACTTTCAAGAAGCAGAATGGCCCACCCAAAAACACAAACATTTGAAATAATAAGTATTACTATTTATTTATTGTAGTTAAGTATGCATATTCATTGGCTGCTATATTTCTGCATTACGCTTTATACAGCATAAAAAGTATTAAATACTTTATTTGTAAAGCACATACATTTTCACACTTGATTGGGCCTTCCCATTTGAGAAACAATGTTTCAGAGAATTTCTAAAAAATGGGTACTTATCAGAACTGTGTGTGTGTGTGTGTGTGTGTGTGTGTGTGTAGGAGACAATAAAGACTCAACTCAAAAGAAGATGGGAAGAGGCATTTTTCTACATCTGTATTGAAAGTGTGAAAAGAAGACTATTCGGATAAGCTCATTACAATGAGATGACGAACATGATTGGCTGGGAAAGAGGAACATGATTGGCTGGGAAAGTTTTATCTGCCAATTAACCTAGAACTTACAGCCCTAGCCCTACTATTATGGTGGATAAATCTCTTCTTTGCAAGCATATGAAAAGTATGTGTCAGCGGTCGATGTTGCTAGGACATCACTGAGAACAAGACTGAACCATTCAAAGTATGTCCAAGGTTTTTATTGCCCATAAGAATTTTACCATGCAAAATCTTTTACTACATTAACTATTGGACTTTGACTTAGGAATGGGGTCCATTCCCATCATGATATTAGAAACCCAAAATACTTGGAGAAATTATACCATCTTATCTCTGTTTTTTAATCTCAACTCAAAGCAAGAATGCACTGCGTTATTCTACAACATAAGCCTAACCTAACCCATGGGCAGTGCATTATACTGCAACATCAGCCCAACCTGACCTATGTGCAGTGCATTATATTGCAATAGGTCTACTTTACATGGTTGACATTTCATAAAGTCGAAGACCATATGATCGACTTTCGAAATGTCGATCATGAAAAAAAAAACACAATCACTTTCACATTGCTAGCAGGGGGGCAAGCCCCGCTGAACCACCATGGGGGTTTCCACCCCCCATCCCCCCAGAACTTAAATATACCAACTCTGAGATCGCACTACAGTGCAGAAGATGGAAATCTTTCCATTCCGCACTGTAAGGAGATGCCCATTCTGCATGGTCGACATTTTGAAAGTCGATCATATAGTCTCGGCCATATGGTCTTCTACTTCATGAAATGTCAACTATGTGAAGGGGACCCACAACATAAGTCCAGCCTATCCCATGACATATTTACAAATACTTGCATTATAAAATAAATCAGAAATAACTAGTTATGCTAGCCCATAGTAAAAAAAGTATGTCCAAATGTTCTTTTCATGTCCTCCTCTTGTTACTAGGCAAGGGAAATCATGATGTTTCAGCTGTTACAATAAAAAAGTGTTCTGCCTAGCACCATTGTCCTTAATTTGTCAGCACAGACATTGCGCCTTCTACAAATTGCATAGTTGTCCTATTAACCAACAAAATAACACTGGAGCCAGAGTGAAGTTTAGCGCTATTGTCCCGTTTATTACAGAACTTCCTCAGAGCAATTATGCAGGTGCATTAATTTCCTTTTATACTGCCGGTCATCATGACATAATTTCCTTACATGTTACATTTCCATATTTGTTTAACAAAATTCAATATTAAATATAAAATTATTATACATGTAATCCCCACATTCTAAAATAGAAAAAACAGGTACAAACAAATAACTAGTTAACATATTTCAAATGACTTTTAACAGAAATTTTATCGTTAATTCCTGGTGCCACATCTGCCCTCAGGAAAATTTGCCATTTAAGCTCGATTTTTTTCTAAATAATTATTAAGATTCAACAAATTCGTCATTGTTCACCTTCTCCACTACAAAAAATGTAAATTTCCTAAAATCTTTGCAGTTTATGGAATGTTTGGTCAAAGCGTTACTAAAATCTTTTTTCTTAATAGCTAAAATGTGATGTTAGGTAGTCCGATCTCACCTTCATTTTTACATATGGGTTTGGAGCCGATCCTCGGCTCCGACTCAGCCGATTTACAAGCTGGAAGACTTCTGGTTGGCTCATGGCTAAGCAGGTATGCCGTGGTGCACCAGTACAATCCCCAGATCTCCTTTGCTGCGTTGACGAGTTCGGTTGTGCTTCTCTTGGCTCTGGCTAAGTTTTTCAAATTCTTTATATTCAATATTGTATTTCAATGCTTTATTAGAACTTTTATTGTATATTTAGTGTTGCTAATATATTAGGCAGTTGTATAGCTTTCCCTCTTTGAGTGCAACTTAGTTTACTAGTGGTTATTGGTATCCTGTGTGCCAGTTGGTTTTAGGTGCCGTTGTGCATTTTTTGATTATTAGGTAGAGTATTCGTTTTTGGCAGTTTTCCGCTCTTGGTCAACAGGGGCTCCTGTTGTCTTGTCTGTTGTTATTCTGACCTTTTTTGGTCACCGTTAGCAGTTAGTTTTCTGCTATATTGAGATTGTTTGTTTTTGGCGGGGATCCGCTTGTGAATTTACTAGGATTGCAGCCTCCCTAGTATACTACCTGTCATTAGAAATATAGAAGTATAGAAATTTGTGTCATTTTGGTTTCTCTTGTGTGAGTGGGCTTTCCTTTCTGGGCTGTTTAAATTAGAAGACCTAGATTTCTCTATACTGGGCTAGGCCCGTTTAAGTTAGAGGACCTAGTCCTCCTCTTTTTTTCTCTCTTTCAATCTCTCTGGGTTTTGTGTGTGTAATAATGTCTAAGGAAAGTAAGGAGCATAAACCCATGGGGTTCAAAAGGGCATGAAATGCTCCCAAAAGATATCTTTAACGGATGGTCACAGTAGCTGTGTCTACTGCCTAGGGGCCAACAACTTGCTGAAGTCGTCTGCCTTACCAAAATTATTGTTGGCTCCAACCCAGTCGGCTCCAGAGCCACTTGGCCCAGCTTTGCCCATGTCTGCTGTTCCTCCTCTGAGCCATACTGGCCTTTCGGAGCTGGAGTGCTTGGTGCCAACGGAGGAAATTCCAGCTCCAGCTCACTTTGTTGCTGCCTTGAAGCCGGGTTCAGCTCCGACATGCTCGGTGCCATCTGTTGTGTCCAGAGGCCGAAGTTGTCCTGTTGGCACCAACAGGGATGGTTGAAATCGATCTTTGGTCCCGAGCCTTCCTCTCGGTGCTTCGGCCAGGGTGAGCTTGGACTCTGCATCTATCTCGGAGCCAACCTTCATCTCCCAGGATGAGTCTTTGACATCGGACACTGACGTCGATGAGCCAGAAGGGTCCCCCAAAGTCATCCTCTGATGATGTCTCCTTTGTGGACATTTTAGAGATCCTTAGGCAGAGGTGCGACTGACCCACTTTTAACCCTTCTGATGAGGAGGAGGAGTCTGTGTACCTGAAGGCTTTCGAGTCTCAACCTTCTGCCTCTTGGGTGTCTCTACCTTTTGACGAACTGATGGATCTAGTTAGTCAAAAGGTGTGGGATACTCCTGACACAGTGGCGCCAGTCCCCAGGAGACTGAACAAGTTCTTGTCTGCCCCTCCTGCTAAAGAGTTCTTGTCCAAGGGCATTCCCGTAGATGCCATGGTGGTGGTGGCGGCCACGAAGAAGGAGTTGGCTGAGACTTCATCTGTTCATCCACCAAATAAGGAGTCTCGACAGATGGACAGATTTGGGAAGCACATTTGTAGTTCAGTGGTCTTTACCCTTTGATCACTGAACTATCTCACGCACTTCACGAGGTTGCATAGGGATCTCCTCAAGGAGTTAGGAGATTCCATACAAGGTGCGTGTACTGAGGGAGTTCCTGACAAGATTTCTACTCAGTTGTCCACCTTAAATTCTGTGGTTATCTCCTCCATGCAACTTATCTCTTATGCTGCGGATGGAGCAAGTAGAGCAGCAGGTCCCAAAGTTGCCTTGAGGTGCCACTCCTGGATGCGCTTATGTAATTTTGCGGAACCATTCAAGTCTACTTTCACCAACGCCCCGTTTGATGGTTCCTCATTGTTTGGTTTCAAGGTGAAGGATGCACTCACTCGGAGTGAGCAAGAAGGAAATACGCTTTCTGCCGTGGGAGTGTGTTTCACTGTCCCTTCCAGACCAGGCCCCAAGGGACAAAAGGGTGGTAAAATGTGGTTCAAGAAGTCCCAGAGGGTCTTTCCTGATGCACAGGGTGAATCCTCCTTCAGAGACAGAGGAGGAGGAAACAGCAGATGTCACCCTAGAGGCAGGGGCAGTCCACAATACCAACAAGACCGTGATTCCTTTCGAGGACAGCCTTATCAGCGCTCCTGATGTGGAGCCCAGCTGCGCTCCTCTAGGGTCGGTCAGGGGGTTGCATTTCTTTGTACCAAGAAGCCTGGTTAAATATCACCCAAGAGAAGTGGATACAAAGAGTTGTTACCAGAGGCTATATCATACCCTTTTCCCTATCACCATTTGTTCCCAAAAGGATCCCAGATGTACCACCCAATCACAGGGATCAGGCAACTGTGGATATCAACAAGCTGCTCTTATAAAGAGTCATCCAGCCCATCCCAGCAGACCAGATAGGATCCGGAACTTACTCTAGGTTCTTTTTAGTTCCAAAATGAACCAGAGATTGGAGGCCAATATTGGACCTCAGCAGATTGAACAAATCAGTAAAGGACAAGTTTCGGATGGTAACACTGCGGTCTATACTCCTGTTGTTAGGGAAAGACTTTTGGATGTGCTCTCTGGATCTTCAAGACGCCTACTACCACATAAAAATGGACAAGGTGTCCAGAAGCCATCTACGTTTCCAGCTGGGAGCCAGTCACTATCAGTTTTGCACTCTGCCCTTTGGTCTCACCACAGCCTCCAGGGTGTTCACCAAATGCATGGCAGTAGTGACAGCTCACCTGAGACATCAGGGATTCCAGGTGTTTCTGTATTTGGACTGGCTCCTGACTGCCCCCACCAGGCATCTACTCCTCCAAAACAGGGACGCCATGATTAAACTTTGTGCTCAGTTAGGGATCTCCATAAATTGGAAAAAATCTCCATTATTGCCCTCTCAATCTGTGATTTTTATAGGCATAGAGATAGACACAAGGAACATGACAGCTCATCTCCCCGCCGAAAGGGCACAGAACTTAATCTCCCAAGTTCAACATTCTCTTCCATTGCAAAAAGTCAAAGTGAAGTGGGTTCTTCAGCTCCTCAGGACTATGGCTTCCACAATTCTATTAGTACCATTAGCCAGGTTGCAGATGAGAATTCTCCAGTGGCTTCTGTCTTCCCAATGGTCCTTCTAATATCTCCCACTGAGTCATCCTGTCCTGCTGATGGAATCGTACAAGAAGGACTTTCTTTGGTGGATAGCTCCCAATCAACTGATCATGGGTGCCCCCTTTTTTCTGGCCCAACCCGTTGCCACTGTGACCACGGATGCCTCCCAGATCGGGTGGGGGGGGCATTATCTCGGCAGGACTGTCCAAGGCACATGGCAAGAACACGAGGCTCATCTGCATATCAGTGTTCTGGAGATGAGGGCGGTGCTTCTGGCGTTGCAAGCATTCAAGACCTTCTTCCTCTAGGGACAATTGTGATACAATCAGACAACATGTCGGTGGTTTGGTATGTCAACAAACAGGGCGGTACCAGATCTTACCCACTCTTTCAAGAGGCCATGCGAGTTTGGGAATGGGCGATTTCTTCCCAGTGCTTTCTGGTTGCAATGCACATTCCAGGGATGATCAACGTAATAGCCGACAAGCTCAGCCGGGCAATCCTAATGGCTCACGAGTGGTCTCTGAAACGGGAAACAGTGGATCAGATTTTCCAGAAATGGGTACAGCCTTGCTGCGACCTTTTTGCCAGCCCAGTCAATACCAAATGCAGCAGCTATTTTTCCCTCATTCCCCCTCTGGGGGAGACTCCCAGAGACACTCTGGCTCACAAAATGGGGAACAGTGGATCAGATTTTCCGGAAATGGGTACAGCCTTGCTGCAACCTTTTTGCCAGCCCAGTCAATACCAAATGCAGCAGCTATTTTTCCCTCATTCCCCCTCCGGAGAAGTCTCCCAGAGACACTCTGGCTCACGATTGGCCCATGGGACTTCTGTATGCCTTTCCTCCAATCCCTCTCATTTCCAAAGTGATTCAGAAAGCCAGTAGGCTGGGAAGCAGGTTGATCCTCATTGCTTCTTACTGGCCTCGTCAGGTCTGGTTCCCCTTCCTCAAGCCTCTCCTCCTGGGCGATCCTTGGATTCTGGACCCAGCTCCAGATCTATTGACTCACATTGGGTTCGCTACACCCCTCAATTCACACTTTCAAATTGACAGCATGGCTGCTCCAATTCCATCCCTAGTCAGGCTTCATGATGTATCATTCTCAGTGTCACATATTCTTATGTCCTCCCATAAACCTTCATCTAGGAGGCTGTATGGCAGTAAATGGAAAATATTTTCTATTTGGGCACGGAGAATGAATGTAGATCCATACACTGCTTCTATCCCTGTGATTCTGGATTTTCTTTCTGAGCTTTTTCAGCAAGGATCTGCCACTGCCACTGCCACTATCAGAGTCCAATTGGTGGCAATTTCTCATTTTCACTTAGGTATTCTAGATACCGATTTAATGTCTCATAAGCTATGCAAGACATTTTTGAAAGGGGCCACTCTATTGAGACCACCTCTGCAAGAACCAGTGGCTTCTTGGGATTTAAATTTTGTGTTGTCCTAATTGACATCTTCCCCCTTTGAACCTTCCCACTCATCTTCACTAAAATTTTTGTCTTGGAAGACCTTGTTTTTGGTAGCTATCACATCAGCTAGACTGGTATTGGAGCTACAGGCCTTGTCTATTAAGCCACCGTATTTGATTTTTCACAAAGACAGGGTGTCATTGCGTACTAATCCCTCCTTTGTCCCCAAAGTTTGTTCTAATGCTGCCTTAAACCAATCAATAGAACTCCCAGTTTTTTACCCTAACCACTGTAATGCAGCTGAGTACTGTTTTCATCAGCTAGATGTTCATAGACAACTACATTTTTATCTACAGCGGACAAAGGTTTTCAGGAAATCAGATCAATTATTCATTTCCTTTTCTGACTCTAGATTGGTCTTACAAGTTTCTAAAGTGACACTATCTAATTGGATTTCCAGTTGTATAGCCTTTATCTATAGCTCAGAGGGCAAACATTTACCCTGCAGGATCAAGGCTCATCCTACCAGGTCGCTGTCTACCTCTGCAGCCTTTCAAGCCAGGGTACCACTTGATAATATTTGTGCAGCAGCTACGTGGGCTACCTCTCACACTTTTATTCCACATTACAAATTGGATTTGGCATCCAGGGGTAGAGCATCCTTTGGCTCCACGGTGCTCAAGAGTATTTTCCAATGAGCCATCCAAGAATAAGGTGTTAGGGACACTGTCCCATATGTAAACATGAAGGTGAGATTGGACTACCTAACATAAAGAAGTTATGTACTCACCATAACGTTCCATGTTGGTAGTCCATCTCATCCTTCATTTTTACCAATCCGCCCTCCTGCCCCCATCCTGGAAGATCTGGAAGTAATAATTTGGTTGTCCTTGGTTGGAGACCATTTAGTATTGGTTGTTTTTATGGTTGTTATTCTAGTAAGCAGCCAACAAGATCTGGGGATTGTACTGGCGCACCATGGGATACCTGCTTAGCCACGAGCCAACCAGAAGTCTTCCAGCTTGTAAATCGTCTGAGTTGGAGCCGAGGATCGGCTCCAAACCCATATGTAAAAATGAAGGGTGAGATGCACTACCAACATGGAACATTATGGTGAGTACATAACTTCTTTTTCTCTAACTCTGTGACATCATTTTCTAATAGTTTTACCTATACAGAAATTCTCAGCACAAACTGCAAGATAAACTAAACCTTCACTCCAACAGTTATAACGACCCTTCGCAACTAAAGTGTAATTCAAATGTCTAAAATGATGGCTGTGCACCACCATTATAAACCTACACTGGGCACAATTAGTGCATGGAAATGTCCCTAAGTTTGTAGAACAGACTTTATCTGTTAACCTAGAATTACTTTCTAATTGCTCTTTTAAATGTCTGGTTTTCATATTAACAAACTTCGGTTGCTGCCCTGTTATGTTACTTAGATCTTCATTTCCTAAAATAATCTTCCAATTATCAATAATATTTCTGATATTAGGCCCATCTATACTCACAGGCACAGGAAAAGCATATTTAAACAGTTCTCCATCTTTACCATTTTATTTATTTTTCTTAAATCCTATTTGTTTGTACCCATTTTTTCTATTTTAGGAAGTGGGGATTACATGTATAATTTTATAGTTAATATTGAATTGTTTTAAACAAATATGGAAATGTAAAATGTAAGGAAATGATGTCATGATGACTGTCAGTATAAAAGGAAATGAATGCATTTGTATAACTGCTCTGAGGAAGTTCTGTAATAAATGGGACGAAAACACTAAACTTCACTCTGGCTCCAGTGTTATTTTGTTGGTTAGTAGTTTCTTTTTGCTTTGTGGTTTTTCAAGTTAATTTTGCGATTACACTTGGAGTTGGAATTAACCAAAAAGGAAAATATTTCCGTTTTTATCATTCAACGGTCATCTCGTTGGTTTCATATGGCAGCTCCTATTAGTAAATCCAGGTTACAGCTGGGTGATTTCGGAGCAACATTTGGTTTTGTGACTACAGAACTGACTTCTTTATAAGCTCTTTTTAGAGCTGGTAATTAGTCCGATATGACAGGTTAAGGTGTGACAGTCGTATAAACAATATTTGATTTAAGAGAGTGAAGTGCTTAATAACATTATAAAGCACCAATTTAAATAATAGTAGTAGACAAGAGGAAAGGCAAAAACAAGGGACATTAGTGTACAAACAGGACATCTTAGACAGGGGTCCAGGGAAGTAAACAGTGTGGGAAGAAATAGCCAGGGAATTGTTATGGCTAGGCTTGTGTAGGCCCTAGGGCCGATAGCCTAGTACCAACCTATGAACTTTAATTTGAGTGATAAAATATTTAGTAAAAAGGAAATTGAAGTTCTTGAAAAAGGTTTTTCATTTGTGCCAGCAAGCAAAGCTAGAATCACAGACTCAGTTTTGGATTTTAAATTATTTATGAGAAAACTGAATTTAAAGTATATTTATCACGATATTCCAAGTAATAGTGGTAGTCATTTTAGAAAGAACAGTAGTGTTAATCCACCATCAGTAAATACATTAAACACTTTTCCATGGTTTGTGAAAATGAGATGTACAAAATAGTTAATAGTAAGCCAGTTCCTTGTTCTAAAAATGTAACTAGTGACCATAGAACAGCTTTAAAAAATGAATGATATACAATGACATCAGATATATGAGAGCCGGCAAAGGGCAGGGTTTAGTCATAATGCAGGTTACTGACTATAACACTGCCACTGAAAGTTTGCTTTCAGATATAAATAAATATCTTATATAACACATGGTTAGAAAAAATTTCAAGAAGTAGATTTCATTTTTCTAGACTTGTTATACCAAAAATATATAGATGCTGATTTGTTTGAATTCCTTACAGTAGAACAGCCACAACTGGGAACTCTGTTTGGAATTCCCAAAATGCATAAGGAATACTCAACTTTAAAAATAAATAAAAAATAAAAAATAAGGATGAAAAGCACCCACCATTCAAGCATATTGTCTCTGCCCCTTATAGTAAAATGTCTAAAAAAATCTTAATTTATCTTGATAAAATACTCAATCCCATAGTACAAAACAGTAAGTGTTCTTTTACGGATTCCTGGATGTTTCTAAATTAATTAAAAGAGTATGAATTCCAGGGAGATGAGACTTTAGTATGTACATTAGATGTGTGTTCTTTATATACTGCAATAGAACAAATGGATGGTATTGAATTCATGAGACTGTATCTCAATAAACTGAGGCCTTCCCTTAATCAAGATTTATTTGTAATCTGTCAATTGATGGAAATAGTGTTAATGAATATTTTTTTTATTTTGGGGGAAGGAGTATACCAGCAAAGCAGCGGAGTTGCAATGGGTACACACGTAGCTCCAGTTTTTTGCAAATTTATGATGTGCTGGTGGGAATATGAGTTTCTTATAAAACTGGAACTTTACAAGTATGTCGCGTTTTATAAATGATATATTGATGATTTGTTTTTTATATGGGCAGGTAGTAAAGAGCAGTTTTAAAACTTTTTTTCTAAACTCAACAAAACAGTTTCATGGCTTAAATGTACTATAGGTAGTATTAGTACTGAAGCACATTTTCTTGAGGTAAAAATATCAATGGATGTAGCAATATTTTTTATAAGAAAACATTTACTAATAACTACTTACATTTTAACAGCTTTCATCCTGGACATATGAAGATCAGTGTATTTAAAGGGCAAGTAACAAGGTTTAGTAGGGTGATCAGTGAAGAAAATTTTGTCAAGGAGGTATGCACCCTTAAACAGTTATTTATGGAGAGAGGATATGATCAAGAAGTTCTAGATGAAGTTATTAATATAGGTTCATAGGTTCATACTAGGCTATCTGCCCTGGGGCAATTACAAGCCTAGCCCGATTTTGTTTGGCTTACGCCACCCCTTGATTTGAGTATACTGTGCCCTTTTTAAGGTTTAGTTTACTGTGCCTCTGTCTAATAGTGACACGGAAGTAATCCCTGGGACAAACCTACGATCCCCCATCCACTCATCAAGATTCTTCTTGAAAAGATTCAGTGAGGTGCTCTGCCTAACATGAATTGGAATTCTATTCCAGAGTGAAGGGAGCCTCTGGGTTTGAATCTGTCCCTCCAGCAAGTTCTATTTATTTCTGTGCTGAGGTTCAAGTCCCTCGAGCGCGTGGCTCTAAGGGATTTAGATTTACTGAGGTGGAGCATGTCCATTAATTCTGGATTGGACATAGCTTTATACGTCAGGCATAGATCACCTCGAAGTAGGCAGTATGCAACTGAGTAGAGCTGGAGTTTTTTTAACCGAGCAGCATATGGCATCTGCTTGAGTCCCTTGATCCTCTTGGTGAGGTACTTTTGGGGTCTTTCTAACTGCTGCAGGTGTTGGGTAAGGTACATACCAAAAGGGCCATTGTATTCTATGATGGGCCTGATGAGGGATGAATAAAGGGGCACAATTACCTCTCTTAATCTAGATGTGAATCCTTTCATGATGAGGTGGGCTATGTAGAAGGTCTTTCTAACCACTTTGGCAATGTGGTTGTCAAAGGAGAGATTGCTATCAACTTGGGTCCCCAGATCCCTAATTACTTTCTCTGTACTTAATGGGTTAGCGCCTATGTGGTAATTTGTGGGCACATTGTTTTTGCCAAAGGGTATGACTATACACTTTTTGGCATTTAGCTTTAGACCATGGCTCTGGCACCAGTTATCTGTCTCTGTGAGACCTTTTTGAAGGATGTTTGTGCCAGCTGGAGAGTCGATTATGGCGCCCAGTTTGCAGTCATCTGCGAACTTGGTGAGCCATAGTCCTCCCACATTGGCCTGTACCTCAGAAAAGTATACACTGAACAAGAGCGGTCCCAGGACAGAACCTTGTGGGACACCACTTGTGACCGGTTTCGAGTCTGACATGGCTCCAGCAACTCTCACTCTGTGGGTTCTGTCTTTGAGCCAGTTTGTGACCCATCTTGTGACATAGGGGTTTATATTTAAGCTGGATAGCTTATCTATGATGCCCGAGTGGGGTATTGTGTCAAATGCCTTTGCTAGGTCCAGATAGGCTGTGTGGACTACCTTCCCTTCATCTATGGCTTTGGTGAATGTTTCAAAGAAGTCGACCAGGTTCAAAAGGCAGGATCTGCCCTTGACTAAGCCAAATTGGGTAGGATCTAGTGTCTGTAGGTCCCCAATGTCTTTGTTTATGAGCTCCATGATGATCCTCTCCATAGCCTTGCAGACTAGGCTAGTCAGGCTTATGGGGCGATAGTTTCCAGGGTCCGTAGTGGCTCCACCTTTGTGGAGTGGGACCACTGTTGCTGTACGCCATTCTGTGGGCACATATCCTGTAGTGAGGCTGAGATTGTACAGCTGTTTTATTTGAGGGATTAGTTCTTCTTGGAGTTCATGTAGGACGCAACCCAGGACGCCATCTGGTCCCATGGAAGCAGTGTTTTTTGCTTTGGAGAGGGCAGCCTTCACCTGAGCATCAGAGATGTTTGGGAGGCAGCCCCCTGCCGGGATAGATACTTGCTCTTTTGGGGGGGAAGGGGTGGAGAAGTTTGCACTGAACCTGTCTGCCAGGATATTAGCGATGTCTGTGGGTTCAGTGTATTTTTTGTCCTTTAGAATCAACTCAGAACAAGTCTGGGAGTTGCATCCCAGGTTCCTAACATAACTGAAAAAAGCCTTATGATTGTCTTTAGTGTCCTGTGCAATTTTTCTCTCGAAGCTGGCCTTGGAGGATTTTATGAGGGATCATAATTTTTTGCTAGTACTGATCAGAGCTGCCTTCCCTATTAGCGATTTTGCTCTATCATGTAGTAGCTTCCTCCTTCTGTTGTACAGTTTATTTATGGCAGGGGTCCACCAGACTGGACGCCTGCCTTTGGATGATTGGGTCTTGGTTTTGTTTGGGATAGCATGATCCATGCATTCCTGGAGATGTCCGTAGAATGCGTTTATATAGGATTCTGCAGTTTGGGCCGTAGTTTCCACTGGCCCTGGGGCCTTGAAGGATTCCACTTCAGTTTTGAGAAGTGAGAAGTTCGCTTTTGAGAAGTTTTTCACTGTGGTTTTCTGGGTTGGGGGTGGGGTCGGGATGTGGATATCCAGTGAAATTAATTTATGGTCTGTTCTTACCAATGAGGGATATACTTCTGGTATTGAGCATAGAGTACCCATGTTGGTAATGATCAGGTCTAGTATGTTATCCCCTCTTGTGGGAGTGGTGACTAGTTGTTCCATAGCATTTGAGTTTAT
The DNA here is from genome assembly GCF_019279795.1 of Protopterus annectens. NCBI lineage: Eukaryota > Metazoa > Chordata > Ceratodontiformes > Protopteridae > Protopterus > Protopterus annectens. The sequence continues at coordinate 1,279,124,065 of NC_056747.1, forward strand.
AATTTCCAGGAACCTTTGGGCTAAGGTGCTGGGGCTTGAGTAGTGCTCCCAGTCTATGTTTGGGTAGTTGAAGTCGCCCAATATAATGGTGTTCAGAGAGATCTTCATGTTCTCCAATGTTTTCAGGAAAGCCGAGTGGGATTCCTGACTTTGAGAGGGTGGTCTGTAGGATGCTATAAACTGAAAAGCAGTCTTGCCCACTGTTAGTTGCACCATACTTCGTGCAATGCCACTAACCTGGAGGTGTGGATATCCTTGATAAATATGGAAACTCCCCCTCCTTTTGTGGTTCAGTCTGGGTTTTGGGGCTGAAAAGCATGATATGAGGTATAACCTGGTAGTGCTAGAGTGCTCTCTGGAGCCTTGAATCAGGTTTCTGTCACTGCACAGATATCGATGTTCTCCATACTGAGGAGAGCTTTGAGTACATGCATCTTGAGGTTAAGACTTCTGGCGTTTAGCAGCATTACCCTTAGTTTCTTGTTCCTTGTGCTGTCTATTGAGGTGGGTTTGACTTTTGAGCCTTGCCTAAAAAAGGCACTATGGGGGTGGCAAGAGCCTTTGCCAATATCCAAAAGCCCAGTGGTGACAGGTGCAAGCCGTCCCTAGCGAAGCAACGTGGATTGTCAAGCATGTCATCCCAGGCTGACAGACACTGGATCCCCTTTGAATGACACCAAAATTTTAGCCAATTGTTAAAATCGATCATTTTGTCTTTGTACTGTGGCATCATTCTAGGTGAGGGTAAGATGCTGCTCAAGGTCAGGGTCATACCGGCCTGGGCTACATGATCAGAGAGCTCCTCTATGTCTCTTTTCATGTAGTCCAGGGAGGTACGTCTCAGGTCATTCACACCAGCATGTACAATGACTGAGTCATATTTGTATTTGCTTTGGAGTGACCTGAGTGCTTGCGTTATGTGGCAGATCCTAGCGCCCGACAGGCAGCTCACTGTGACCTTCTCTTTGTTCAGCTTGGTGAGCGGGACGTCAGTGTGTCTGACAATAGAGTCACCTATTACAAGAGTATCAGGTGTGTTATTCAGCCTTAAGGGCTGTGACTGCTTGGCACACTGACTTTGTGGGCTATGTGTTGTGAGTGTTTTGTTTTGGGGTAGCGTTTGCTTGGATGTCTGCTTTAGAGGTCTCTGTTGCTTAGGTAGATTTTTATTTAGAGCCTTTGAGTATGTTTTTCTGTATTTATGTGTTTGGTTCGCTGATGTGGTGGGACTATGTGATACTGGAATTGTGTTGTGTGAGGTTACCTTCTCCTCCTGATTGGTTTCACCAATAAATAGAGACGAAAGGTATCCTCCTGTTTTAAGGGTAGGATTTAAGAAAAATAAAGAAAATGGTGGCAAAGATGGAGAACTGTTTAAATGTGCTTTTCCTGTGTCCGTGAGTATAGCTGGGCCTAATATCAGAAGAATTATTATTGATAATTGGAAGATTATTTTAGGAAATGATGATCTAAGTAACATAATAAGGCAGAAACCAAAGTTTGTTAATAAGAAAACCAGACATTTACAGGAGCTATTAGAAAGTACTTCTAGGTGAACAGATAAAGTCTGTTCTACAAACTTAGGGACATTTCCATGTACTAATTTTGCCCAGTCTAGGCTTATGATGGCGGTGAACAGCCATCATTTTAGACATTTGAATTACACTTTAGTTGTGAAGGGTCGTAATAACTGTCAGAATGAAGGTTTAGTTTATCTTGCAGTTTGTTCTAACTGTGAGAATTTCTATATAGGTAAAACTATTAGAAAATTATGTCACAGGGTTAGAGAACACATTTTATCTATTAAGAAAAAAGATTTTAGTAACGCTTTGGCCAAACATTCCGTAAACTGCAAAGATTTTAGGAAATTTACGTTTTTGTAGTGGAGAAGGTGAACAATGACAGATTTGTTGGATCTTTTAATAATTATTTAGAAAAAAATCAAGCTTAAATGGCAAATTTTCCTGAGGGCAGATGTGGCACAAGGAATTAACGATAACATTTTTGTTAAAAGTCATTTGAAATATGTTAACAACTAGTTATTTGTTTGTACCTGTTTTCTATTTTAGAATGTGGGGATTACATGTATAATAATTTTATAGTTAATACTGAATTTTTTTAAACAAATATGGAAATGTAACATAAGGAAATGATGTCATGATGACTGTCAGTATAAAAGGAAATTAATGCATTTGTATAATTGTTCTGAGGAAGTTTTGTAATAAACAGGACAAAAGTGCTAAACTTCACTCTGGCTCCAGTGTTATTTTGTTGGTTAGTAGTTTTTTTTTGCTTTGTGGTTTTTCATAGTTGTCCTATTCCTTGAAGTATCAGAATTCATAGAGTATTCATGATGGTAATTGTCACTTGTCCAGTTGGGATAAAACAGACAAACAGTTGTGGGTTCGGTTCAAACAGCTTTATTATATACAAAAACATCAGGATTGAGGCTTCATAATTTAAACTTAAACTTATAAACAGACTGACTACTGCACTCATACCTGTTAACACTCTGGCTGTTCACCCAAAATGGCACTGCTGCCTGCACATGCTCTCTATTTATGCGCACGTCCTCTCACTTTGAAATGTTTCTTAAAGTTTCAACATGTGCTCTGTTCTACTTCCTCTCTCTTTGAGAAATAAGTCATGCACAGTAATAATGACGACAATCATTGACTTGCAATTGTACAGAAATTATCCTTTGACATGCAGTTATACAGAGCTAATTACAAATGAAACAATCATGTCCAGGTTGCTGTGTATTTCACACTAGGTCTGGAAATATGACCTGATCATGTGACACAAAAACTAGGATTGGGTTTAGCAACAGCGACTGTTTTTAATGAATGTTCAACTTCAGGGACATCAGCAACAGGGATAGGTACTGAGACGTCCTTCAACAGGAACATTGTCTGGATTGCTCTGAGATCTAGAGTCTGTATCACAGGTAGAATGCTGCAATATTGATTCAGACACCAGAAGAAGTCTGCGCTTTCTTCTGTATTCTATGCCCTCAGATTCCACTGAGTAAGATCTCGGCTCAGCACATGCACCTCTCACTTGACCAGTTCAATCAAAACCTTTCGCCATTTGCATCCTCACTATCTCTTCTTCTTTCAATGGAAGAAGAAATCTGCTCATTTTATCATAGTTGGACTTCTGAAATGACCGCTTTTTTGAATAGTCGGGCTTTGATTGCTCTGGTGATTTTAGCATTAGGCACCAACAAACTGGAACTGATAGGCAAGGTTGTTCTGGTTTGCGTAGACAGAAGTCTCTGAGCAGGTGAGACAAGTGAATCATCATGGGTTATATTTCTGAGATTAAGCAAATTCAAGAAACCATCGGTATTGTCACGCTTTGACCGCTGTAGTAATTGCTTTGCACTTTGTGCTGCACGTTCAGCTAGACCGTTTGACTGTGGGTACTCAGAACTACTGGTAACATGGATAAAGACCCACTCTTTTGCAAATTTCTGTAATATCTCACTGATTAAACTGTACAGTGTTGTCAGAAATAACTGTGTGGACTACCATAGACTGAGAAATGACATTTTAACTTAGTATTGACAGTACTGGATGTTGGGCGGCCATGGTTGTGCAACTGTTAGCATTGTCACCTCACAGCAAGAGGTTCTCCGGTTCGATCCTCTGCTGGGGTGCCTTCTGTGTGGAGTCTGCATGTCCTCCTTGTGGTCACGTGTGTTTCCTCCCACATCCCAGACATGCTGTAGGTGGATTGGACATACTAAATTGGCTCTAGGCATGAGTGCTTGCGTGCCTTCCGTGGAAGGTTGGGTACCGGGCTGGCAACTCTACACCGTAAAACTCTATTGCCAGTCATGAGCAGACAGGTAATCCGCTGTGGTGACCCCTAACCTGGAAAAAGGCAAAAGAAGAAGAACATTGACAGTACTGGATATTAGGTTAAGTAGCAGATCAATCTTGAAACAATTCAAATAAGAGTCTACCAACACTAAGTAACGTTGACTATTCCACTCAAATATGTTGGTGGCTACTGTCGACCAAGGTAGTTTATTAATCTGGTTTAGCCGAAGTGGCTCTTTTTGCAAATGCAGTTTAGTACTATTGCATACTGAACAAGATGAAAGTATTTATATCAAAATCTAATACTAGTCCTCTCACCTTTCTTTTAGTAGCTTCAGAACCTGGGTGGCAGCGATGCAAAATTTGGATGTACTCATGTTGTAAGGAAGTAGGAACAACAACTTTAGGACCTTTGAAAATGATACCATCTTCCATTAACATCTCATCTGTGTAAGGAAAATAAGGTTGCATTTCTGTTGGTATACAAGATTGCTTTGATGGCCATCCAACATTGATGAAGTGGTTGAGCTTTTGCAAAATTGGATCAGTCTTTGTATGATCTCTTAACTCATCAAGTGTCGTGGTAGAAAAATTACACACTTCCATAACATCAAAGTCAAAATTCTCAGCATCAAGCTTTTCTCTGGTATTTCTGGGTAATTTATCAGCCAGATAAAGAAGTTTACCTTTCATATAGACCATTTTGAAATTTTAGGTAGCGTTGTCACCTCACAGCAAGACATTGTGCCATTCGATTCTCAGCTAGAGCGTCTTCTGTGTGGAGACATGCGTGAATGGGTGTACTTTCATTGAAGGCTATGTGTCAGGGCTGGCAACTCTGTATGTAAAAATCTACTGCCAATCATTAGCGGACCGGAGTTCCGCTGTGGTGACCCCTAACTGGGAAAAGCCGAAAGACACAAACAAATTTTTGTAATCTGAGCATCATTCTTTGTAGTCTTGCTGGAGCTGTATGCATAGACTTCTTTAAAATAGTGACTAGAGGTTGATGATCAGTCTCAATCTGGATAGCTTGGCCATAAATATAATCATGGAATTTCAAACATGCAAACACAATTGTCAAAAGTTCCTTCTCAATTTGAGCATACTGCATCTCAGTTTGGGTAAGAGTTCTACATGCATAGACTACTGGTCTGTCCTCTTGAAAAATAACTGCACCAAGACCAAACTTAGAAGCATCACAGGAAGGAGTTACTGGTTTGTGGATAATCATAGTGTCTTATTGGACTGGAAGTTTTCTTTTTCAGGTCATCAAATGCTCTCTGGTGTTGTTCCAACCATGACCAGGTAACATTTTTGCATGTCAGCTCTCTTAAGGATGCTGATAATTCACTGAGAACTGATGCACACTTACCCAAATAGTTAACCATACCAAGAAAATGCTGTAAGGCTTGGACATTATCTGGAGCTGGCATCTCAAGAATAGCTGTTTGGAAGGATGTGGTCATAAACCTGAACTGGTAAATAAATGATCTGCATAAGTAACTTCTGGTAGCCTGAATTTACATTTCAGAGGATTGAGCTTTAGATTCACTTCACGTGCTCTTTCCAGAACTTTCCTGAGGTTTCTGTCATGCTCTGTTTCACCATTGCCACCATCTAGTAAATCATCTACTATTATAGCACACAGATAGCCTCAAAGAAATTGTTCCATTGCACACTGTAACACTTTGCTGGCAGAATTTATTCCAAAAGGCATTCTGAGAAATCTATATCTACCAAATGGTGTGCTGAATGTAGTCAGTAGTGAAGATATGTGATCAAGCATTGCTTGCCAAAATGAACTCTGTGTCTAAGAGAAAGAAACAGTGGCATTTAGCACAACTTCCTTGACTGTACACATAGGGGTCTATTTAATGCTTTGTTTAAGTCTCTTGGGTCAGTACATATTCTTATTTCATCTGAGCTTTTCTTATGAACGACTACCATGGAAGACACCCATTCAGTTGGGTCTGTAGCTGGACAAATCACACCTTGCTGCACCATTTTATCTAACTGGACTCTGACTCTGTCCTGCATAGCTATCAGGACTCTTCTTGCTGGTCTGACCACTGGACTGACCTCTGGGTCTAATTTCACGGAGCACACAACTGGACATTTATTTAGCTTGTTTTTGAAAACATCAGGATACTCTGAGAAAATAGCATTGGTGAAAGTGGAACTAGGACATGTGCTTATATGATAGACTTCTTGGTAAAAGAAAGCAGTTTCATTTTTAAACTGTCTCTGAGACCTAATAATGACTGCACAGGTCTTTTGACTACATAAAATTGCAAGCTGTAACTGTTCCCAGCTAAATAGTATGAAACCACTACTCCTCCATAAGCAACAAGCTTCACACAACTGGCCAAATTAAGTTGTTCACCAGCTCTTACTCTAGCAAATTTCTGCTGACATAACATTACACTTTGAACCAGTGTCTACTTTGACCACTGGGTTTACCATTAATCAGGACAGTAAAAAAATACTTTGTTTTTTGCCAACAAATCTACTGCATTAAACTTTTCACTAACCACTGATACACCATCTACATAGAAAGTAGGGTTGCTGCTTTCTACATGATCAATTTGCTTTGTTGAGTGACCTTTCCTAACACATGCATGAGGCTTGCTGATATACAAAGCTTTTGAAAGTGGTTCCATTTTTTACACTTCTGGCATTCCTGACCAAATGCTAAGCACTTTTCTCTTTTGGACTCATGATTGGCACCACAGTTATGACAGTTAGCAATGAGACTTGACTTGGGTTTTGCTGATTCACCCTTATGCTGCACTGAGCATGTCTGTTTTGCTGAGCTAGTCTCGAAACTTGCTGGAAAGGCATGGGCTCTTCCTGGAAATCCCACAGGGGCTGCAGCTGCCACATGCTTGGGCCTGTTTCTGTTAGCCATGTGCTGCATGTTGTCTGCATTCACTCTAGAGGCTGCTGAAATCATGTTCTTATCACTTGTAAGCATATTTATTTGCCTTTCTGTACGCTTGTGTAGTTGACAAATCTCTATCACTTTGCTCAATGTTAAATCACTGTCTCAAACCAAAATCTTTCTCACTATAGCATTATTAACATCATACACAAGCCTGTCTTTTATCAACTCATCTTTCAAATCATCAAATCTGCACATTTTAGCTTTTGTTTCTTAAGTCAGTAATGTAAGCTGAAAAAGTTTCTGCTGGCTTTTGGTCTCTTGTGTAAAATAAGTACCTCTCCAATGTAATATTTGTCTGGGGGTTACATATTTCTCTAATTTCATGTTTCAGGTACCCAGGGTCCTGCCTTGATTCAGTTTGTACAACAATATGGCGGTTTTCCCCTTCTCCTGTATATAATGCTGGTGCATACACAAATGAATGCAAGTACAAATATGACACAGTCATTGTACATGCCGGTGTGAACGACCTGAGACGTACCTCCCTGGACTACATGAAAAGAGACATAGAGGAGCTCTCTGATTTTGTAGCCCAGGCCGGTATGACCCTGACCCTGAGCAGCATCTTACCCTCACCAAGAATGATGCCACAGTACAAAGACAAAATGATCAGTTTTAACAATTGGCTTAATTACTGGTGTCATTCTAAGGGGATCCAGTGTCTGTCTGCTTGGGATGACATGCTTGACAAGCCACGCTGCTTTGCAAGGGATGGCTTGCACCTGTCACCCCTGGGCTTCCAGATATTGGCCAAGGCTCTTGCCACCCCCATAGTGCCTTTTTTAGGCAAGGCTCAAATGACAAAACTACCTCCCTAGAAAACACAAGTGGAAAAAAACTAAGGGTAATGCTGCTCAATGCCAGAAGTCTAAACCTCAAGATGCATGCCCTCAAAGCCCTCCTCAGTATGAAGAACATCGATGTCTGTGCAGTGACTGAAACCTGGTTCAAGGCTCCTGAGAGCACCCCAGCACTATCAGGTTTTACCTCATATCATGCTTTCCGGCCCGAAAACTTGGACCGAACCACAAAAGGAGGGGGAGTATCCATTTTCATCAAAGATACCCACACCTCCAGGTTAGTGGCAACGCACGAAGCATCGGAGACTATCCAGGTGCAACTAACCATAGGCAAAACTGTCTTACAGTTTGTAGCATGCTACAGACCACCCTCTCAAACTCAGGAACCCCACACAGCCTTCCTGAAGACACTGGAGAGTATGAATGTCTCTCCAAATACCATCATTTTGGGAGACTTCAACTACCCAAACATAGACTGAGAACATTACTCAAGACCCAACACCCTAGCCCAAAGGTTCCTAGAATTCGTAAACTCAAATGCAATGGAACAACTAGTCACCATTCCCACAAGAGGAGACAATATACTAGACCTGATCATCACAAACATGGGGACAAAATGCTCCACACCGGAAGTACATCCCTCTTTGGTAAGATCAGACCATAAATTAATCTCACTGGAAATCCACATCCCGCCCCCACCCCCTGCACAAAAGACCACAGTGAAGAACTTCTCAAAAGCAAACTTCACACTTCTTAAGACTGAAGTGGTATCTTTCAAGGCCCCTGGGCCAGTGGAAACCACAACCCACAATGCTGAATCCTTTGCAAATGCCTTCTATGGGCACCTTCAAGAATGCATGGATCATGCAATCCCAAATAAAACCAAGACCCATTCCCCCTAAGGCAGGCGCCGGTCTGGTGGACCCCAGCCATAAACAAACTTTACAACAGGAGGAGGAAGCTACTACATGACAGAGCAAAATCCCTAAAAGGGAAGGCATCTCTGATCAGTACTAGCAAAAAACTACGATCACTCATAAAATCATCCAAGGCCAACTTTGACAGAAAAATCGCAAAAGACACAAAAGACAATCACAAGGCCTTCTTTAGCTATGTTAGAAACCTGGGTGGAAACTCCCAGATATGCTCAGAGTTAGTCAAAAATGACACAAAATACACTGAACCCACTGACATTGCCAACATTCTGGCAGACAGGTTCAGTGCAAATTCCAAAAGGAGAAATAACTATCCCAGCAGAGTGTAGCCTCCCTAACATCTCAGATGCCCAGGTGAGAGCCGCCCTCTCTAAAGCTAAAAACACAGCATCAATGGGACCGGATGGTGTCCCGGGCTGTGTGCTACATGAACTCCAAGAGGAACTAAACCCACACATAAGGCTGCTGTTTAATCTTAGCCTTACTACAGGATACGTACCCAAAGAGTGGCGTACGGCAACAGTGGTCCCACTTCACAAAGGCGGTGCTTCTACGGACCCTGTAAATTACCGCCCCATAAGCTTGATGAGCCTGGTCTGCAAAGCTATGGAGAGGATCATTATGGAACTCATAAACAAAGACATTGGGGACCTACAGACATTGGATCCTACCCAATTTGGCTTTGTCAAAGGCAGATCCTGCCTTTTGAACTTTATCGACTTTTTTGAAACAGTCACTAAGGCCATTGATGAGGGTAAGGCAGTTCACACAGCCTACCTTGACCTTGCAAAAGCCTTTGACACAATACCCCACTCGGGCATCATAGACAAACTCACCAGCTTAAATGTAAACCCATATGTCACAAGATGGGTTGCAAAATGGCTCAAGGACAGAACCCACAGGGTCAGAGTTGCTGGAGCTATGTCAGACTCTAAGCCAGTCACAAGCAGTGTCCCACAGGGCTCAGTCTTGGGACCCCTCTTGTTCAGCATTTATTTTTCCGAGGTACAGGCAAACATAGGAGGATTGTGGCTGACAAAGTTCGCAGATGACTGCAAACTGGGTGCCATAATTGATACTCCAGCGGACACAAACATCCTTCAGAGAGGCCTCATAGAAATGGATAATTGGTGCCAGAGCCATGGCCTTAAGCTGAACGCCAAAAATGTATAGTCATACCCTTTGGGAAAAACAAGGTACTGACAAATTACCACATAGGCGGTAATCCATTAAGTACGGAAGAGGTAATCAGGGACCTAGGGACCCAGGTTGACAGTAACCTCTCATTTGACACTCACTTTGCCAAAGTGGTTAGGAAGACCTTCTATATTGCCCACCTTATCATGAAGGGTTTCACATCTAGATCAAGAGAGGTCATTGTGCCCCTGTACTCTTCTCTTATCAGGCCAATGATTGAGTACAATGCCCCATTTGGGATGTATCTCACCCGACACCTGCAGCAGTTGGAAAGACCCCAAAAGTTCCTCACCAAGAGGATAAAGGGTCTTAAACATATGTCATATGCTGCCCGACTGAAAAACCTCCAGCTCTATTCAGTCGCATACCGCCTACTCAGAGGTGATCTGTGCCTGACGTACAAGGCCATGTCCAATCCTGAATTAATGGACATGCTCCACCTCAGAAAAATCCAAATCCATCAGAGCCACGAGAACAAGTGACTTAAACCTCAACACAGAAATAAATAGAACGTGCTGGAGGGACAGATTCATAACCCAGAGGCTTCCTACACTCTGGAACAGAATCCCAGTCCATGTTAGGCAGAGCCCCTCACTGACTCTATTCAAGAGAAATCTCGACGAGTGGATGGGAGATCGTAGGTTTACCCCGGGGGTCATCTCTGTGTCACTACTAGTCAGAGGCATAGTAAACTGAACCCTAAAAGGGCATAGTATTCTCATCCTAAGGGGTGGTGTAAGCCACATACACTCTGGCTAGGCTTATAAATGCCCTAGGGCAGATAGCCTAGTATGAACCTATGAACCTATGAACCTATTATATACAGACACATTGAAATTGAGGCTTAGTAACTTAAACTTATAAACAGACTGACTACTGTACTCATACATGTTAACAGTCTGGCTTTTCACTCAAAATGGCACTACTGCCTGCACGTGCTCTCTATTTATACGCACGTGTCCTCACTTTGAAATGCTTCTTTAAGTTACAACACATGCTCTATTCTACAGTAATCATAGTCATTACACACAAGAGCATTGGGAATGTGCAGAAACTGTGTCTAAGTGCAGCTAAGGCATGTTTCAGTGACAATAGCTGCACTTAGGCTGTTAGAACCAGTGTGAGAAAAAAAGTCTGTGCAAATGAGGCAGTACTGATATGTAACTGAGGAATGTGTAAAAATCTGTGACTGTTTTATGCAAATGAAGAGCTTTACCTGTGTTTTGAGAGATTCATAGTCACTGTTTGATGCATGAGTGTGGCATGCATGTAGGGATAATAAAAAGCAAAGTTACACCTATTGTGTCCACTTTCCAGTCCATGAAGATGCTTGCTTTTGCTGCCAGCTTGAATGTCTTCCATTCTAATTGCTTGTGTGAAAATCAGGTGTGCTAAGTGGTGCTTGCTGGTCAAGAAGAAGATATAAGCAAAGGCTAACCAATCTGAACTTTGCTGAACAAGAAATCCTGGACAGATTTAGAGTGGAGAGGGACATAATATGGCTTTGATGATTGGAAGAATGCATGGCTTTCCTTTATGTGTGGATACCAAGGTATGTATATCTCCCACTATACTTTGTCTCTGGAAGATCTTCATGCCATCTGGGGACTCATTCCATATCTCAGAGAGTTTTGCCACCATGATACTTCACCAGATCCCTGACATATTCATGGCACGTGTGGATTATTATTTTGGTGTCTTAGTGTCACCCAAGGACTGAGCCAGTACCATGCATGTCTTCTATGGAATGGCACACTTTCCTGAGGGGAAGCAGTGCTGGAACAGGAAAAACTACCACTGCAACAATGTCAGGTAGTGTATGATGCATGGGGGTGCATCACCAATGTGTCATTCAATATCTCATCATTGCCCATGATTCCTACATTTGGCACACTAGCTTATTGCACTGTCTTTTGTTGTATGGTAGAATTTCTCATGATCATCTGGTTGGCAAGTGCAAACTATTATATTGTTTCTAACCTTAATCATTTCTGTACCTCTTAGAATGGCATACGTAGTTATCAAGTTATCACTACCCCTCCTCTTTTCTTTTTGTTGCATCTCCTCCTGGTTTTGTATTGCAGGTGATGCAAGCTACCCATCCAGTCCTTGGCTAATGACATCAGTCCATATCCCCCAGGGGCTGCCGGCTCTCAAACATGGATAGTTAATGAGTGTGTTTTTGGCTTGCTCAAAGACTCTTTCCATTGACTGGATGAGCGACTACCCCTTCTGTACATCACTGCTACTGTATTCAGGATGTTTACCACCAGCTGCACTCTGCACAACATGATCATGTGTCAATCTGGTGTACATCTGGCACTGACAGTCACAGATAATGGCAGTGTAGTTCCATCTGTCATTTCTTCCACCAGTGGTGATAGTAATGGCTGACAGCTGATGGCAATAGCATCTCAACTCATCTAGCAGGCTCATGCACGGTATATGGCTCAATGGGAAGAGTGGTGGCATCTAATCCACAACTCTGGGTTATGAGGTTCACTACATGACAGTGGGAAGTGACACATGTAATACTTTTTATATGCAGTGTTACTTTTGGGCTGTGTTGAGTGGTGCATGGTCAGCTTACAGTGTACAGCAGACATGTCTCCTTGTATCTGTAAAAAAATATAACATATTAGCAATCCTTATTTATACAGCATCAAGGGACTGGTGGTAGAAGTGTTACTTATACAGGCAGGCTTTCTTTGAAGTGTAGAATAGCAGGTTTTATAAAACATGTTTATGGCTATACTGTGATTGTTTTAATGCAGAGTCACTTATAGAGTATGATGAATTTACCTGTGCACTGAGAAGAAAATTGTCTTGAAATAAAATATTTATTTATTTGTTGACATCTGATTACTGGGAAAGTCAACTGGGTAGAAGTCTATTTTCATCAGAGGCCTGGAGAGAAAAATCTCCAAATTATTATAAAACATTTTAAAATAAAACAAAAACATCTATACTTTAAATAATTATAACACATTACACACAATATAAATACGTTGGTCAATATTCACTACAAGTTATATGAAAGTCATTTAATATTTAGAGAAATTTTAGTTTGTAGAGAAATTAAAGGTAAGTTACTCTAATACAAACATGTATTGCAATATGAAGTGAGGGAAGAGCAATGCCAATAGCATTGCCTAGCCTGTCTTATTACTTATTAATAGGTCAGTACAGGAATCCCATGTTCCCTTTCTCTGGAAAAAGTAACACATTATCCCTCTGCACAAAGGAGGAAATTCAACAGACATGAATATCTTTAGACTGATAGGAATCTTATCTCCCCTCACCAAAATACTTCAAAAATGTATTTAAAAACAATTGCTAGACTATCTCCTGCAGGAAGAACTCCTATCCCCTACACAACATGGCTTCTGTCCTTCCCATAGTACTAGTACTGCCCTTCTAACCTGTATAGATGATATCAATAAAGCTGTAGAGAATGGCAAACCAGGTGGAGTGTCCTCTTTCCCCTTTTTTATTTAAAACCACTGGCAAAGAAAATAAGAACTCAGAAATTCAATGATATATCTGGTATGGTGTTAAAGAAAAGTTGGCTTTATTTGTAGATATTATTTTGCACCTAATGGAACCAAAAAAGGATGTATCACTGTTGTGGAATATTCTGAGAGAGTTCTTTTTTTAGGATATAAAAGTAATGAAGATCACCATGGAGCTCATAAACAAAGACATTGGGGACCTACAGACACTAGATCCTACCCAGTTCGGCTTTGTCAAGGGCAGATCCTTCCTTTTGAACCTGGTTGACTTCTTTGAAACAGTCACCAAAGCCATAGATGAAGGGAAGGTAGTCCACACAGCCTATCTGGACCTTGCAAAGGCATTTGACACAATACCCCACTCGGGCATCATAGATAAGCTATCCAGCTTAAATATAAACCCCTATGTCACAAGATGGGTCGCAAACTGGCTCAAAGACAGAACCCACAGAGTGAGAGTTGCTGGAGCCATGTCAGACTCGAAACCGGTCACAAGTCACGTCCCACAGGGTTCTGTCCTGGGACCACTCTTGTTCGGTATATACTTTTCCAAGGTACAGGCAAACGTGGGAGGACTATGGCTCACCAAGTTCGCAGACGACTGCAAACTGGGCACCATAATCAACTCTCCAGCTGACACAAACATCCTTCAAAAAGGTTTCACAGAGACAGATAACTGGTGCCAGCGCCATGGTTTAAAGCTAAATGCCAAAAAATGTATAGTCATACCCTTTGGCAAAAACAGTGTGCCCACAAATTACCACATAGGCGGAAACCCATTAAGTACAGAGGAAGTTATTAGGGACCTGGGGACCCAAGTTGATAGCAATCTCTCCTTTGAAAACCACATTGCCAAAGTGGTTAGAAAGACCTTCTACGTAGCCCACCTCATCACGAAGGGTTTCACATCTAGATCAAGAGAGGTAATTGTGCCCCTTTATTCATCCCTCATCAGGCCCATCATAGAATACAATGCCCCTTTGGGATGTACCTTACTCGACACCTGCAGCAATTAGAAAGACCCCAAAAGTATCTCACCAAGAGGATCAAGGGTCTCAAACAGATGCTATATGCTGCTCAGTTAAAAAAACTCCAGCTCTACTCAGTTGCATACCGCCTACTTCGAGGCAATCTATGCCTGACATACAAAGCTATGTCAAATCCAGAATTAATGGACATGCTCCACCTCAGTAAATCTAAATCCCTTAGAGCCACACGCTCAAGGGACTTGAACCTCAGCACAGAAATAAATAGAACTTGCTGGAGGGACAGGTTCATAACCCAGAGGCTCCCTTCGCTCTGGAATAGAATTCCAGTTCATGTGAGGCAGAGCACCTCACTGAATCTCTTCAAGAAGAATCTCGATAAGTGGATGGGGGATCGTAGGTTTGTCCCAGGGATTACTCCCGTGTCACTGTTAGACAGAGGCACAGTAAACTAAACCTTAAAAAGGGCACAGTATACTCAAATCAAGAGGTGGCGTAAGCCATACAGAATCGGGCTAGGCTTATAATTGCCCCAGGGCAGATAGCCTAGTATGAACCTAAAATAAAGTCTATAACTGTAAACTATGTACCCACATATGAATTGGTCCAGCAAAACCCATAGTTGTGGGGACATGATAAAATAAAATATTTAGGAGTATGGAATAAAAAATAAATTTGGTTATGGCAGCTAAGGATACGTGGGAAGAGACTAAACAAAAAGATAATAAAAAACTGGAAGCTGTTGCCAATGGGTGTGGATAACATGATACAAGCATTAACAATATTTTGGTCCCTTTAGTTTTATAAACAATTCAGGCAAATCTTTATCAATCAGAGGAGAGGCTGTGGACAGTAATTAATAAAGAGTTGACGGATTTTATTTGGGAGGTGAAGAGGGCAATAGTCATATAGGATAAGTTGCTTCTCCAAGCAGAAAAAGGAGATTTAGGATTAGCTGCTTTGAATGGATATTTTAGAGCTACAGTTAAGGCTCTTATACATAAAAGCAGAAAGCTACAACTCAAAAGTGGAAAGAGATTATGATGAAGTGGAGGATGGTATTTCAAAAAAATAAGGAATTAATGGGATTTTGGATGCAGATCCTTAAGGAGAATAACAATAGTCATACAGAATAGTATCTTCATAAAGTAGCAGAAAGTATACTAAGAACTAAGCCAACATGGGAATGGTGAAAGGAGATTATGCCAATAGGGAAGACTACAATTAGGGGTATAGAGAACAGACAGGAGGGGCTGAAATTTACTGGAGGAATTTAGCAAAGAAACCAAGGTATTAGGAACAAATAAATAGAAAAGGAAAGGTAATAGTATTGGAGGAGGCAAAGAAGGCATTTGGATTGCAGGCTAGTGATTGCTTTCCCTATCAGGGGTTGATATCAGAATATAGACAAAGAAAAAGGGAAAGGAGAATCCTAAATGAAAGACCTGCACTTGTTGAGTTTTTAATTGAATCTAGACTAGGAACTGCTGTTATAAAAGGGATAATTAGTATGACATATGCAATATTGTATGATAACTATAGGAATCAATCATAATAGGTTAGAAAAGATTGGGAAGAGAGATTGAACATGTAATTCACAAAGATACCATGGGATTACATATGCAACAAAGTCTAGAAGATTTAAATTTTTGCCTGGAAGTGTTTGCATAGCTACTTTTATGCCATAAGCAGACTCCAAAGTATTTTTCCTCGAGTATATGGCAAATGTTGGAGGTTTGGTAACTGGGAACATGTATTTTGGGAGTGCAATGAGTTGGCAGACTTTAAAAATTCCCTACAGAGTACTCTGTCAGGAATACTTGGTGGGCAAATGGGTGTAACTAAAAAAAATGATATTTTGAGCTGGGATACAGGATCTGAATTGCCTGGATATAGTAAGGCCTTGTTAAGCTTAATTCTGGTGGCTGCCAAAAAAGCAATTCCTACAAAATGGAAATCAAAATCTAAACCAACTATACCCGAAGTAATGAATATTGTAACAGAGGTAAAAGAATAGGAAATGCCAGTTTGAAAAGGGTATGAGTAAATTACACAGACAAAAATGGAAACTGTGGGAACAATGCACACAGAAAAATGTTTTAGAGGAGGAGTGAGGTTTAAGAGAAAGCAGGAAACGAATAATTTATGTAACAACACTTTGATTATAGGATACATAAAATGTATGTGAAGTGTAATGTTTGTAAATATGAACTTGTTAATATGGTTTTATTATTTTTATATAAATGTGTTTGCCTGCGTCACAAGTGATAATTCAATAAAAGTTTTTTAAAAAGATTGACACCACAAGGTGACTTCCAAGACAGCTGCACATTGATCAAGAGCTAAATATCAGCTCTCCCACTGTGAAAAAGAAAGTGGGAAATAAGAGCTAGTAATTCTAACAACTTGAGTAAAATTCAGTTACTGGCTAATTAGTACACTGCCAGTATGCTGGAAAGAAAGAAATTTAGAAAACCTGATATAAAATCAACTCAAAAATGTGAAGAGAAAATGCTGGCTGTGAAAAAGCCTGCAGTTGTTCAGCAAAAAGTAGTTCAAGCTCCAGCTTTAGTACAAAAGACAGCTTCCATTAATTTAGAGGAAAAAAGTAATCAAATATACTCAGAGCTGATTAAAATAAATGAAATATTGAAGGAGTATATCAACTCAAGACAAGGCTGGAAAAAATAATGGAAGCTTTAACTAGCTATTCAGACGAACTGATAAAATGTAAAAAAAAAAAAATCAGAGGTTGAAATGAAGGAAAGTCTGGCTGGGTATGCGCCTTCTCAAGAAGAGCTGTTTCAAAAAATGGTAGAATTAAAGATCAGAGAGTGCAGAGAAAATATAGGATTTCCTGCTGTATGGAAAAACTGGAAGAAACAGACTGTAGTCATTTTATGAAAGCACAAATAAGCAACTGGACTGGTATTCCACAGCAGGATTTGTTAAAATTGAAGGGGCACATCAAGTGTATGCTCCAAACCTGGCCATGAGAAAGCAGCCAAGATCTGTATTAATAAAGATACAATCATACCAATAGAAATAGTTGATCCTGACAAAACTATGGCAGAAGGGCAAAGTATTAAAAATTGGAGACAGAGCATTTGTAGAAATGATTATTCACTATACATCAGGCAGAAGAGAAGCAAATGTATCCCAGCAATCAGGGAATGTTGAGAGGCATGTATGAGATTCAAGCCACTTTCAGATTTTCTCCCTGAAGGATCAAAGACATTTTTGATGCAGATCAGGCTAAGGCGGAAATAAAAAAAAAGTTTATTCAACAAAATGTGAGCCATCAAACAGAAGGGGGCTCTGCTTCTCATTCTTCTGACAATAAAGCTCATAAAGAGACTTTACCAGTGAAACCTTTTCAATGTTCAACAAAGAAAATGCTTTAGAGGCACAAAAAAACCCCACAAGAGTTTGATTACAAGAATCATGAATATTTTCACCTTGTACCAGAGTCTGCTATTGGGAGTTGGAGATGAACAGAAAGAAGACCAGCAACACTGAAATTAATGAATAAATATGAGATTATAAAGCATCAATGACATTTTTGAAATATGAATTTGCAAGAAAAAGTGGCTGAAAAAACTTGGACTTTCGTTGACTTTGTTAAACTTATGGGTGGACTGTAAAGCATATACCCCACTTTGTCATTGATGTTTACAAGAACACTAAAAGGGAAAATAACTAAGTAAAACAATTTTTATTCTTAATAATATTTGTGTAAAACATTTCATGATATAAACTCCATGTTGTATAGTAAAGCAGTATATAGACAGGGGTATCTGAAATGTTGTGGTGAGTCTGTTCCATGATTGCTGTATTTGATAAAGATATTAAAGTAAACAAGTACTTTTTTTTTAGTTTTAAGAAATATAGGCATTAAAATGTAAAAAAGAGAACTGTTGGATTAAAGTATGTTTAAGTTAATATGCTGTAATCTTGGTCTTCTTGGGTGGGGAAGGGAGTGTAAAAATGCACTGATTATAAACAGTTAAGATGTCTTCTCTTATTTTTGCATAGGTGAATGTCTACATGGACTTGTGCACTTGGCTTAATCTAAAGCAAGTGTTTTCTATAAGCTAGTAGGTTTGAAAAATAAGACAAAATGATGAATGCCATGAGAGGTGTTAAGTGTCTTGCATATGCAATGATATTAACTTATTGTTTTTTTCTTCTTTAGCAAATAAATGTTCAGTGAGAGTTACGTCTGCAGCTAAAGGCAGTTGTACATTCTGTTCTTGTGTTTCTATGGAAATGAGCTGTTCGCAGGTGCAAGCAATTAATCTTTGGTGTTCAGAGTATTGTTTGCTGAGGTAAATGCAGAATTTAAAGGTACGAGGACAAGCAGTTCAGTAAAAATTAAAGTTTGAAATTATTGGAAGTGAATAAGAGATATCAGCTTCCCTAGCAGCCTTAATAGTTTAATAAATTTAACAGAATAGAGTATAATTTAGTTTTATTTAAACATAGCCAGTGCACCTTTTCTTAAGGCCAAAAGTTAATGTTTTCTGAAAGTACACAAGCTGTTTTTCACATCTAGGAGGGGAACAGAGAGAAGAAAATATCAAACAGCAGTCAGTGTAAGTGGGAGCACATGCTGCAACATATGCTATACCATGGGTAGCCTTAATTTTAGTTTAAGTAATGTCTCTGCATGGAGCTGTCATTTTGGGGCAATGGTTCCTATCAGGTAGGTTAATATTCATGTTTTGAATATATACACTTTTTGTGGGTTTTCTCTAAGTTATGTTTTTGAGGGGTTTCATTAAAACAAAATGTCTTGAAAAATGGAACTTAGGTTCAAATGGAAATGACAACAGACAACTATAAAAGATCAACCTGCCAAACAATGTGTGCATGTAACATAAAAGTTGGAAATGCACATTCAAAAATACTGTTATGTATAATAGGTGGGGACAGCGTAATGGCTATACTAGCCATATTATTTTGGAATATAAATGGCCTTATAGACAAAAATCTAAGAACACTTAATTATATCAAGAAATGCAGAGTGCAAATAATGCTGCAGGAGATGTATTTGGAAATAAATGAGCATGTGAATTTGATAAAGAAATGATTTTGGGAAGGATATTCAACATAATATCAGGGATAAAGAAAAAGGGGAGTACTTACACTAATTGCTAGAAGAGCTCCAGTAGTGATAAAAGAGGGAAAAAGATAATAATGCCGGATTTGTGGTAGTAAGGTGCTCCCGGCAAAGCAGGAGGATTACCCTGGCATGTATTCATATTCCACATAAAGCAGCTTTTTTGAAGTTTGAGAAAATTTTTGGAGAAATAATTAGCTTTCAGCAGATAATATTACTTATATGTTGGAACTGGAACTTCATTTGCAACAGTGGGCATGTATATGGGGGACCTAGAAGGGAAAACAGTAGTTTAGCTATGGTGGGGTGAAAGGGGCAATTGAACTGGTTGCAAAGTGTTGGGGAATGCAATTGGCTGATCCCGATCGCTCTTTAATGCATACCAGTTTCTAAAAGCTAGTATTGCATTTGGAGGTCAAACCTGATAGCTGTAGCACTCAGTGTGTTGTCTAAACTATAATAACTGCTTCCTACATTTGTAGCAAGTAGTTTACTACAGTTTGAAAGATCTCTCTCTTTTTTTGTAAGGTAAATCAGAAATGTTGTGGTGCTGTCTGCAGATTACATTTTAGCAAGCAGTTTTCTACAGTTTAAAAGAGAGAAGATTTTATTTATTTATTTATTTATTTTTAATAAAAGCTGAGTGCTGAAATGCTCCATGCTGTATATAAACTGTTGCAACTGCTTGCTAAATTTGTAGCAAGCAGTTTGCTACAGTTTAAAACGTTTTTTTTTTCTTTTTGTTAGGGTAAATCCTGAGTGCTATAACCATTCTGTACAGGGAATAAAGATTGTTTTTTTAGTAAAATAATGAAAGATAGGGAAGTCGGGCTAAGTACCACAATGGGATCTCATTGGCTGCGGCAAGAAGAAGGGGGAGTGTGTTGTGTAGAAGTGGTCATTTTTGTTTTTTTGCTCTTCACTTGAGCTGAGGTGGTGTGCTAGTTCATGGTACAGAGCACTTGTTGAGCCAGCTACACCTCAGAGGGAAAATATATCAAAAGAGGGTAGACATCCAAATTGGAATATGAGAATTCAGTAGTAGGAACTTGAAGAGAATATATATATATATATATATATATATATATATATATATATATATATAGAGAGAGAGAGAGATATTACTCCCCAAGTTACAATAACTGGGCTAGACTGGATAGATATTGTACTTCACAGAAACATGTGCATTTAACTGAAAGCTTCGACACACATCCGATAACTATTTCAGATCATGTGAAAATAGCAACTAAGATAAAAATGCAAGGTAATGAAGTAAAAATGAGAAACAGGTGCTTCTTCGCCTACCTGTTAAAAGGAGACGAATTTCAAGAATGTGTAGTAGAAATTATTTGAGAGTAATTAGGGAAGATAGACATTTCTTCAGAAATATAGCTTGTGAGTGGGATAAAATGAAAGTGGAGTTTACAAATAGGGTAGAAATAAAAGAAATATTATTAAGAAATGTAATATTGTGAGGGGCTGGCGGAGGTTAAAGTATTGCAGAATAAGAGAAATGTCACAGAACAAGAGGAGGCATAAGTGAAGAGTGATATAGAGAAAATAAGGAAGCATCTGGATAATATGCCTGAATTTAGAAAGACTGCAGTTTAACAATTGTTTTTGATTAATAACTGCAGAGCACAAAAATTTTCGGCACAACAGCTCAGGCAACAGAAAGTAGAAACTGTTGTTGCCAAATTTAGGGAGCCTATAGCAAGAAAAACGAACAGGCATCCAGTAGAGGTATTTCAGATATTCCAGAACTTTTATGAAAATCTTTATAAAGCAGAAAAATGTGGAAATCAAGAAAAAGCATAAATGGAAATATTTCTGAAAGACTTAAGTATGCTAAGGGTAAAGTTAGAAAGTGACGAGGTTCAACAATTAACAGTTAAGATATGAGGTGAGATAAAAGTGGTAATATAAAATCAATCTGCAGGAAAGTCTTCAAGAACACGTGGTATTCCTGTGGAAGTTTGGAATGTAGGAGGGAAGAAAGTGATAAAGATCTGGAAGGTTTTATTTATCAGCATTTCAAAAGGAAGGAGGGAAGCTTTAACGTCTTGGAAGAAAGCTGTGGTGGCTGTAATGCCTAAAGATGGTAAAAAGCCATCAGACACAGATTCATACAGACGTATTTCAATTTTAAGTCATGATTATAAAGTGTTTGTCTATACTAGCTAAAAGAATGGCAAATGTGTTGCCAAAATTGATATGGATCATTATAGTCCTGTGGAGAGAGGCAAACATTTGACAACATTAACAGAACATTGATGATCCAGAGGGAAGGACAATGTAAGAAAATACCACTGTTGTTGGTGGGTCTTGATGTAAAGAACGCATTTATCAGAGTAAGTTGTTTTTTTTTCTGAGTAGAGCAATAGAAGATTTTACATTCATTGATAGAACAGTAGGGTTAATCAGGATGATATGAGGGATAAGAGGTTCATAGGTAGGTACTAGGGTATCGGCCCTAGGGCCCATACAAGCCCAGCCAAAAAGGTACCCTGGCTTTTGCCACCCAAGAAAATTATTTTCCTGTGCCACTGTCGAGCAGAGCCACAGAGGTGATCCCCGGGGTGAATTTCCTATCTCCCATCCAATCATCAAGATTTTTCTTAGAGTGCTAATGAGGAGCTTTGTTTGATATAGATAGGTAGTTTATTCCAGAGTATGGGAAGTCTGTGGGACAGGACTCTATCCCTCCAACATGTTTTGTTTATTGTGGTGACAAGGTTTAGGTCCCTAGAGCGTGTAGCTCAGAGGGATTTGGATTTCTTTAACTGGAGCATGTCCAACAGCTCTGGGTTTAACATAGCTTTGTATGTTAGGCAGAGATCACCTCTGAGTAGGCGATATGCGACGGAGTAAAGCTGGAGTTTTTTTTAGACAGTCTGCGTAGGGCATCTGTTTGAGGCCGGTAATCCTCTTTGTGAAGTATTTCTGCAGCCTTTCCAGTTGTTGTAGATGCCTTGTGAGGTACATACCAAAAGGGGCATTGTACTCTATAATGGGTCTAATGAGTGATGAGTAGAGGGGAACAATGACCTCTTTTTTTCTGGGTGAGAAACCTTTTGTGATGAGGTGTCCCACGTATGAACCTATGAGGAAGAATTGATGAGTTTGACTCCCCAGCTGAGGACGTGATTTGGGAAAACTATCTCCAAGATGAATGATCACTTCAAGAGAGAATCCTCTGAAATGACTGAGGTCCAAAAAAAGATGCTGTGACCTCATTCATATGGATTCCCCAGCCCATCTGCTGTCCCACCTATCCTTCCTGCCTTTCTAGATGCCTTCCCCTCAGCATCACTTAATCCATTTTCCCCAACCACCTGCTCCATGCAGACCTGATGGACTTTACAAGGTGTCTCACACTACTAAGCATCTGCTTAAGTGCCCACCTGCTGACCCAACCACAATCTCTATCTCTACGGACAAGGCCTCTAAGCTTTTACCCACTACCACCATTCTTCCTGCTGACAAAGACAGCAAAATAAAGGAACGTCTGGGTAAGAAGATTTATACCACTGCTACTTTGTCCTTCAGGGCGACTTACTACCAGACACACACAGTCAAGTATGCTTTATCCCTCCTGGAATCAGCCACCAAAGAACTGGTGGACATCCATGACTGCTATGCCAAAGCCTCACTGTCCTGTCTCCTGGCCATCACTTCCCAGGTTACCAAGCACTCTATAAAGTGCAGTTATGATGTCACCAGCATCAGCATATATGCCTTATGTAGATACTCTTGGCTTCACCTCCAACCCCTGCCTTATGATTTTAGTCCAAAGCTTATTGATGCATCCCTGGAGAGTACAAAATTGTTTAGCTCTAAAGTAGCAGACCTTTTCAAGTCACTGCAGCAAAAAGGTAAAGAAATGCAGAACCTTAAACATTGCTGGTCTCCCCCATACCAAAGTTTCAAAGAAACTATCCAGCTAAAACCCAATTTATAAGGAAGCACTCTCGTCCTGCTGCTCTTCAAGGCCTAGGAAGCCTACAAGGAAACAACCCTCTCCAGCTAGAGCATCTCCCTCCTGTAGCCAGAGACCGCCCTTTCAGGACAGGACAGGGCAGGTAGCACCTGACTACCTGTCTTCCTTGCCTCCCCCCTTCTTTGTCTCTGTCAGCCCATCTCTCAAACTGCCTCCCTGTGTGGGCCAACATCACCTCAGACAAGTGGGTCTTGTCCATCCTGCAGAATGGTTATTTCATGTCTCAGCTGTCCCCTCCAAAATGGAAAGGCACCGCACCCCACCCACACAACAGTTGCACCTCATGCAACTAGTGTTGCAAACTCTGCTGGCTCAGGGCACCATCATATCAGTTCTCTCAGCTGCAAAAGGAAGAGGCTTCTATATTTATTTATTTATTGACATTTGTTAACTGGGTTTGTCCAACTGGGCTTGTGGCCCATTTTCAGTGGAGACCCGAGGAGAAAAGCTCCAGTAATACATTTTAAAACAAGTACAATTTTAAACAATATTGATATAATAGCAGTTATAGCAAAACGATTCACATATGTTGGGATACATGCATAAAGTTAAAGTTGCATTAAAAAGAAGCTAAGTAACAATTTTACACTGATTTATGAAGAGGGATAGTGAAGAAAGATTTCCAAAGGGTGGGGACAGTTGATTCCAGAATAGATCGATTAATTAGCATAGATACAGGATAGGCAATTGAGTCAGCAGCAGGTCTGAGGAATGTAGGAGATAGATTGTCAGTGGAAGGAGGGCAAGGTTTTAGCTTGAGTAGTAGAGATTTGATGTAAGTAATGGGAACTGGCTCAAAAGAAAACAAAGTTGTGTTAGTGGGACTTGGAGAGGTGGGTGTCGAAGTAGAGTTTGGCTTAGAGGTTACCAGATTTTGGATGGAAGAGATAAAGTGTTTATTCAGGAGGGTAGCTGTTTCCTGAGAGGAAGAGTTAGGGTATGGGGAGGGATTAGATGGCTTTCCAGGATAGAGGATGTTGTTGAGAGTTGAACAAAATTTTTGAGGATTGGATTTGTTGTTAAGCTGAGCAGAGCTATAGTATAACTTTTTGTCATTAGTTGTATGTTTTTTGCAAGGTTGCCGGTATTTTTGAAGAAAAGGTGGTTGTTTAGTTTTAGTCCAGGTTTTCCAAGCATGATCACTTTGTTTCATAAGGGACCCAGTCTCTTTGGAGAGCCAGGGAGTATGGTTTGATTTTACTCTGATCTTCCTAGAGGGAGCTAAGGAGTTTAGAGTATTCATGAAGATGCTATTCTGTCTGCCTCCTCCAGCTTCTACTACAGGATCTTCCCGGTCCCCAGGAAAGATGGACCCTGTAGACCTATTGACCTCTCCCATCTCAACCTATTCTTAAAGGTCCCTACCTTCAGAATGTTGACCCTACCCAACACTCTTTCCTCTTCTGCTCCCCCAAGGGTTCATGGCCACATTAGATATAAAGGATGCTTATCTCCGCATCCCCATAAAATCAACTTTCAGAAAATACCTGAAGTTCTTGGCGGCTCTTCTCACAATTCTCTGCCTTGTCTTTTTGGCTTTCCACTGCACCCAGAGTCTTCACAAAATGTTTTGCCCCAATGATTGCTTATTGCAGGACAAGGGGAATACAGATATTCCCTTACCTGGATGACATGTTGATCTAGGCAGGCAGCAAGGAGACCCGCCAACTACACATCCACATTCTAGCATCTCTTCTACAGTCCCAGGGATTTCAGTTAAACATCCCAAAATCACATCTCCAGCCAACCCAAGACATTGTCTTCCTCGGGTGCAGAATATGCTCAGACCTGATGGAATCATACCTTCAACCCCTAAAGGTGAAAACATTGACAGAACATCTAATTCTGGTCCTTCACTCTACAGATTTGACAGCAAGGCAGTTCCTCAGACTCTTGGGCTACATGACAGCCACTATCTCCATGCTACATTTAGCAAGACTGCATATGAGAAAGTTACAATGGTATCTTCGATCAGTCTGGACACAGCACTCCCATCCTCTGGAGCACAGGGTGCCACTTCTCCTTTGCCTGAAAAAGGAAATACAGTGGTGGTTGGCACAAGTGAACCACAACCCAGGTCTCCCCTCCTATCACCTCTACCCACACAGGTCATGCACACAGATGCCTCAGATTGGGCTGGGGAGCAACTCTGGGCCATCAAAGAGTGCAGAGCTTGTGGCCAAAACCTCACAAACTGAAACACGTCAATGTTTGAGAGATGAGGGGAATTCTTCTGGCCCTTCAGATGTTTCTACCTTTCCCCCAGCAAGGTCCCTTGAAAATTTCCACAAACAACACCACTGCTGTGGTATCTCAACAAGTAGGGAGGGACCAAGTCTTGCTTTCTGTGCAGACTAGCCCTTCTGGTATGGGAACTAGCCACCTCACAGGGAATTAATCTGCAGGCTGTCTACATTCCCTCTCTCCACAACTCCCAGGCAGACTATCTCAGCAGCACCATCACAATCAACCACAAATGGATGCTTCTCAGAGATGTCTTCTTGGATCTGGTCCACAGGTGGGGTACACCTCAAATAGAACTGTTTGCCTCCTCCATCAACAGGCAACTTCCTGGCTTTTGTACCAGGATATCAGACCCCCAGGCACTGGCAGCAGATGCCTTCTTAATCTCCTGGAAGGGGAAATAGCTATATGCTTCCTCCCTTTCCCACTCCTTCAGGTCCTGCTGAAAATCCAGCAGGACACTCCAAAAGTCGGGTCTATGTCATATAATCAAACTTCCAAAATTTCGAACGCCATATGTTCGAACTTGGAAGTTTGAAATATGACAAAATCGAAACCTCAGAACAGTGAATTTTTTCCCAGGGAAAAAATTTGCTGCTCCGAAAAACACACACACAACACAAGCACACCAAAAACCTAATAAACCTACACTAAACCTAACATACACAACTATCTATGCACTAACCTTAACCCAAGCCCTAACCCTAAGGTCCATCTCTATTGCACACTTACCTTACCCGCACCCTAACCCTAAAGTCCATCACTATCACACACTTACCTTACCCGCACCCTAATGTCCATCACACTCGCACACTTACCTTACCCACACCCTAACTCCAACATCCATCTCACTCGCACACTTGCCTTAACCTGATCCATAATTTTCACACCAAATTGGAGAAAATGTCGAAGCCGCAGAAACAGCCTACCGAATTCTTTCCCCTGGGAAAGAATTTGTATTTCCGCAGCTTCAACATTTTCATTTTTCGAACTTCCCCGGAACGGTCGATTAACTGACATAGACCCACAAAAATCTTGTTGGTGACTCTCTACTGGTTCAAACAGTACTGGTTCCCCCTACTTCTACAACTGTCCAAGGGCAATCATCACAAGTTACACCCCAGAGTGGACCTTCTCACACAACACAAGGGATCCAAGATTCACCCACAGTGGCAGCTTTTGCACCTCACCCTGTGGCTGATAGGATTCTGACCCCCTTCAGACACCTCTACAACAAGGACGTGCTCAATGTCCTACAGGAGGGCAGGAAACCAAATACAAGAAAATCTTACCTTTCTAAGTGGAAAAGATTAACTTTATGGTGTCACAAAAGACAGCTGAGCCCACTTTCTAGCGAGCCCCCTCTAGTCCCATCTTACCTGTGTGAGCTACTGCAGACTGGTTTGACTTATTCTTCCATCAAAGCTCATCTGTCTGCAATTTCAGCATGCCTTACTCTGGACCCCCCAATAGCATCCAGACTTCCTTCTAAGCTCTTCTTTAAGGGGGTACGTCACCTCAGACCTCCCAGGAAACCATCCCCACCTTCTTAGGATCTTAAGTATATGCTCGAAAAGTTTACATGGTCTCCCTTTGAGCCAGCAGACAAAGTTCCTCTAGAACATTGCACATGGACAACTGTACTGCTAGTGGCCCTGACTGCAGCCAGAAGAGTATCAGAGCTACAAGCCCTTATGGCTATTCCTCCTTTTTTAGTTTTCCACAAGGATAGGGTTACCCTTAGAACCAACCCATCCTTCATGCCAAAGATGGTGACTGACCTGTCCCGTATCCAGGCCATAAACCTACCTGCCTCTTTCTAGAACCCACAGGGGGTTAGTGAGAGAGGACTGTACTCCCTGGATGTGCACTGACAACTCCTATTTTACCTGCATAAAACCAAGCCCATCAGACAGGCTGACCAGCTTTTTGTATCCTTCCACCTTAGAACCCTGGGGAAGTCAGTGTTCAAACAGACCATATCTGCCAGGATCTTGAAGGCCATCACTTTCTGCTACCAACTCCATGGTAAATCTCTGCAAGATGCAGTTAAAGCACACTCCACCAGAGCTATGGCCTCTTCAGGAGCCTTCTTTAAGGACCTGGATACCTCTGCTATTCTGGAGGCAGCTACTTGGTCTTCCGTTCACACCTTCACCAAACACTACAAACTAGACTACATCTCTAGATCCAGGGCTATCCTTCATGAATTTGTGGAGTCTGCCTCTAGACTACCTCCCTGTCACAGTGAGCTTTGACACTCACCCATATGTAGAATACTGCAACATGGGAATAGAGGGATATAGAAAGGTTGTGTAAAATCTTACCATAACTGTAGATGTCTTTCTCTTCCATATTGCAGTATTCCTTCCCACCCTCCTCCTCCACTTGTTAGGTCGCATTTCCCCTTCTGGGTGACACTGGACTGGCATTGCCCTTATTAGGACTGGCTCTGACTGGGGCTTTCAGTTCTGAGGGCTGTTGCGTGCAGACATCACTTTTATGGCCCACATTTTCCTCAGCCACATCGGACATCCCACACATCTCAGAGGGACTGAAAACTATTGTATATGGGCCGTACATATGCAAGACAAGAGGAGTAAACCCATATGTAGAATACTGCACCATGGAAGAGAAGGACATTTATGGTTATGGTAAGATTTTACCCAACCTTTCTTTATCTGGGCTGTAGTCAGGTCTTTATCCCTCTATATCACAGAGCTAGGCAGTCCTTTGCAGTTTTGACAGTGACACTGCTGTGGTTAAGGCAGCTGCATATGTTGTGTCTGCCCTGGGTAGTATGTCTTTAGCTGTCATCCTTTAAGTAAAAGCAGAGACTGTTAATTTTGGATAGTTACATTTGGAGGAGCATTCCTGATTTGCATTCCAGTTGGCCCATTTGTTATGTGGTCATGGACACCAGGGATTCCTGGGTAAAGAACAGCCCTATATCCCATTTTGTGCTGCCCAAGAATCCTCCATGATGTCATCCACTACCAGTGATAGCAATAGTAGGGAGTGTCAGCTTTGCCAGTCCTGTGGGGCAACCTGCCCTCTCTCTTGATGGAGAGCCCCTTCCCCTGCAATTGTTCTTCCAAGCTCTGCTGATGTTGCTCTAAATTAGTTCCCCTCAGTTCCCAGTGCAACTTGCACAGAGCACCATGGGCTTAAGAGGTTCAAGCTCCAGGGTGGTACAGACTTCTGCTAGATGTCACCCCATGTGGTGAACCAGAAGCTGAATCCCTCCCACAAGATGGGCAAGCAGGCAGCAGCTGCCCACCCCGTCACCCACTGGAAGCTCATACTATCACCTGAGCCACTATTATTTGAGTTCCAGTTGTCAACAACTTAATCAGGGCTTTATCTCTACTCCATGGAACAGCACAGACACAGCTGCCACCTAATCATCTTCTAGTCCAGCTTATCACCCAAATAGGAAGAAGATCCCTCACATAGAAGGGTAATCAAGTCTTATGCAGTTTTGTCCCCTCCTGCTGACAAGTCTGCCAGGAGGCAGGCTTTGCAACAGCCCTAGCTGTCCACATGGTTGCATATGGGAGGCTGATTCTTCAAGTTTGTTTTGACTTGGAGAACCATTGCCAAGAACAGATGGGTTGCGCATAGCCTCAGATAGCCATGTCCTGAACCTCTTTCCTCCTCCATTAAGGGCTTCCTTAAAAGACTAGACTCTGTAGAGCTCTGGGAACAGTCCTAGATTCTACCATTCAAATCTGCCATACAGCCACAGTTTTGCTTTTGAAAGACTAGTATTTTATTCTTATTTCATTATGTCTCAACCTGTACAAAGGAGGTTAGGGTGGTTCTTGATTTTTAGTTTAAGCCAGGCACATTATGTACACAAAGTTCCAGGTGGCAATTCCTCTTTCCTACAGGAAGCCTGGATGGTATGGCTGGACAGGATATTGGCGTACCAGCATCCGGAAATTCCCCAGACGTCTTAGGTTCGCACTTAGTTAACAGAATTTTAAGTACTAGATATTGGTGTTTTGCCTGTCTCTACCTTCATAGTGTTCAAAGTTTTAGCTATGGGAACACAGGCCTTGCTGAAGAAGAGACTCCTAACAATAGTCCCATACATGGATGAATGTCTCCTGTGGCTCCATCAACATACTCTTCCCAGCAGTTGCCCTTTCTTGGGCCATAACTTGGTTGCAGGTTGTTGGGAGTCCCCATAGGTTCATAGGTAGGTACTAGGATATCGGCCCTAGGGCAGAGGTAATGGAAAACAGCTCTTGTACTTTACAAAAAAAGCGCTTAAACAGGCATGTCCAAGGGTCAGCTTCTAGGGCAAAGGTAAGGGAAAACATCTCTTGTATTTTACAAAAAAAACACCTAAACAGGCATGTTCAAGGGTCAGCTTCCGCTGATTTCTCCTGTCCACCTGGTGAATCTGGACATACTGGGGCAAAGCAGCAACTGCCTCATGTACACAGACAACCCTCTCCTCCTATCACCCAACACTACAACCTGCGAGAGATGCACTTACTTAGCCAAACTGGAACCAAAGCTCTCTCCAGCCAAGATTGTGCTAGACAGTCAAGAGGAGAAGGTTAGCACATGCAATACACCTCAAGCAACACATAGCCCTTCAAAACCCACACCATCAACACCCACACAGAGCAACACTAAACCCACATATGCGGAGGCCCTTAACATTAAACTGCCCAAGCAACAAGGACCTCTAAAGCTGAAACGCAATCAAACACCAGTCCCAACCAAAGTGACACATAGCTCACAACACCAGTGTGCCACCCAACAACAGCCCCAAAGGGAAGACAGCACACCCAACACTTTAGTCATAGGTGACTCTATAGTCAGGCACACTGATGTCCCACTCACGAGGCTGAGCAAGGAGAAAAATACAGTCAGCTGCCTGTTGGGTGGCAGGATCCACCACATAACGCATGCACTCAAGTCACTCCACAACAAGTACAAATACGACTCTGTCATTGTCCATGTTGGAGTGAATGACTTGAGACGTACCTCCCTGGACTACATGAAAAGAGACATGGAAGAGCTCTCAGATCATGTGAGCCAGGCAGGTATGACCCTAGCCCTGAGTAGCATCCTGCTTTCACCCAGAATGATACCACAGTATAAGGACAAAATGATTGACTTCAACAATTGGCTAAGCTTCTGGTGTCATTTAAAGGGGATCCAGTATCTCTCTGCCTAGGACGACATGATCGACAAACCATGATGCTTTGCCAAAGATGGTCTGCACCTGTCACCCTTGAGATTCAAGTTACTGGCTAAAGCTCTTGCCACCCCATAGTGCTTTTTTAGGCAAGGTTCAAAGGACAAAACTACCACCGTAACAAATACAAGCATGCAAAATCTGAAGGTAATGCTACTCAATGCTAGAAGTCTAAACCTCAAAATGCACTGTCTCGAGGCACTCCTAAAAATGGAAA
Source organism: Protopterus annectens (assembly GCF_019279795.1). NCBI lineage: Eukaryota > Metazoa > Chordata > Ceratodontiformes > Protopteridae > Protopterus > Protopterus annectens. The sequence goes on from NC_056747.1 coordinate 1,279,155,070, forward strand.
ACATCGATATCTGTACAGTAACTGAAACCTGGTTCAAGGCTCCAGAGAGCACCCCTGCAATACCAGGCTACAACTCTTACTACACTTTTCGTCCAGCAAACCAAGACCGAAACACTAAAGGTGGAGGAGTGTCCATATTCACCAAGGATATTCATACCTCCAGGCTAGTTGCCCAACATAATTCATCTGAAATTCTCCAGGAGCAACTAACACTAGGTAAGACTGCAATCCAAATTGTAGCTTGCTACAGATCCCCCACCATGCCCCGAGATTCTCACTACACCTTTCTAAACATACTGGAAAATATTAAGATACAGCCAAACACCCTAATACTGAGTGATTTCAACTACCCTGCCATTAACTGGGAAAACTACTGGGGTACCAGCACCTTTTCCCAACGGTTCTTGGAATTCATAAATTCCAACGCCCTGGATCAACTAATCCATTGTCCCACAAGGGGCTCCAATATCCTAGACCTGGTCATTACCAACATGGGAGATAGAAGCTCCACACCAGTGGTCACCCCCTCATTGGTCAGGTCTGACCACAAGCAAATCACCCTTGACATCCACATCCCACCCCCCAGTAAGGAAACCTCCGTAAAAAAACTTCTCCAAAGCCAACTTCATGCTACTCAAGTCTGAAGTGACAAACTTCATGACACCCATGCAGAGGGGAGCTGAAAGTTTGACTGCTGAATCCTACACTAAGGCACTCTACGAGCACATCGACTCGTGCATGAATCATGCCATCCCAAATAGAACCAAGATGCTCTCCTTCAAAAAAATGACGCCAATCTGGTGGTCCCCTGCCATGAACAAACTATACAACAGAAGAAAGAAACTGTTAAAGAAAAGAGGAAAATCCCAGGATGCAAAAAACTCCCTTCTCAGCTTCAGTAAGAAGCTGAGATCCCTCATAAAATCCTCCAAAGCTAGTTACGAAAATAAAATTGCCAAAGATTCCAAAGACAACCATAAGGCATTCTATAGTTATGTCAAGAATCTAAATGGCAATGCTCAGATATGCTCTGAGCTACAACAGAATGGCATTAAATATAGTGATCCCAAGGATATTGCCAATATCTTGGCAGATCGATTTAGTGCCAACTTCACCCCCTTCTCACCCCCTAAAGGGCCCATCTCAATACCAAAAGATTGCCAAATTCTGGTAATCACGGCCACACTGGTAGAAACTGTACTCTCCAAAGCTAAGAATACAGTATCCATGGGACCAGATGACATCCCAGGCTGTGTACTACATGAACTACAAAATGAACTGACACCTCACCTAAATGTCATGTTTAATCATAGCCTCACCTCAGGCTTTGTGCCCACTGAGTGGCGCACAGCTACAGTTATCCTAGTTCACAAGGGGGGATCCACCTTGGATCCTGAGAACTACCATCCCATCAGTCTGATGAGCCTGATCTGCAAGGGCATAGAACGCATTATCATGGAACTTATAAACAAAGACATTGGCAACCTTCATACACTGGACCCCACCCAGTTTGCGTTTGTGAAGGGCTGATCTTGTCCCCTGAACCTGACTGACTTCTTTGAATCAGTTTCCAGAGCTGTGGGCAAGGGTAAGGTGGTCCACACAGCCTATCTGGACCTCGCCAAGGCCTTCAACCATTCCCCACTCTGGAATCATAGATAAACTTACTAAGCTGGGCATAAATCCCTACTTCATTCAATGAGTTGCCAACTGGCTTACTGATAGAACCCAGACTGTAAAAGTAGCTGACTCCAAATCCAGCTCCAGACAAGTGGAGTACCTCAGGGTTCAGTCCTGGGACCGATCTTGTTTGGCATCTACTTCTCTGAAGTACAGGCCAACACTAAGGGACTCCGGCTAACAAAGTTTGCAGATGACTGCAAACTGGGAGCCATTACTGAATCCCCATATGTGGGTATTCTACAAAAGGGCATTACAGAAACAGATGCTTGGTGCCAGAGCCATGGACTCAAGCTTAATGCTAAGAAATGTATAGTTATCCCCTTTGGGAAAAATCATGTACCCATGAATTACCACATAGGTGGCAGTACACTAAACACTGAAAGTGTGATGAGAGACTTAGGGACACAGGTGGACAGTGGTCTCACCTTCGATAACCACATCACCACAACAGTCAGGAAATCCCTCTATGTGGCACACCTCATCACTAAGAGCTTCTCATCCAGAAAAAAGGAGGTCATTGTCCCACTGTACTCATCCCTCATTAGACCCATTATAGAGTACAATGCCCCATTTGGTATGTACTTCACAAGACATCTGCAACAGCTGGAAAGGCCGTAGAAGTACCTCACTAAAAGAATCACAGGCCTAAAGCAGATGCCCTATGCTGACCATCTAAAAAAACTCCAGCTGTACTCTGTGACATATCATCTACTCAGAGGCGATCTCTGCTTAACATACAAGGCCATGTCAAACCCTGAGCTGCTGGACATGCTCCACTTAAAGAAATACCAATCCCTCATAGCTACATGCTCCAGGGATCTAAAACTTGTCATCACAATGAACAAAACAAGAAGACATCTCTGTGAAGTATCCATTTGTGGTTGATTGTGATGGTGCTGCTGAGATAGTCTGCCTGGGAGTTGTGGAGAGAGGGAATGTAGACCGCCTGTAGAGTAATTCCCTGTGAGGTGGCTAGTTCCCATACCAGAAGGGCTAATTTGCGCAGAAAGTAAGACTTGGTCCCTCCCTGCTTGTTGAGATACCACAGCACAGCAGTGTTTTTTTTGTGGAAATTTTCAAGGGACCTTGCTGGAGGAAAGGTAGAAACATCTGAAGGGCCAGAAGAATTCCCCTCATCTCTCAAACATTGACATGTTTCGGTTTGTGAGGTTTTGGCCACAAGCTCTGCACTCTTTGATGGCCCGGAGTTGCTCCCCAGCCCAATCTGAGGCATCTGTGTGCATGATCTGTGTGGGTAGAGGTGATAGGAGGGGAAGACCTGGATTGTGGTTCACTTGTGCCAACTACCACTGTATTTCCTTTTTCAGGCAAAGGAAAAGGGGCACCCTGTGCTCCAGAGGATGGGAGTGCTGTGTCCAGACTGACTGAAGATATCATTGTAACTTTCTCATATGCAGTCTTGCTAAATGTAGCATGGGGATGGTGGCTGCCATGTAGCCCAAGAGTTTGAGGAACTGCCGTGCTGTCAAATCTGTAGAGTGAAGGACCACAAGTAGATGTTCTGTCAATGTTTTCACCTTTAGGGTTGAAGGTATGGTTCCATCAGGTCTGAGCATATTCTGCACCCGAGGAAGACAACATCTTGGGTTGGCTGGAGATGTGATTTTGGGATGTTTAACTTAAATCCCTTGGACTGTAGAAGAGACGCTATAATGTGGATGTGTAGTTGGCGGGTCTCCTTGCTGCCTGCCTGGATTAACATGTCATCCAGGTAAGGGAATATCTGTATTCCCTTTGTCCTGCAATAAGCAATCACTGGGGCCAAACATTTTGTGAAGACTCTGGGTGTAGTGGAAAGCCCAAAAGACAAGGCAGAGAATTGTGAGAAGAGCCCACCAAGAACCTCAGGTATTTTCTGAAAGTTGATTTTATGGGGATGCGGAGATAAGCATCCTTTATATCTAATGTGGCCATGAACCCTTGGGGGAGCAGAAGAGGAAAGAGGGTTGGTAGGGTCAACATTCTGAAGGTAGGGACCTTTAAGAATAGGTTGAGATTGGAGAGGTCAATAGGTCCCCAGGATCCGTCTTTCCTTTTCTGGGAAGATCCTGGAGTAGAAGCCTCTTCCTTTTGCAGCTGAGAGAACTGATATGATGGTGCCCTGAGCCAGCAGAGTTTGCAACACCAGTTGCATGAGGTGCAACTGTTGTGTGGGTGGGTGTGGGGTACCTTTCCATTTTGGAGGGGAGAGCTAAGACATGAAATAACCATTCTGCAGGATGGACAGGACCCACTTGTCTGAGGTGATGTTGATCCACACAGGGAGGCAGCTTGAGAGACGGGCTGACAGAGGTAAAGAAGGGGGGTGGCAAGGAAGACAAGTAGTCAGGTGCTACCTGCCCTGTCCTGAAAGGGCAATCTCTGGCTACAGGAGGGAGATGCTGTATCTGGAGAGGGTTGTTTCCTTGTAGGCTTCCTAGGCCTTGAAGAGTAGCAGGACGAGAGTGCTTCCTTATAAACTGGGATTTAGCTGGACAGTTTCTTTGAAACTTTGGTATGGGGGAGACCAGCAATGTTTAAGGTTCTGCATTTCTTTATCTTTTTGCTGCAGTGACTTGAAAAGGTCTGCTACTTTAGAGCTAAACAATGCTGTACTCTCTAGGGATGCATCAATAAGCTTTGGACTAAAATCATAAGGCAGGAGTTGGAGGTGAATATAAGAGTATCTACATAAGGCAGATGCTGATGCTGCTGACCTGGCTGAAGATTCAGCAGCATCATGACTGCACTTTATAGAGTGCTTGGTAACCTGGGAAGTGAGGGCCAGGAGACAGGACAGTGAGGCTTTGGCATAGCAGTCATGGATATCCACCAGTTCTTTGGTGGCTGATTCCAGAAGGGATAAAGCATACTTGACTGTGTGTGTCTGGTAGTTAATCACCCGGAAGGACAAAGTAGCAGTGGTATAAATCTTCTTACCCACACGTTCTATTATTTTGCTGTCTTTGTCAGCAGGGAGAATGGTGGTAGTGGGTAAAAGCTTAGAGGCCTTGTCCATAGAGATAAGAGATTGTGGCTGGGTGAGCAGGTGGGCACTTAAGCAGATGCTTAGTGGTGTCAAACACCTTGTAAAGTCCATCAGGTCTGCATGGGGCAGGTAGTTGGGAAACTGGATTAAGTGATGCTGAGGGGAAGGCATCTAGAAAGGCAGGAAGGATAGGTGGGACAGCAGATGGGCTGGGAATCCATATGAATGAGGTCATAGTATCTTTTTTTGGACCTCAGTCATTTGAGAATTCTCACTTGAATTGATCATTCATCTTGGAGATAGTTTCCCCAAAGGTCACGTCCTCAGCTGGGGAGTCAGGATCAACGATGGTTCACAGGTGAGTTACTAAGATTGAGCCTCAGCAGATCCCTTTATGTCTGACCTATTACACATTTGCAAGCTCAGTGTTAGCATAAGCACCTGATCAAGGAGTATCAATCTCTTTTGCAGCATAAACCGGTAATGTTAGAGGGGCTAGGTATGTATCACATTGAATACCACTCCTGTGGAACCAGCTTCCACTCCAAATAAAACAAAATACTTTTCTTATTTGAGTTAAACAAAATTTGGACACCTTGATGGGAGACCATAAATTCACCCCCCCCCCTAATTTAGTACCCATGTCCCTCATTAAAAAGAGCAATAAGTAAATGTGCCAACGTATCCCTGTTCTGTCCATCTTTGGGTTATTCATACACAAAATATTAGGGATAAAAAAAACTACTGTGGGAATGCAGGGCTAGGCTTCTTATGATTCTCACAGATCAATTGCCTAGTAAGTACCTATGAACCTATATCAAAAGGAACCTGTCAGCACATGCAGGGGTGAAGTTTATGTAACTGGATTATATTGTACCACTGAAGTGAAAGGAAATGTGTGCCGTGTCATTGAGTACTTTGCTAGTGGAAGAATATCTGTCATTAAAACAGCTGTTGTCACTATTCACTGCTATAATACTTCACTGCAGACTGTTTTATGACATTTCATTGCAAAACTTAACACAGTTATTCATTCATGTTACACAAGAAGCAATAATACAAATGACCCTCAAGTAGAAATTGCCAGAATTTCCTCATTGCATAAGTACTTGCAAAATATGTATCACTGCTTAAGGACATTTTTAGATTCAAGAATGAAACATTTACTGTTCTGTCATTAAAATAAATGGATTTTATACTTAATATTCATTATTTAATTTGTCTTCATCTCTCCAGACTCTCTTTTTCCTCTTTTATGTTCTTTTTTCTATGGGTACATAGTGCCTGGGACCGCTCAGGCACACGAGAGAAAGCTCAACACTTCCTCCTGCCCCAACAGGCAACACATTCACAGTTTGGGGGTGGTAGCTTCACCCTTGTGGGCCCCCAGATGCAAGGCAGTTTGATAAGGCAGGACACTAGGCTTCAGGGCCTGGTAGAAACTGTCACTGAGAGGGCCATGGAGAGGTATTGGCACCAATCTCAATCCTTCCTCCAGTGGGTAGAAGACTCACTGACCTGGTCAGCTCTAAGTACTGAACTACCGGAGGCCTCCAGCCCCCACTCACTCTCAAGATCACCCTGTCCAGGTAAATCAGGGCAGGCTAATATTTGAAGTCTTTGGGACTAGGATATAAGTTGCCTCCAGCATTTCCTCATCCTCCCTTTGTGTATGTCTGCTGGGTCTATATTATGTGATCAAAGAGTCTACACTTCAAACACATAATCGACAAATATACAGCGAATGCTGTAAACTGCGAATGGCCACATCCGCAAAATTATTTTCCTCAGGAAAAAATTCACGTGGCCATAAAAAAAAAACTTTAAAACACTATTCAAGTGGGTGGCTTCGCCCCCCCAACCAAGTGTACCAACTCCGAGATTGCTCTACATTGAAGAAAAGGCCAATTCTCAATAACAGCCAACTGGATTTTTTCTCCAAGGAAAAAATTTGCGGACGTTGCCGTTCACAGTTTACAGCATACCCTGTGTATTTGTCCGTTATTATGTGTTCAAAGAGTAGATTGATCACATAATAAAGACCCATGTCTGCCATCTGTACATATTGTGTCCCCTCCAACAGTCAGCCCAACATACTGTTCTTGTCTGTCTTGTCTGCGTTCAGTGTTTTTGTCTAAAAAAAATCCTTAACTCTTCCCTAACCTTCTCTACTACAAATTCTGCTCTTCTTCCTTTCCAAACTTCCTTTATTAACACAAAAAAATGGATTAATTGGAGGTCTGTCCCCTCCGAAAACATAGTGGCCACCCTTTTCCATCTCCTCCTGCACAATTCTCTTAATGTGTTTCTTTTGTCTGATCTCTCAGAATTTCCAGTTGGCCTATCTTCCCCCTTTCCAACCTTATAAAAGCCAGAACAGGATATCCCTATAAGGACAGCTTTTAAACTGGTGCTGTTTTTGCCTTCCGCAGGACTAGCTGAAGATGTTACATTCTGTTAAGATCTGGTATGAAGGTATTTCATCAGCGGAATCACCCAGGGCTATATTTTGCTGTATATCCCACTGTTAGCCCACATACATTTGCAAATTAAGCAGTTATAGTTATCACAGTTATTTTTGCTAAGCCAGTGTATTATTTTCTCCTGCATAATGTGAACTGGACATAGTATAATCGCCTAAAACAAATGTTACTGTTGCAACATAGTCATATTATAACTGCTATTGCTTAGCTAGATGACTATTGTGTCCTTATATTTTGTGCTTCTGCGTGGTAATTTGTATTAGCTACTGCCTTGTTAACTATTGCCATGAATGTACAGATTCTGTGCTCTCCGCCCTTATTGTTGCAATCCCTTAATACTGTATTTTCCTTAACTCGTCTCTTCATTATCTCCCCTCTTCATTTTTTTTATTTCCAGCACAATTACCTGCACCTCGGGTAGCCTCTCTGTTGGTTTGCGGATGTTACCACACACTCCCTACACCCTGCTGAAACGTGCCCTAGCCTGAAAACTTATAAGTTAATCTGTGTGTGCTCTATTTTAATATGTTTAGAGCTAGTGCTGCTTAAGGCATATAGCTTGTAACAATGCAATTAACAGGTGGCGTGCACACGAGCTGGATGGTTTAAGACCCCCCCCCCCTGGTACCACAGTCTCCCTTGTACTGCCTCTAACTCCTGGAAGCTTAGCTTCTCTACCTAGTGCAATAACTCACTACCTCCCCTCCCCCTTTTCTATCACTTAAAAGTCTTCTAGTATATCCCTTTTCTCACCAGAAAAATATTACAGACCTGAAGCTATCCAGTGTTTTACTGATTGTTTCTATAGTCTATGCTGCTCCATTGGTGACCACACTCAACCCGCATTGTTTGCTGTCGCTCTGCTTGGGCTCACTCCACTCCCCCACCCTACGTCCATTCCCACCTACCCCCTGTTTCATTACATTTATACTCTCTTAGACACTCCCTCCACCCCTAGCCACATCCCAACTTCCTGTTCTGCTCTGTCTTCCTTACGGCTGTCAATCATCCTCATGGCCCCCTCCAATCCACACACAGTATTACTAACCTAAATTGCTCTGCTAATTCTACTTCTTATTCATGCCACTTCAATCAACCCCAAATCTTTATCTGCAAAACCTGACTCAACAACCACCCTATAGCTACCCCACATAATCCATACTCCAAGATTAACCCTAGCCTGTTTCATATAAACCCTCTCTTCTGCCTTAAAACTTGTATCTTCCCCACTGAACTTAATTCACATCCCACACACATTATCATATACTTCAGTATATTAGCTCCAAAGGCTCTCATATCTCACACACTGTCTGTACCCTAGTCCACTCTGGTAACATTCAGCCCAACCCAGACCCATCATCAACACATTCCCCAACTAATTTAATCCATCCCAAAAGCCCTAAAACTTTACATATAGCCACACTAAACCTACAAAGCATCTGCAATAAGACCTCCGAATTAAACCCTGGCTAAGTCTAAACAACACAGATATTCTTGCCACTCCAGAGACTGGGTTAAAACCCAGCATTAAGGATTCTGAATTACTCTCCCCTAACTATAGCATACTAAGGGCTGATAGACACAACAAGAAAGGTGGTGGTGTGGCCATCATTTACCCTAATACCCTTAACCTTATCCCATTCACTGATCAGATCCCACTATTCCAAAACTCTGAAATTTTGATCTCCTTCTTAGAAATCAATAGCTCCAAAAAAGTCTGTATCATAGTCCTTTACATCCCCCAGGAAACAACATATCAATTCTAGAGGAAATTGTATCCTGGACCTTCCATACTATAAAAAATGAAACAGTTATCCTAGGGGATGTGAACATTGACTGGTTTAATATCTCCCCTAATACTACTTCCTCCCCCATAAACTTGTTTCAGTATACACAACTGATCACCTCCAGTACAATAACAGAACCAACAAAGGATCCATCCTAGACTAGATCCTAGTTTCAGACCCTTCTAAGACCTTATCAGTTGGTATTCTTCCTAAATCCATTAGTGATCACCTTCCAGCCTTCATTATCCACTCCTGCTCATCAATACCAAAAAACACAATGTCAGACTAGTCAGAAATTCATCTAAATTCAACCCCCACACATTCAACAGTACCATAAGAAGTATCAACTGGAACATCCTCAAAACCCTTTCCCTAGATGATGCTCTGCTCTACTTTAATAACACCTTTTTGACTATACTAGATAGCCTAGCCCCAACTAGAACTAAAAGAACAAAGAATGATCATGCCCCCTGGCTAACTAAATCCACTAAAGAAAAGATGTCAGCCAGGGACAAAACATGGAAACCATGGTATAAACATAAGGATAACTCTGGTCTACTAAAGTACAAACAGCTTTGCAACCAAACAAAAAAAAAAACATATTAAAAGACAAAAAAGAATATTACTGGAATCTGCAAAATAATCCCAAATTATTTTGGTCCTCTATTAATAATCTCCTAAACCCTAGAACTAAATTTAATCCACGCCCACACCCTGACAAAACTCCTGACCAAATTGCTAACATCTTCAACTACAATTTCATAGACACTATTGCCAAATGTACAGCCACTTTTCCCTACCACTCTCAGATAATCTCCCTACCAAAACCTACCCATGATTCTCAGCCTCTTCCCCCTCCCTCTACTACTAATTCATTAGGCCACCCCCCCACCAAACACCCACTCCTCCACCCAACCACAGTAACCATGAATAACCTATGTCCCAAGCAGAATTTAAACTCTGTTCCATCCCCACTACAACCATCAAAAAATTCCTCATGAAATTAAAACCTTGCTCTAATTCCACCGATGGTATACCCACAAAATACCTCAAAATCCCCACTGATGAAGTAGCCTGTCCTATTAGTACTCTCATAAATAGATCTATCTATGAGTCCTACTTCCCTACCCTGTGGGAAAAAAAGCAATCATTCTACCCCTCCACAAAGGGGCTTTTCCACCAAAATTTCCACCTTTCGTCACATTAACATTTTTCCCCCATCTCTAAACTTCTAGAGAAATGCATTCAGAAGCAACTCTTACACTTTCTCCTAGAAAATCAGATCCTCTCCCATACACAGCATGGCTTTAGACCAGGACATAGTAGCTGTACTACTCTAATATCTTTCCTAGATGAAGCTGACAAAGCTCATGAATCAGGGAACATTGTCTCTGCATTATTCATGGACTTTCTAAAGCACTTGATACTCTCACACTAACCTCCTCTCTCAGCTTGCCAACATAGGACTTTCAACCTCCTCTCTTAATTGGTTTAAAAGCTACCTTTCCAACAGGGAACATGCTGTCAAATGGCAAAAGTCCATATCCCCCTAGATTCATAATCCCACTGGTGTCCCACAAGGCTCAGTATTAGGACTACTTCTGTTTAACATTTTTATCAATAACCTACATCAAACTATCCAGCAGGGTTCTATGCAGACAACTCAACAATAGTCTGCAATGCTGAGAACCCAGCTCTGCTAGAGCAGATCACCCAAATTGCATTTTCCACTGTAGAGACTTGGATTCACAACAGTCACCTGTCCCTAAACCCTAATAAAACCAAACTGACTATTTTCACTCCCAAGAAAAAGACACCCCTTGACAAATCCCTTTTCGATATACTCTCTGTTAACTCCACTAAAATTGAATTAGTCACCCATACAAAACTGTTAAGGGTAATAATTGACGATAACCTCAAATTCGATCTCCATGTACAGAATAATTCCAAGACTTACAGAAAACTTAGAATGCTCTACAGACACAATATGTTCCTCTCCCTCCCCACTAAACAAGTACTTGCCTCATCCTACCTACTTCCTTCCCTAGTTTACAATGCTCTTCTGCTAACTAACCTCCATTCCTCCCTGAAAATTAAACTAGAAGCTACAAAAAGATAGCTAAATTTGCAACAAACAGCCGCCATTCTACACACCACTACACTGCCCTAAGCAAACTACACTGGCTTGAATTCCCACTCTACCTAATCTATCTTCAGCTAACTACCACACACAAACTAATTAATAAACCACAAGATTTCCCTGCTCTAAAGTCCCTATTTATCAATTACAACCCAAATTGGCCCCTAAGATCTGAAAACCAACACCTTTTCCAAATTTACAAACCCAAGCTACCAGCCGGTCAATTATTATATTGTAGGATCATTGTAAAACATGGAACAGCCTACCCTCATGCATTTGAATATTTCAAGGTTTTTCCACATTCAAAACATCCCCCCACACATATCTTGTCTCTAAAAGGATTTGTAATTGTTCCTTACCTCAAGCGGCTATCACCTAACTTCACAAGTCTTCCTGCTTAGTCTTACTGTTCCCTCCATACATCTCTTCTCCACCTACCTGTTCACACCAAGGAGCATCCTGACGTTGGATAGCCTAGCTATTAGCTATGTGTGCCTTGAATTGTTATCGGACAGCTTTAACTAATACCAGTGCCTCAGTTTCTAGTCTTATGTTTTGTTATGCCTTTCATTGTATTTTGTACATTGCACCTGGATTTTGTTTTTATACTACTTGTGTTTATAATGCATTTTCTATATTTTTGTTCATTGAACTATGTACACTCATCTGTCACTCATCTGTATTGTATCTGTGGAGCTTTTCTACCCAGGCCTCCACTGAAAATGGGCATTTTCCCCCAGTGGGCATTCCCAGTAAACAAATGCAAATAAATAAAAATAAATAATAAATAAACAAAACTTAAAACCATTTGGTTAAACCATGGGCCAGTGTTGCTCAGCTCAGTTAAGCTCAGATGGAGATCTTGTAGAAAATATCAAGAGATACAATCTGGTTCACTTGCACAGCCTTTTAGTAAAAATCTATAACAGTATGCATGACTTTTCATACACATGGGGTATTCCATACATAACTATAGTCATTTCTTATCAGTTTATGCCAGTTCAGATGTACAAAAGTGCATGGACATTCTGTCACATAGTATTCCATACATAACTATAGTCATTTCTTATCAGTTTATGCCAGTTCAGATGTACAAAAGTGCATGGACATTCTGTCACAGGGTATTCCATACATAACTATAGTCATTTCTTATCAGTTTATGCCAGTTCAGATGTACAAAAGTGCATGGACATTCTGTCACAGGGTATTCCATACATAGCTGTAGTCATTTCTTATCAGTTTATGCCAGTTCAGATGTACAAAAGTGCATGGACATTCTGTCACAGGGTATTCCATACATAACTATAGTCATTTCTTATCAGTTTATGCCAGTTCAGATGTACAAAAGTGCATGGACATTCTGTCACAGGGCTCAGAAGTATGACAGCCAGCATCACGTATTGCCTTCCCTCTTCACTCGTTCAAATGCAGGCATAGAGAAACAATTCATAGATTCCCTTTATACATCTTTAAAGAATGGGACTATGAGTACCACCCTTAGTTACATACTCATGGATGCCTTGAATGCATTGCAAAATCATCCTTTGTCAGCCTGACTTGTAACTGCAGCTATGAAAAAAATACAAAACCCATTTCAGAGAGACAGCTGCATATTCCATCTCACATAAAAATAGCATTCTAGTCATCATATTCTAACAACTCTCCCTCAAATACGTAATATATTAAAACAAATGCATGCATTTTTTTACATAATCTTGTCATTCTGTTTTTGTGGTACTGAATGAAACATTAGCAAAATGTACGAACACCTTCCCAGGAATTCAGTAAGAACCGCACTATCAGCAGTAGCAGCTGCAGCCAAAAGGGGCTATTTCAGTGATGTGGAAAATGCAATTTAGAGGCTTGGTAGCTGCAATGAGGGAAGACCTCATTTTCAGCTAATAAGTGCAAATCAGCACTTTTCTGAGTCAGTTCCCACTGGTGATCCATATATCACTTTGAGGGGAAAAATTATAAATACATTTCAGAAATGTAGTAGTATTATTAATACAACAACCTTAATGGTTGGAATGGTTTAGGGAATCTTTATGTAAGAATACCAGTTTGACCAATGAGGACATCAACATGATTAATGATTTCATGGACATCATTTTGAGCAATAATTTTATGTTCTTTGAGGGAGATTATTTTAAGCAGGTCAGTGGCTTTGCTATGGGAGCCTTATGTGTCCCCTTTATGCAAATATTATTATGCGATATTGGGAACAAAAGTTTGAATTTTCATCACAATATAAGTATTATTTAGTCACTTATTTAAGGTTTCTGGATGATATTTTTTATTTGATTGGTGATGAAGGGATTTATTGATTATATTGACAACACTACCACATTTTTGAAATTTACTTATAATTTTTACACTCAAAGTATTAATTATTTGGATATAACATTATTTAAGGATTTTTAACTTAAATACATTCAAATCAAAAATATATAGAAAGCCCACCTTCTCCAGTAGTTATTTACATTTTTGATAACTGTCACCCCTTTAAGCAGAAGAGAAGTTTGGTAAAAGGTCAGATGATGCGGTTGGCGAAGATTGTATCTGACGATGAGGATTTGCAGGAAGAAATTGTAATATTAAAATACATGCTTACCAAAAGGGGTTACCAAAGCCAGAATTCACAGAAAACACACTTATTCAAATTCATTCCTCCACTTCTCTAGCTGTCACCCCTATCAGCAAAAGAAATCCGTCGTCAATGGCCATCTGGTCAGAGCGGCCTGTATGGTCTCTGTCGACGATTTTAAGGCAGAATGCCATACATTATGCAACATGTTTTTGAAATGAGGGTACCCTCTACCATTATTAGAAGAACTCAGGGGCAGTACAACATAAGAGGAATAGAGGTATTTTTAATCCCATTCTGTCAATAGATTTTGATACTAGTATTAATAATTGGCCTATTAAGCAATGAAACCAACCAGATACACTGAACATATTCAAAATTACTTTTATCACCACTTATAGTATTGATGCCTATGAAATACGCCAAATCTTATACAAGAATTGGAGTTTGTTAACTTCTGATGAACAACTGGGTGGTACGGTTGGAACCAAACCCACTATTGTTTTCAGAAAAGGATTGAATTTTAAGAATCTTTTGGAAAGAATTCGAACACCACAGGTGAGGGCCCTGGGCATGTACAAATGCAAAAGCTGTAATTATTGCAGGCATATGGAGGTAGGCAATTCCTTCACAATTAGGGACAAAGAATATAGAATTAATAAAAGATTCAATTGTGGATCTAAAGGTGTTATTTATCTGGCAAGTTGCAAATTATGCTCATGTTTTTACATCGGCAAGACCGTCTCTTCAGGGACAGAGTCTATGAGCATTTATAAAGCATCAGGAGAACTAAATTAGAAAACGCATTAGCTAAACACATTCACGAAAACCCCAACACGGCTTCACTTTTCTAGTTATTGATCAAGTGGAACGTGACCTTAGTGGTGGTCCTCAGTCTTTGAAGCTAGAATTGCGAGAGTTACTATGGCAAATAAAAGTGAATGCCTATAATATGCTAGGCTTAAATGATTTTTGCTCTTTAGCCTGTGTCTTAAAATTAAGGAGTTTGCAAAGATAAAATAAGCAGGTGTGTGATTCAACATCTTTGCTAACTTTATTAATTCAATTTATTTACGTATTTGCTTAACATAAATAATGCACTCTTGTATTTTGGATGGGTTTTAATGAGTTTTAACTAGTTTTAAAATATTTTCATAACACACCCTTCAGGTTATCCACTATTCATACTAATTTATATTACTTAATATTACTTCATGATTTTTACTATTTTATGTTTTTTATTTTTTAAGGTATTTTGCCATTATCATATTTATGTGCCGATTTTGCACAATTTCTACTGGTCTCAATGAATTTTTTTTAATTCTGTAATGAATTTATTAGAGCAATGTATTTTAGATGAGTAGTTAACTTCCTTTTGTGATATGCTGTTCCTTATGTGAAGTACTGCACCTTTTAGTTTTTTAATCAAGTTAATTGAGGTAGTCGTGATTATTTTATTCATTTAAATATGGCAAGTTATGTTAGTCTCATTAGTCTGAAGAAGTCTTGCTCATTGAAGCAAGACGAAAGCGTTAACTTTTACTGTCCTTTTGTCTTGGAATAAAACCTGGTTATTTGTTGGATTTTACCTGCCACTTGTGGACTTTTTTCATTTTTTGTAGTTTGGTGATTTTATCAATAATTCCTGAGTGGGGAATGGTATCAAAGGCCTAGGCTAGATCAAGGTAGGCTGTATGAACTGCCTTGCCTTCATCCACAGCTCTGGTGACTGACTCAAAGAAGACAACCAAGTTGAGCAGGCATGATCTACCTTTCACAAAACCAAATTGAGTAGGATCTAGAGTTTGGAGATTCCCTATATCCTTGTTAATTAGGTCCCTGGTCATCAGGCTAATGGGGCAATAATTCCCAGTGTCTGTAGTTACTCCCACTTTAAGGAGAGGGATGACTGTAGCAGTGCGCCATTAAGTAGGGACAGTCAGAGGTGAGGTTGTGATTGAAGAGGGCACACAGATGTGGTGCTAGTTCACTTTGTAGTTCATGTAGAACACAGCCAGGGATATTGTCGGGTCCCATGGAAGCTGTATTCTTGACCTTGGATAATGCAGCTTTAACCTGTGCTGCAGTAGTGCTGGGTGCCTGGCATTCCTCCAGTGTTGTGATTGGCCCTTTGGGGGGAGAAAGGGGTAAAGTTGGCACTGAATCTCTCAACCAGTATGTTGGCAATATCTGTTGTCTCAGTATAGGAGGTACCATTTTGCAGTAACTCAGAGCAAACCCGGGTATTCCCATGGAGATTTTTGATATAACTATAGAAGCCTTTGTGGTTATTTTTAGTGTCTTCCGCAATTCTGCCTTCATAGCTGGCTTTAGAGGTTTTGATGAGAGATCTCAACCTTTTGCTGAGGCTAGTAAGGGAGTTTTTCCAGTCTTGGGACTTCACCTTTTTCTGCAACAGTTTCTTACTTCTGTTGTAGATTTTATTAATGGCAGAGAACCACCAGATTAGCTTCATTCTTTTGGAGGAGAGCATCTTGGTTCTGTTGGGTATGGCTAGTTCCACGCTTTTATGTATGTGTTCATATAGTGGACTGGTGTATGATTCGGCAGTCATGCATCTATTTTTCATTGACATGGGTGCCATGAAGTTAGCCACCTCTGTTTTTAGGAGCCCAAAATCAGCTTTGGAGAAGTTTTTCATGGTGGTTGCCTTTGCAGGGGTGTGGGTGAGCTGTGGATTTCCATGGTGATTAGTTTGTAGTCAGATCTAAGTACAAAACAGCACAAACCAAGAAATAAAATCTGGAGTCAAAGCACTAGGTTAACACACAATATACCACAGTGGTCACAGGAAACAATTTAATTAAATTGTTTCCTGTGACCACTGTGGTATATTGTGTGTTAACCTAGTGCTTTGACTCCAGATTTTATTTGTAGTCAGATCTAACCAGGGATGAATTGACTATTGGTGTAGAGAAACAGTTGCCCATGTTAGTAATAACCAGGTCAAGGATGTTGCTTCCTCCAGTGGGGGTAAGAATGAGTTGGTCCAAGGCATTGGAACTGATGAATTCCAGGAAGTGTCGGGCCAGTGTGTTGGTGCATGAGTAGTTTTCCCGGTTGATGGAGGGGTAGATGAAGTCACCTAGTATGAGAGTATTGGGCTGGACCCTAATAGTTTCCAGGGTGCTTAGGAACGTGGAGTGAGAGTCCGGGGACATGGTTGGGGACCTATAGCAGGCTACGACCTGAATCACCATCTTACCCAATGTTAGATGTACCTGAAGTATCTCAGATGAGTTTTACTGGGCTACTAGTCTGTAGGTGTGCATATCCTTTATGAATATGGAGACACCACAGCCTTTGGAGCTTTGGTCTATGTTCTGAGGCCGAAAGGAGTGGAATGAGTTATAGCCTGGTAGCACAGGGATGCTTTCTGCTGCTTTAAACCAGGTCTCTGTTACAGCACAAATGTCAATGTTCTCCATTTTGAGGAGTGCTTCAAGCAAGTGCATCTTGAGATTTAGACTCCTAGCATTGAGCAGCATGACCCTCAGGTTGTATTTATTTATATCTGTTACTGTGGTAATTTGGTCTTTGAAACATTGCCTAAAAAGGCTCTATAGGGGTGGCAAGAGCCTTAGCCATTATCCGGAAACCCCGGGGTGACAGATGCAGGCCATCTCTGGCAAAGCACTGAGGTCTGTCAGTCATGTCATCCCAAGTAGACAGATACTGGATCCCCTTAGAATGACATCAGAAACTTAGCCAATTGTTGAAGTCAATCATTTTCTGCTTGTACTGCGGTATCATTCTGGGTGACAGTAGGATGCTGCTCACGGCTAGGGTCATACCTGCCTGGGCCAATTAATCCAAGAGCTCCTCCATGTCTCTCTTCATGTAGTCCAGGGAGGTGCATCTCAGGTCATTCACACCAAGATAGATAGTGACAGAGTCATACTTGTAGTTGGTGTGGAGTGACCTGAGTGCGTGTGTTATATGTTAGATTCTGGCACCTGATAGACAGCTGACTGTTACCTTCTCCTTATTCAACCTAGTGAGTGGGACATCAGTGTGCCTCACTATCGAGTCACCTATGATTAGTGTATTGGGCAAGCTGTTTTGCCTTAGGGGCTTAGGTTGAGGGGCACACTGTGTAGGTGAGATATGTGTCTTGTGGTTTGTGCTGTGTTGTGGTGGTTGAGTGCATTTCTGCCTTGGAGGTCTCTGCTGTTTCGGTAGATTTCTATTGAGAGCCTCCACAAAGGTGGGTGTGTGGTTTATTTTTTTATTTGAGAGCTGTGATGGTGGGTGTTCTGCAGGGCTATCTGTTCCATGTTGTATGGTGCAGATGTTGACCTTCTCCTCTTGACCAGCTATTCCAGTCCTGGCTTAAGAGGGCATGGCTTCCAGTTTGGATATATAAGTGCATCTCTCACAAGTCTGAGTGTTGGGAGGTAAGAGGATAGGGTTGTCTGTATACATGAGGCAGTTGCTACACTGCCTCAGAATGCCCAAGTTCACCAGGTTAATAGGAGAAAGCACAGGGAACTGACCTTTAGACATGCCAAGAGGGAATGGTCATTATTACTAAGTACTGGAGCTGTTTCCTTATATATTCCTTTTACAGGAAAAATGTCACTCAAGGTGTTTGAGTCTGTACAGAGCACTGACAAGGGGGAAACCAATACGTAGACCCTGAAAATGTAAGGATGAAGTATTTAGGCAGATATTCTGAAGTTGGAAGAAATCAAGCAGTACTTACTGAAAATAAAGAATTAGCTTGTCAGGAATGATGAAAAGAGGGGAGTCGCAGGAATGGCTACTGCCTGGTTACTACTAATGCTGGTCTCAGCACAGCTTCCCTCTGTTGGGATACAATGCTCCTTTGCTTCTTCTCTCACCAGAAGCAAAATGTTAGCACCAATCCCAAGAAGAGAGGCAGGCCACAGCCACAGTCTTGTCCCAGATGATGCAGGGGTCTGCAGGCTTGTAGCCTTTTTCTGGTAGGTGCCTCGAATAGCAACCAGGCCAGTCAGATACGTTAAGCACAGGCACTCACTCTCCAACCAGAAAGAGTCAGGAATCAATGAACTCTGCTTCTACTCTCACCAGGATCAGAATATAAGCACAGATTCCAAGCTGTCACCCATAAAGCATTTATTAAGCTTTCTGGTGATCAGCAGTCTCCAGGAAATAATGTAACTGCACTCCTTCACTCACCAGGAGAAAACAGAAGCACTAATCCCAAGATGACTACTGAGAGGCAGAATGTGGGCTCTCCAATAACTGGTGGTCTTTCAATAGATGCTTAAAGGTAAGATGAGCAAAAATGGTTTATCCTAAACACTGCAATGTGCACTAGAGGAGTTAGATGTGAAAGTAGGTAACTTAAGTTTTACCTGTCTAAAAAGTTGTTTTAGTGGCGAGTCGCTATTTCTAAAACAGCAAGATAGATTGAAAGGCGGTGGTCACTTTTGTATTCTGGTACTATGGAATACAGTAGGATGGACAATAAATTTAAATAGTTGAAGGGGAGTGATTTCACAAAATGATAACTTTGTTCTTACACCAGCCATTAAAAGAGAGGAAATGAGATATATGGTCAAATTAACAAAAGGGGCAGGCAATTAGAAAGACAGTGGTGTTTAAGAACACAACAGTAACTGGGTGGGAGGGTTGAAAAAATTTCTGTTTGACTCACAAGAGACCGAGCTGTGGTCTCTTTTCAAGTTTTAATATGCAGTTAAAAGCAGAATACAAGTTAAACATATTGTCAAGAAAAGTCACAGTATACAAAATAGAAAAAGGCAGTAAAGTAATACAAAATACAACAAATAAAAAGCAAAGTAACCTTTTCCTCACAGCAAACTGTAGCAGACTCTGGTGAGCCTTTCCAGTAAAGGGATTGTTATGGCAAATGCTCTTGAATGCAAATAAGAACCCAGGGTTGAATGATGCTGTTTTCATTGCTAGTTTATTAAAATTAAGGGCAGCAAAATTATAAGTTCCCCTGGTGTTCGCTTGACAATCCCTTTTACAACTTTGTGCACTTTATTCATTTTTGTATTTATTCCTATATAAAATAAGGTGCATTTTATATAATATGGGGCTTTTTATCATTATTATTTTTCAAGATTGGGGGTTAGTGCAATATTTTAGTCTATGTGGAAATTTATTGTAGTTTTCATATTTCTAACTTGTTTTCCTCTTGTTTTTATGACTTGTTGACTATGCAAATGGATTCAAGTTGATTGTTTTTTATAATTAATTGAATGTGGTATAAAATCATGATCTTTTATGGGTGATTCACTTCTGATGAAGTCCCGTTTTTAGAGGATAAAAATGCTTAACTCTTTGAAAATAACATTTTGCAACTCTGAGAGCTCTCAACTGTTTCTTCAGCCAAGTTCTTATTTGTAGTTACATGTTTAAATCTTAACTTTATTCAAGCTATAACAAAAAATCCCTCATATTATGATACACTGTTTTCCTCAGTCACTGTTGATTGGTCTAAGATAAATCTTGGCTTCAGATGAAATCAGAAAGGGTGGCAACTTTCTAGCCTTCTGTCTGCATTATATGTGTAACTAAACATCAGTGGAACACTAAAGTGCTTTCAGCTACACTAGTTCCCCTCAGCAAAAGTTACATCCTGTGTCTTGGCCAACCTCCAATCAACCCAAGGTTGTCTCTGTTCTGCACTGTGAGACCCTGCGTCGGTGGAACACTAAAGTGCTTTCAGTTACACTAGTTCCCCTCAGCAAAAGTTACATCCTTTGCAGTGGCCAACCTCCCAATCAACCAAAGGCTGTCTCATTGCCCTGCACTGTGAGACCCTGTGTTGGTGGAACACTAAAGTGCTTTCAGCTACACTAGTGTATGTTAGAGTTGTATTTAATCTGTCCTCCAAACTGAAGACTGTTTCCCCTTTCACTGTATGCATGCACACTACTGGTCCCCCCCCCCCCAGTTTCTCTCTTCCTATAGTACTCCTAGGTCAATTACTTAAAACTAATTTCTCTTGGAAAAAGTTTACCTATGTACCTGCAGCCCATACTTCTTTTGTTTTTCCCTGCAGAAGTGGTGGTCCTTTTCACCACTCTGTACTAGATTAGCAGTATAACATTTGTAGTTATTAGGTAAATACTGCACGGCACTGACCTGCAATTAACTTAGCTTGGTTTTCCTGTTTTCTTTTTAGCAGCTGGCTCAGTCCAGTTTTTCTGACTCTCAGCCTTGCATTACTTTGTGTCTACCACCTCCCCCACCTTGAACCTGCACACCTCCCCTCCCACTCCTGATTAATTACAGAGGTATCAAAAAGCCTGATGTAGAAAGGCACCATCTTTTGACTTGGCTTTTCTGCCTTGCTTCATAGGAATCACCAGTAGTGTGCTTGCATGTAAGTATCCCACTGCACTCTAGGTGGCTCCATACTATTAGTGCATCCAAGTGCCCACCTGCCCACTAGGTGGCTCCATACTGTTAGCTTTAGGGTATCTAAATCCCTTTACCTCTTCTTCATTGAATCCCCCTAACACAGTTTTTAGTCATCTCTTTGCTATTGTTCTCTCTCACACTGTGGTCCCAGTATAACCATATAAATATTTCCTTATATCACTCTGCTATAATCACACTTCTATCTTTTTTAAGCCTCTTAACGTCTTATCTATTTCAACACACTTACCTTCAGACTTCAGCACTCCACTGATTGATTGTTCTCCTTGATCTTCTTCTTCTTTTGGCTCTACCTGCTCCATTCGCCCTGCGGGCTCACTCCGCTCCCCTACCTTGCCCCAATTCCCACTCGTCCACAGGTGTCCTACACTTATTATTACCTTGCCACTCCCCCTCATTTGACACCGCTCCCACTCATCAGAATCAATCAGCATTATCCAGTCGTTCACAGGACCCAGCCCTATTATTCAAACTCTCTCCAGTCACTCACTATATGCTAATTATAAACACCCAACTCTATTTTAAACAAGCATTACTCAAATACCCCTACAATGCCTCCACATACTTTTAACAAATCTTTAAACTCTAATCCTATTTACTGCCTAATACCCCCACTTATAATTCTCTATCTTCTCACAGCCTATGAATACCAACACCTCCCTGGCACCCACTACCCTAGAACCAAAACCAGTACTACTAATCAGCCACATAATTCCAACCAACCACTACCCCACCTCTCATCAAACTCTTCTAGCGCAAAAACTCAACATCCCATTTGTGCTTCATATATTAATCCTAGAACTAAATACTATCACAAACTCTTATCAAAACCCCAGAAACTTGCTATTAGATTACTACCTAATCTCAGAGTGGATCGTGACATCCACCCTAACCCAGGCCCAACCCCACCTGTTACTATCAGCCCCACAAATAACACCCATACTAGCCTACGGAACTCAAATAATGCCCCCAACTCACTTTGTGCGTCACCTAAACATTAGAAGTATAAACAAGAAAATTCACTACTTGCATGCCCTCCTGGATGTCCACTCCCCTGATATACTATGCCTTACCGAGACCTGGCTCAAGTCTACTACCATTGTATTTCCTTTTTCAGGCAAAGGAAAAGGGGCACCCTGTGCTCCAGAGGATGGGAGTGCTGTGTCCAGACTGACTGAAGATACCATTGTAACTTTCTCATATGCAGTCTTGCTAAATGTAGCATGGGGATGGTGGCTGCCATGTAGCCCAAGAGTTTGAGGAACTGCCGTGCTGTCAAATCTGTAGAGTGAAGGACCACAAGTAGATGTTCTGTCAATGTTTTCACCTTTAGGGTTGAAGGTATGGTTCCATCAGGTCTGAGCATATTCTGCACCCGAGGAAGACAACATCTTGGGTTGGCTGGAGATGTGATTTTGGGATGTTTAACTTAAATCCCTTGGACTGTAGAAGAGACGCTATAATGTGGATGTGTAGTTGGCGGGTCTCCTTGCTGCCTGCCTGGATTAACATGTCATCCAGGTAAGGGAATATCTGTATTCCCTTTGTCCTGCAATAAGCAATCACTGGGACCAAACATTTTGTGAAGACTCTGGGTGTAGTGGAAAGCCCAAAAGACAAGGCAGAGAATTGTGAGAAGAGCCCACCAAGAACCTCAGGTATTTTCTGAAAAGTTGATTTTATGGGGATGTGGAGATAAGCATCCTTTATATCTAATGTGGCCATGAACCCTTGGGGGAGCAGAAGAGGAAAGAGGGTTGGTAGGGTCAACATTCTGAAGGTAGGGACCTTTAAGAATAGGTTGAGATTGGAGAGGTCAATAGGTCCCCAGGATCCGTCTTTCCTTTTCTGGGAAGATCCTGGAGTAGAAGCCTCTTCCTTTTGCAGCTGAGAGAACTGATATGATGGTGCCCTGAGCCAGCAGAGTTTGCAACACCAGTTGCATGAGGTGCAACTGTTGTGTGGGTGGGTGTGGGGTACCTTTCCATTTTGGAGGGGAGAGCTAAGACATGAAATAACCATTCTGCAGGATGGACAGGACCCACTTGTCTGAGGTGATGTTGATCCACACAGGGAGGCAGCTTGAGAGACGGGCTGACAGAGGTAAAGAAGGGGGGTGGCAAGGAAGACAAGTAGTCAGGTGCTACCTGCCCTGTCCTGAAAGGGCGATCTCTGGCTACAGGAGGGAGATGCTGTATCTGGAGAGGGTTGTTTCCTTGTAGGCTTCCTAGGCCTTGAAGAGTAGCAGGACGAGAGTGCTTCCTTATAAACTGGGATTTAGCTGGACAGTTTCTTTGAAACTTTGGTATGTGGGAGACCAGCAATGTTTAAGGTTCTGCATTTCTTTATCTTTTTGCTGCAGTGACTTGAAAAGGTCTGCTACTTTAGAGCTAAACAATGCTGTACTCTCTAGGGATGCATCAATAAGCTTTGGACTAAAATCATAAGGCAGGAGTTGGAGGTGAATCCAAGAGTATCTACATAAGGCAGATGCTGATGCTGCTGACCTGGCTGAAGATTCAGCAGCATCATGACTGCACTTTATAGAGTGCTTGGTAACCTGGGAAGTGAGGGCCAGGAGACAGGACAGTGAGGCTTTGGCATAGCAGTCATGGATATCCACCAGTTCTTTGGTGGCTGATTCCAGAAGGGATAAAGCATACTTGACTGTGTGTGTCTGGTAGTTAGTCACCCGGAAGGACAAAGTAGCAGTGGTATAAATCTTCTTACCCACACGTTCTATTATTTTGCTGTCTTTGTCAGCAGGGAGAATGGTGGTAGTGGGTAAAAGCTTAGAGGCCTTGTCCATAGAGATAAGAGATTGTGGCTGGGTGAGCAGGTGGGCACTTAAGCAGATGCTTAGTGGTGTCAAACACCTTGTAAAGTCCATCAGGTCTGCATGGGGCAGGTAGTTGGGAAACTGGATTAAGTGATGCTGAGGGGAAGGCATCTAGAAAGGCAGGAAGGATAGGTGGGACAGCAGATGGGCTGGGGAATCCATATGAATGAGGTCATAGTATCTTTTTTTGGACCTCAGTCATTTGAGAATTCTCACTTGAATTGATCATTCATCTTGGAGATAGTTTCCCCAAAGGTCACGTCCTCAGCTGGGGAGTCAGGATCAACGATGGTTCACAGGTGAGTTACTAAGATTGAGCCTCAGCAGATCCCTTTATGTCTGACCTATTACACATTTGCAAGCTCAGTGTTAGCATAAGCACCTGATCAAGGAGTATCAATCTCTTTTGCAGCATAAACCGGTAATGTTAGAGGGGCTAGGTATGTATCACATTGAATACCACTCCTGTGGAACCAGCTTCCACTCCAAATAAAACAAAATACTTTTCTTATTTGAGTTAAACAAAATTTGGACACCTTGATGGGAGACCATAAATTCACCCCCCCCCTAATTTAGTACCCATGTCCCTCATTAAAAAGAGCAATAAGTAAATGTGCCAACGTATCCCTGTTCTGTCCATCTTTGGGTTATTCATACACAAAATATTAGGGATAAAAAAAACTACTGTGGGAATGCAGGGCTAGGCTTCTTATGATTCTCACAGATCAATTGCCTAGTAAGTACCTATGAACCTATATCAAAAGGAACCTGTCAGCACGTGCAGGGGTGAAGTTTATGTAACTGGATTATATTGTACCACTGAAGTGAAAGGAAATGTGTGCCGTGTCATTGAGTACTTTGCTAGTGGAAGAATATCTGTCATTAAAACAGCTGTTGTCACTATTCACTGCTATAATACTTCACTGCAGACTGTTTTATGACATTTCATTGCAAAACTTAACACAGTTATTCATTCATGTTACACAAGAAGCAATAATACAAATGACCCTCAAGTAGAAATTGCCAGAATTTCCTCATTGCATAAGTACTTGCAAAATATGTATCACTGCTTAAGGACATTTTTAGATTCAAGAATGAAACATTTACTGTTCTGTCATTAAAATAAATGGATTTTATACTTAATATTCATTATTTAATTTGTCTTCATCTCTCCAGACTCTCTTTTTCCTCTTTTATGTTCTTTTTTCTATGGGTACATAGTGCCTGGGACCGCTCAGGCACACGAGAGAAAGCTCAACACTTCCTCCTGCCCCAACAGGCAACACATTCACAGTTTGGGGGTGGTAGCTTCACCCTTGTGGGCCCCCAGATGCAAGGCAGTTTGATAAGGCAGGACACTAGGCTTCAGGGCCTGGTAGAAACTGTCACTGAGAGGGCCATGGAGAGGTATTGGCACCAATCTCAATCCTTCCTCCAGTGGGTAGAAGACTCACTGACCTGGTCAGCTCTAAGTACTGAACTATTGGAGGCCTCCAGCCCCCACTCACTCTCAAGATCACCCTGTCCAGGTAAATCAGGGCAGGCTAATATTTGAAGTCTTTGGGACTAGGATATAAGTTGCCTCCAGCATTTCCTCATCCTCCCTTTGTGTATGTCTGCTGGGTCTATATTATGTGATCAAAGAGTCTACACTTCAAACACATAATCGACAAATATACAGCGAATGCTGTAAACTGCGAATGGCCACATCCGCAAAATTATTTTCCTCAGGAAAAAATTCACGTGGCCATAAAAAAAAAAACTTTAAAACACTATTCAAGTGGGTGGCTTCGCCCCCCCAACCAAGTGTACCAACTCCGAGATTGCTCTACATTGAAGAAAAGGCCAATTCTCAATAACAGCCAACTGGATTTTTTCTCCAAGGAAAAAATTTGCGGACATTGCCGTTCACAGTTTACAGCATACCCTGTGTATTTGTCCGTTATTATGTGTTCAAAGAGTAGATTGATCACATAATAAAGACCCATGTCTGCCATCTGTACATATTGTGTCCCCTCCAACAGTCAGCCCAACATACTGTTCTTGTCTGTCTTGTCTGCGTTCAGTGTTTTTGTCTAAAAAAAATCCTTAACTCTTCCCTAACCTTCTCTACTACAAATTCTGCTCTTCTTCCTTTCCAAACTTCCTTTATTAACACAAAAAAATGGATTAATTGGAGGTCTGTCCCCTCCGAAAACATAGTGGCCACCCTTTTCCATCTCCTCCTGCACAATTCTCTTAATGTGTTTCTTTTGTCTGATCTCTCAGAATTTCCAGTTGGCCTATCTTCCCCCTTTCCAACCTTATAAAAGCCAGAACAGGATATCCCTATAAGGACAGCTTTTAAACTGGTGCTGTTTTTGCCTTCCGCAGGACTAGCTGAAGATGTTACATTCTGTTAAGATCTGGTATGAAGGTATTTCATCAGCGGAATCACCCAGGGCTATATTTTGCTGTATATCCCACTGTTAGCCCACATACATTTGCAAATTAAGCAGTTATAGTTATCACAGTTATTTTTGCTAAGCCAGTGTATTATTTTCTCCTGCATAATGTGAACCGGACATAGTATAATCGCCTAAAACAAATGTTACTGTTGCAACATAGTCATATTATAACTGCTATTGCTTAGCTAGATGACTATTGTGTCCTTATATTTTGTGCTTCTGCGTGGTAATTTGTATTAGCTACTGCCTTGTTAACTATTGCCATGAATGTACAGATTCTGTGCTCTCCGCCCTTATTGTTGCAATCCCTTAATACTGTATTTTCCTTAACTCGTCTCTTCATTATCTCCCCTCTTCATTTTTTTTATTTCCAGCACAATTACCTGCACCTCGGGTAGCCTCTCTGTTGGTTTGCGGATGTTACCACACACTCCCTACACCCTGCTGAAACGTGCCCTAGCCTGAAAACTTATAAGTTAATCTGTGTGTGCTCTATTTTAATATGTTTAGAGCTAGTGCTGCTTAAGGCATATAGCTTGTAACAATGCAATTAACAGGTGGCGTGCACACGAGCTGGATGGTTTAAGACCCCCCCCCCCCCGGTACCACAGTCTCCCTTGTACTGCCTCTACCTCCTGGAAGCTTAGCTTCTCTACCTAGTGCAATAACTCACTACCTCCCCTCCCCCTTTTCTATCACTTAAAAGTCTTCTAGTCTATCCCTTTTCTCACCAGAAAAATATTACAGACCTGAAGCTATCCAGTGTTTTACTGATTGTTTCTATAGTCTATGCTGCTCCATTGGTGACCACACTCAACCCGCATTGTTTGCTGTCGCTCTGCTTGGGCTCACTCCACTCCCCCACCCTACGTCCATTCCCACCTACCCCCTGTTTCATTACATTTATACTCTCTTAGACACTCCCTCCACCCCTAGCCACATCCCAACTTCCTGTTCTGCTCTGTCTTCCTTACGGCTGTCAATCATCCTCATGGCCCCCTCCAATCCACACACAGTATTACTAACCTAAATTGCTCTGCTAATTCTACTTCTTATTCATGCCACTTCAATCAACCCCAAATCTTTATCTGCAAAACCTGACTCAACAACCACCCTATAGCTACCCCACATAATCCATACTCCAAGATTAACCCTAGCCTGTTTCATATAAACCCTCTCTTCTGCCTTAAAACTTGTATCTTCCCCACTGAACTTAATTCATATCCCACACACATTATCATATACTTCAGTATATTAGCTCCAAAGGCTCTCATATCTCACACACTGTCTGTACCCTAGTCCACTCTGGTAACATTCAGCCCAACCCAGACCCATCATCAACACATTCCCCAACTAATTTAATCCATCCCAAAAGCCCTAAAACTTTACATATAGCCACACTAAACCTACAAAGCATCTGCAATAAGACCTCCGAATTAAACCCTGGCTAAGTCTAAACAACACAGATATTCTTGCCACTCCAGAGACTGGGTTAAAACCCAGCATTAAGGATTCTGAATTACTCTCCCCTAACTATAGCATACTAAGGGCTGATAGACACAACAAGAAAGGTGGTGGTGTGGCGATCATTTACCCTAATACCCTTAACCTTATCCCATTCACTGATCAGATCCCACTATTCCAAAACTCTGAAATTTTGATCTCCTTCTTAGAAATCAATAGCTCCAAAAAAGTCTGTATCATAGTCCTTTACATCCCCCAGGAAACAACATATCAATTCTAGAGGAAATTGTATCCTGGACCTTCCATACTATAAAAAATGAAACAGTTATCCTAGGGGATGTGAACATTGACTGGTTTAATATCTCCCCTAATACTACTTCCTCCCCCATAAACCTGTTTCAGTATACACAACTGATCACCTCCAGTACAATAACAGAACCAACAAAGGATCCATCCTAGACTAGATCCTAGTTTCAGACCCTTCTAAGACCTTATCAGTTGGTATTCTTCCTAAATCCATTAGTGATCACCTTCCAGCCTTCATTATCCACTCCTGCTCATCAATACCAAAAAACACAATGTCAAACTAGTCAGAAATTCATCTAAATTCAACCCCCACACATTCAACAGTACCATAAGAAGTATCAACTGGAACATCCTCAAAACCCTTTCCCTAGATGATGCTCTGCTCTACTTTAATAACACCTTTTTGACTATACTAGATAGCCTAGCCCCAACTAGAACTAAAAGAACAAAGAATGATCATGCCCCCTGGCTAACTAAATCCACTAAAGAAAAGATGTCAACCAGGGACAAAACATGGAAACCATGGTATAAACATAAGGATAACTCTGGTCTACTAAAGTACAAACAGCTTTGCAACCAAACAAAAAAAAAACATATTAAAAGACAAAAAAGAATATTACTGGAATCTGCAAAATAATCCCAAATTATTTTGGTCCTCTATTAATAATCTCCTAAACCCTAGAACTAAATTTAATCCACGCCCACACCCTGACAAAACTCCTGACCAAATTGCTAACATCTTCAACTACAATTTCATAGACACTATTGCCAAATGTACAGCCACTTTTCCCTACCACTCTCAGATAATCTCCCTACCAAAACCTACCCATGATTCTCAGCCTCTTCCCCCTCCCTCTACTACTAATTCATTAGGCCACCCCCCCACCAAACACCCACTCCTCCACCCAACCACAGTAACCATGAATAACCTATGTCCCAAGCAGAATTTAAACTCTGTTCCATCCCCACTACAACCATCAAAAAATTCCTCATGAAATTAAAACCTTGCTCTAATTCCACCGATGGTATACCCACAAAATACCTCAAAATCCCCACTGATGCAGTAGCCTGTCCTATTAGTACTCTCATAAATAGATCTATCTATGAGTCCTACTTCCCTACCCTGTGGGAAAAAAAGCAATCATTCTACCCCTCCACAAAGGTTCTTTTCCACCAAAATTTCCACCTTTCGTCACATTAACATTTTTCCCCCATCTCTAAACTTCTAGAGAAATGCATTCAGAAGCAACTCTTACACTTTCTCCTAGAAAATCAGATCCTCTCCCATACACAGCATGGCTTTAGACCAGGACATAGTAGCTGTACTACTCTAATATCTTTCCTAGATGAAGCTGACAAAGCTCATGAATCAGGGAACATTGTCTCTGCATTATTCATGGACTTTCTAAAGCACTTGATACTCTCACACTAACCTCCTCTCTCAGCTTGCCAACATAGGACTTTCAACCTCCTCTCTTAATTGGTTTAAAAGCTACCTTTCCAACAGGGAACATGCTGTCAAATGGCAAAAGTCCATATCCCCCTAGATTCATAATCCCACTGGTGTCCCACAAGGCTCAGTATTAGGACTACTTCTGTTTAACATTTTTATCAATAACCTACATCAAACTATCCAGCAGGGTTCTATGCAGACAACTCAACAATAGTCTGCAATGCTGAGAACCCAGCTCTGCTAGAGCAGATCACCCAAATTGCATTTTCCACTGTAGAGACTTGGATTCACAACAGTCACCTGTCCCTAAACCCTAATAAAACCAAACTGACTATTTTCACTCCCAAGAAAAAGACACCCCTTGACAAATCCCTTTTCGATATACTCTCTGTTAACTCCACTAAAATTGAATTAGTCACCCATACAAAACTGTTAAGGGTAATAATTGACGATAACCTCAAATTCGATCTCCATGTACAGAATAATTCCAAGACTTACAGAAAACTTAGAATGCTCTACAGACACAATATGTTCCTCTCCCTCCCCACTAAACAAGTACTTGCCTCATCCTACCTACCTCCTTCCCTAGTTTACAATGCTCTTCTGCTAACTAACCTCCATTCCTCCCTGAAAATTAAACTAGAAGCTACAAAAAGATAGCTAAATTTGCAACAAACAGCCGCCATTCTACACACCACTACACTGCCCTAAGCAAACTACACTGGCTTGAATTCCCACTCTACCTAATCTATCTTCAGCTAACTACCACACACAAACTAATTAATAAACCACAAGATTTCCCTGCTCTAAAGTCCCTATTTATCAATTACAACCCAAATTGGCCCCTAAGATCTGAAAACCAACACCTTTTCCAAATTTACAAACCCAAGCTACCAGCCGGTCAATTATTATATTGTAGGATCATTGTAAAACATGGAACAGCCTACCCTCATGCATTTGAATATTTCAAGGTTTTTCCACATTCAAAACATCCCCCCACACATATCTTGTCTCTAAAAGGATTTGTAATTGTTCCTTACCTCAAGCGGCTATCACCTAACTTCACGAGTCTTCCTGCTTAGTCTTACTGTTCCCTCCATACATCTCTTCTCCACCTACCTGTTCACACCAAGGAGCATCCTGACGTTGGATAGCCTAGCTATTAGCTATGTGTGCCTTGAATTGTTATCGGACAGCTTTAACTAATACCAGTGCCTCAGTTTCTAGTCTTATGTTTTGTTATGCCTTTCATTGTATTTTGTACATTGCACCTGGATTTTGTTTTTATACTACTTGTGTTTATAATGCATTTTCTATATTTTTGTTCATTGAACTATGTACACTCATCTGTCACTCATCTGTATTGTATCTGTGGAGCTTTTCTACCCAGGCCTCCACTGAAAATGGGCATTTTCCCCCAGTGGGCATTCCCAGTAAACAAATGCAAATAAATAAAAATAAATAATAAATAAACAAAACTTAAAACCATTTGGTTAAACCATGGGCCAGTGTTGCTCAGCTCAGTTAAGCTCAGATGAAGATCTTGTAGAAAATATCAAGAGATACAATCTGGTTCACTTGCACAGCCTTTTAGTAAAAATCTATAACAGTATGCATGACTTTTCATACACATGGGGTATTCCATACATAACTATAGTCATTTCTTATCATTTTATGCCAGTTCAGATGTACAAAAGTGCATGGACATTCTGTCACAGGGTATTCCATACATAACTATAGTCATTTCTTATCAGTTTATGCCAGTTCAGATGTACAAAAGTGCATGGACATTCTGTCACAGGGTATTCCATACATAGCTGTAGTCATTTCTTATCAGTTTATGCCAGTTCAGATGTACAAAAGTGCATGGACATTCTGTCACAGGGTATTCCATACATAACTATAGTCATTTCTTATCAGTTTATGCCAGTTCAGATATACAAAAGTGCATGGACATTCTGTCACAGGGCTCAGAAGTATGACAGCCAGCATCACGTATTGCCTTCCCTCTTCACTCGTTCAAATGCAGGCATAGAGAAACAATTCATAGATTCCCTTTATACATCTTTAAAGAATGGGACTATGAGTACCACCCTTAGTTACATACTCATGGATGCCTTGAATGCATTGCAAAATCATCCTTTGTCAGCCTGACTTGTAACTGCAGCTATGAAAAAAATACAAAACCCATTTCAGAGAGACAGCTGCATATTCCATCTCACATAAAAATAGCATTCTAGTCATCATATTCTAACAACTCTCCCTCAAATACGTAATATATTAAAACAAATGCATGCATTTTTACATAATCTTGTCATTCTGTTTTTGTGGTACTGAATGAAACATTAGCAAAATGTACGAACACCTTCCCAGGAATTCAGTAAGAACCGCACTATCAGCAGTAGCAGCTGCAGCCAAAAGGGGCTATTTCAGTGATGTGGAAAATGCAATTTAGAGGCTTGGTAGCTGCAATGAGGGAAGACCTCATTTTCAGCTAATAAGTGCAAATCAGCACTTTTCTGAGTCAGTTCCCACTGGTGATCCATATATCACTTTGAGGGGAAAAATTATAAATACATTTCAGAAATGTAGTAGTATTATTAATACAACAACCTTAATGGTTGGAATGGTTTAGGGAATCTTTATGTAAGAATACCAGTTTGACCAATGAGGACATCAACATGATTAATGATTTCATGGACAACATTTTGAGCAATAATTTTATGTTCTTTGAGGGAGATTATTTTAAGCAGGTCAGTGGCTTTGCTATGGGAGCCTTATGTGTCCCCTTTATGCAAATATTATTATGCGATATTGGGAACAAAAGTTTGAATTTTCATCACAATATAAGTATTATTTAGTCACTTATTTAAGGTTTCTGGATGATATTTTTTATTTGATTGGTGATGAAGGGATTTATTGATTATATTGACAACACTACCACATTTTTGAAATTTACTTATAATTTTTACACTCAAAGTATTAATTATTTGGATATAACATTATTTAAGGATTTTTAACTTAAATACATTCAAATCAAAGATATATAGAAAGCCCACCTTCTCCAGTAGTTATTTACATTTTTGATAACTGTCACCCCTTTAAGCAGAAGAGAAGTTTGGTAAAAGGTCAGATGATGCGGTTGGCGAAGATTGTATCTGACGATGAGGATTTGCAGGAAGAAATTGTAATATTAAAATACATGCTTACCAAAAGGGGTTACCAAAGCCAGAATTCACAGAAAACACACTTATTCAAATTCATTCCTCCACTTCTCTAGCTGTCACCCCTATCAGCAAAAGAAATCCGTCGTCAATGGCCATCTGGTCAGAGCGGCCTGTATGGTCTCTGTCGACGATTTTAAGGCAGAATGCCATACATTATGCAACATGTTTTTGAAATGAGGGTACCCTCTACCATTATTAGAAGAACTCAGGGGCAGTACAACATAAGAGGAATAGAGGTATTTTTAATCCCATTCTGTCAATAGATTTTGATACTAGTATTAATAATTGGCCTATTAAGCAATGAAACCAACCAGATACACTGAACATATTCAAAATTACTTTTATCACCACTTATAGTATTGATGCCTATGAAATACGCCAAATCTTATACAAGAATTGGAGTTTGTTAACTTCTGATGAACAACTGGGTGGTACGGTTGGAACCAAACCCACTATTGTTTTCAGAAAAGGATTGAATTTTAAGAATCTTTTGGAAAGAATTCGAACACCACAGGTGAGGGCCCTGGGCATGTACAAATGCAAAAGCTGTAATTATTGCAGGCATATGGAGGTAGGCAATTCCTTCACAATTAGGGACAAAGAATATAGAATTAATAAAAGATTCAATTGTGGATCTAAAGGTGTTATTTATCTGGCAAGTTGCAAATTATGCTCATGTTTTTACATCGGCAAGACCGTCTCTTCAGGGACAGAGTCTATGAGCATTTATAAAGCATCAGGAGAACTAAATTAGAAAACGCATTAGCTAAACACATTCACGAAAACCCCAACACGGCTTCACTTTTCTAGTTATTGATCAAGTGGAACGTGACCTTAGTGGTGGTCCTCAGTCTTTGAAGCTAGAATTGCAAGAGTTACTATGGCAAATAAAAGTGAATGCCTATAATATGCTAGGCTTAAATGATTTTTGCTCTTTAGCCTGTGTCTTAAAATTAAGGAGTTTGCAAAGATAAAATAAGCAGGTGTGTGATTCAACATCTTTGCTAACTTTATTAATTCAATTTATTTACGTATTTGCTTAACATAAATAATGCACTCTTGTATTTTGGATGGGTTTTAATGAGTTTTTAACTAGTTTTAAAATATTTTCATAACACACCCTTCAGGTTATCCACTATTCATACTAATTTATATTACTTAATATTACTTCATGATTTTTACTATTTTATGTTTTTTATTTTTTAAGGTATTTTGCCATTATCATATTTATGTGCCGATTTTGCACAATTTCTACTGGTCTCAATGAATTTTTTTTAATTCTGTAATGAATTTATTAGAGCAATGTATTTTAGATGAGTAGTTAACTTCCTTTTGTGATATACTGTTCCTTATGTGAAGTACTGCACCTTTTAGTTTTTTAATCAAGTTAATTGAGGTAGTCGTGATTATTTTATTCATTTAAATATGGCAAGTTATGTTAGTCTCATTAGTCTGAAGAAGTCTTGCTCATTGAAGCAAGACGAAAGCGTTAACTTTTACTGTCCTTTTGTCTTGGAATAAAACCTGGTTATTTGTTGGATTTTACCTGCCACTTGTGGACTTTTTTCATTTTTTGTAGTTTGGTGATTTTATCAATAATTCCTGAGTGGGGAATGGTATCAAAGGCCTAGGCTAGATCAAGGTAGGCTGTATGAACTGCCTTGCCCTCATCCACAGCTCTGGTGACTGACTCAAAGAAGACAACCAAGTTGAGCAGGCATGATCTACCTTTCACAAAACCAAATTGAGTAGGATCTAGAGTTTGGAGATTCCCTATATCCTTGTTAATTAGGTCCCTGGTCATCAGGCTAATGGGGCAATAATTCCCAGTGTCTGTAGTTACTCCCACTTTAAGGAGAGGGATGACTGTAGCAGTGCGCCATTAAGTAGGGACAGTCAGAGGTGAGGTTGTGATTGAAGAGGGCACACAGATGTGGTGCTAGTTCACTTTGTAGTTCATGTAGAACACAGCCAGGGATATTGTCGGGTCCCATGGAAGCTGTATTCTTGACCTTGGATAATGCAGCTTTAACCTGTGCTGCAGTAGTGCTGGGTGCCTGGCATTCCTCCAGTGTTGTGATTGGCCCTTTGGGGGGAGAAAGGGGTAAAGTTGGCACTGAATCTCTCAACCAGTATGTTGGCAATATCTGTTGTCTCAGTATAGGAGGTACCATTTTGCAGTAACTCAGAGCAAACCCGGGTATTCCCATGGAGATTTTTGATATAACTATAGAAGCCTTTGTGGTTATTTTTAGTGTCTTCCGCAATTCTGCCTTCATAGCTGGCTTTAGAGGTTTTGATGAGAGATCTCAACCTTTTGCTGAGGCTAGTAAGGGAGTTTTTCCAGTCTTGGGACTTCACCTTTTTCTGCAACAGTTTCTTACTTCTGTTGTAGATTTTATTAATGGCAGAGAACCACCAGATTAGCTTCATTCTTTTGGAGGAGAGCATCTTGGTTCTGTTGGGTATGGCTAGTTCCACGCTTTTATGTATGTGTTCATATAGTGGACTGGTGTATGATTCGGCAGTCATGCATCTATTTTTCATTGACATGGGTGCCATGAAGTTAGCCACCTCTGTTTTTAGGAGCCCAAAATCAGCTTTGGAGAAGTTTTTCATGGTGGTTGCCTTTGCAGGGGTGTGGGTGAGCTGTGGATTTCCATGGTGATTAGTTTGTAGTCAGATCTAAGTACAAAACAGCACAAACCAAGAAATAAAATCTGGAGTCAAAGCACTAGGTTAACACACAATATACCACAGTGGTCACAGGAAACAATTTAATTAAATTGTTTCCTGTGACCACTGTGGTATATTGTGTGTTAACCTAGTGCTTTGACTCCAGATTTTATTTGTAGTCAGATCTAACCAGGGATGAATTGACTATTGGTGTAGAGAAACAGTTGCCCATGTTAGTAATAACCAGGTCAAGGATGTTGCTTCCTCCAGTGGGGGTAAGAATGAGTTGGTCCAAGGCATTGGAACTGATGAATTCCAGGAAGTGTCGGGCCAGTGTGTTGGTGCATGAGTAGTTTTCCCGGTTGATGGAGGGTAGATGAAGTCACCTAGTATGAGAGTATTGGGCTGGACCCTAATAGTTTCCAGGGTGCTTAGGAACGTGGAGTGAGAGTCCGGGGACATGGTTGGGGACCTATAGCAGGCTACGACCTGAATCACCATCTTACCCAATGTTAGATGTACCTGAAGTATCTCAGATGAGTTTTACTGGGCTACTAGTCTGTAGGTGTGCATATCCTTTATGAATATGGAGACACCACAGCCTTTGGAGCTTTGGTCTATGTTCTGAGGCCGAAAGGAGTGGAATGAGTTATAGCCTGGTAGCACAGGGATGCTTTCTGCTGCTTTAAACCAGGTCTCTGTTACAGCACAAATGTCAATGTTCTCCATTTTGAGGAGTGCTTCAAGCAACTGCATCTTGAGATTTAGACTCCTAGCATTGAGCAGCATGACCTTCAGGTTGTATTTATTTATATCTGTTACTGTGGTAATTTGGTCTTTGAAACATTGCCTAAAAAGGCTCTATAGGGGTGGCAAGAGCCTTAGCCATTATCCGGAAACCCCGGGGTGACAGATGCAGGCCATCTCTGGCAAAGCACTGAGGTCTGTCAGTCATGTCATCCCAAGTAGACAGATACTGGATCCCCTTAGAATGACATCAGAAACTTAGCCAATTGTTGAAGTCAATCATTTTCTGCTTGTACTGCGGTATCATTCTGGGTGACAGTAGGATGCTGCTCACGGCTAGGGTCATACCTGCCTGGGCCAATTAATCCAAGAGCTCCTCCATGTCTCTCTTCATGTAGTCCAGGGAGGTGCATCTCAGGTCATTCACACCAAGATAGATAGTGACAGAGTCATACTTGTAGTTGGTGTGGAGTGACCTGAGTGCGTGTGTTATATGTCAGATTCTGGCACCTGATAGACAGCTGACTGTTACCTTCTCCTTATTCAACCTAGTGAGTGGGACATCAGTGTGCCTCACTATCGAGTCACCTATGATTAGTGTATTGGGCAAGCTGTTTTGCCTTAGGGGCTTAGGTTGAGGGGCACACTGTGTAGGTGAGATATGTGTCTTGTGGTTTGTGCTGTGTTGTGGTGGTTGAGTGCATTTCTGCCTTGGAGGTCTCTGCTGTTTCGGTAGATTTCTATTGAGAGCCTCCACAAAGGTGGGTGTGTGGTTTATTTTTTTATTTGAGAGCTGTGATGGTGGGTGTTCTGCAGGGCTATCTGTTCCATGTTGTATGGTGCAGATGTTGACCTTCTCCTCTTGACCAGCTATTCCAGTCCTGGCTTAAGAGGGCATGGCTTCCAGTTTGGATATATAAGTGCATCTCTCACAAGTCTGAGTGTTGGGAGGTAAGAGGATAGGGTTGTCTGTATACATGAGGCAGTTGCTACACTGCCTCAGAATGCCCAAGTTCACCAGGTTAATAGGAGAAAGCACAGGGAACTGACCTTTAGACATGCCAAGAGGGAATGGTCATTATTACTAAGTACTGGAGCTGTTTCCTTATATATTCCTTTTACAGGAAAAATGTCACTCAAGGTGTTTGAGTCTGTACAGAGCACTGACAAGGGGGAAACCAATACGTAGACCCTGAAAATGTAAGGATGAAGTATTTAGGCAGATATTCTGAAGTTGGAAGAAATCAAGCAGTACTTACTGAAAATAAAGAATTAGCTTGTCAGGAATGATGAAAAGAGGGGAGTCGCAGGAATGGCTACTGCCTGGTTACTACTAATGCTGGTCTCAGCACAGCTTCCCTCTGTTGGGATACAATGCTCCTTTGCTTCTTCTCTCACCAGAAGCAAAATGTTAGCACCAATCCCAAGAAGAGAAGCAGGCCACAGCCACAGTCTTGTCCCAGATGATGCAGGGGTCTGCAGGCTTGTAGCCTTTTTCTGGTAGGTGCCTCGAATAGCAACCAGGCCAGTCAGATCGTTAAGCACAGGCACTCACTCTCCAACCAGAAAGAGTCAGGAATCAATGAACTCTGCTTCTACTCTCACCAGGATCAGAATATAAGCACAGATTCCAAGCTGTCACCCATAAAGCATTTATTAAGCTTTCTGGTGATCAGCAGTCTCCAGGAAATAATGTAACTGCACTCCTTCACTCACCAGGAGAAAACAGAAGCACTAATCCCAAGATGACTACTGAGAGGCAGAATGTGGGCTCTCCAATAACTGGTGGTCTTTCAATAGATGCTTAAAGGTAAGATGAGCAAAAATGGTTTATCCTAAACACTGCAATGTGCACTAGAGGAGTTAGATGTGAAAGTAGGTAACTTAAGTTTTACCTGTCTAAAAAGTTGTTTTAGTGGCGAGTCGCTATTTCTAAAACAGCAAGATAGATTGAAAGGCGGTGGTCACTTTTGTATTCTGGTACTATGGAATACAGTAGGATGGACAATAAATTTAAATAGTTGAAGGGGAGTGATTTCACAAAATGATAACTTTGTTCTTACACCAGCCATTAAAAGAGAGGAAATGAGATATATGGTCAAATTAACAAAAGGGGCAGGCAATTAGAAAGACAGTGGTGTTTAAGAACACAACAGTAACTGGGTGGGAGGGTTGAAAAAATTTCTGTTTGACTCACAAGAGACCGAGCTGTGGTCTCTTTTCAAGTTTTAATATGCAGTTAAAAGCAGAATACAAGTTAAACATATTGTCAAGAAAAGTCACAGTATACAAAATAGAAAAAGGCAGTAAAGTAATACAAAATACAACAAATAAAAAGCAAAGTAACCTTTTCCTCACAGCAAACTGTAGCAGACTCTGGTGAGCCTTTCCAGTAAAGGGATTGTTATGGCAAATGCTCTTGAATGCAAATAAGAACCCAGGGTTGAATGATGCTGTTTTCATTGCCAGTTTATTAAAATTAAGGGCAGCAAAATTATAAGTTCCCCTGGTGTTCGCTTGACAATCCCTTTTACAACTTTGTGCACTTTATTCATTTTTGTATTTATTCCTATATAAAATAAGGTGCATTTTATATAATATGGGGCTTTTTATCATTATTATTTTTCAAGATTGGGGGTTAGTGCAATATTTTAGTCTATGTGGAAATTTATTGTAGTTTTCATATTTCTAACTTGTTTTCCTCTTGTTTTGATGACTTGTTGACTATGCAAATGGATTCAAGTTGATTGTTTTTTATAATTAATTGAATGTGGTATAAAATCATGATCTTTTATGGGTGATTCACTTCTGATGAAGTCCCGTTTTTAGAGGATAAAAATGCTTAACTCTTTGAAAATAACATTTTGCGACTCTGAGAGCTCTCAACTGTTTCTTCAGCCAAGTTCTTTTTTGTAGTTACATGTTTAAATCTTAACTTTATTCAAGCTATAACAAAAAATCCCTCATATTATGATACACTGTTTTCCTCAGTCACTGTTGATTGGTCTAAGATAAATCTTGGCTTCAGATGAAATCAGAAAGGGTGGCAACTTTCTAGCCTTCTGTCTGCATTATATTTGTAACTTAACATCAGTGGAACACTAAAGTGCTTTCAGCTACACTAGTTCCCCTCAGCAAAAGTTACATCCTGTGTCTTGGCCAACCTCCAATCAACCCAAGGTTGTCTCGTTGCCCTGCACTGTGAGACCCTGCGTCGGTGGAACACTAAAGTGCTTTCAGTTACACTAGTTCCCCTCAGCAAAAGTTACATCCTTTGCAGTGGCCAACCTCCCAATCAACCAAAGGCTGTCTCATTGCCCTGCACTGTGAGACCCTGTGTTGGTGGAACACTAAAGTGCTTTCAGCTACACTAGTGTATGTTAGAGTTGTATTTAATCTGTCCTCCAAACTGAAGACTGTTTCCCCTTTCACTGTATGCATGCACACTACTGGTCCCCCCCCCCCAGTTTCTCTCTTCCTATAGTACTCCTAGGTCAATTACTTAAAACTAATTTCTCTTGGAAAAAGTTTACCTATGTACCTGCAGCCCATACTTCTTTTGTTTTTCCCTGCAGAAGTGGTGGTCCTTTTCACCACTCTGTACTAGATTAGCAGTATAACATTTGTAGTTATTAGGTAAATACTGCACGGCACTGACCTGCAATTAACTTAGCTTGGTTTTCCTGTTTTCTTTTTAGCAGCTGGCTCAGTCCAGTTTTTCTGACTCTCAGCCTTGCATTACTTTGTGTCTACCACCTCCCCCACCTTGAACCTGCACACCTCCCCTCCCACTCCTGATTAATTACAGAGGTATCAAAAGCCTGATGTAGAAAGGCACCATCTTTTGACTTGGCTTTTCTGCCTTGCTTCATAGGAATCACCAGTAGTGTGCTTGCATGTAAGTATCCCACTGCACTCTAGGTGGCTCCATACTATTAGTGCATCCAAGTGCCCACCTGCCCACTAGGTGGCTCCATACTGTTAGCTTTAGGGTCTCTAAATCCCTTTACCTCTTCTTCATTGAATCCCCCTAACACAGTTTTTAGTCATCTCTTTGCTATTGTTCTCTCTCACACTGTGGTCCCAGTATAACCATATAAATATTTCCTTATATCACTCTGCTATAATCACACTTCTATCTTTTTTAAGCCTCTTAACTTCTTATCTATTTCAACACACTTACCTTCAGACTTCAGCACTCCACTGATTGATTGTTCTCCTTGATCTTCTTCTTCTTTTGGCTCTACCTGCTCCATTCGCCCTGCGGGCTCACTCCGCTCCCCTACCTTGCCCCAATTCCCACTCGTCCACAGGTGTCCTACACTTATTATTACCTTGCCACTTCCCCTCATTTGACACCGCTCCCACTCATCAGAATCAATCAGCATTATCCAGTCGTTCACAGGACCCAGCCCTATTATTCAAACTCTCTCCAGTCACTCACTATATGCTAATTATAAACACCCAACTCTATTTTAAACAAGCATTACTCAAATACCCCTACAATGCCTCCACATACTTTTAACAAATCTTTAAACTCTAATCCTATTTACTGCCTAATACCCCCACTTATAATTCTCTATCTTCTCACAGCCTATGAATACCAACACCTCCCTGGCACCCACTACCCTAGAACCAAAACCAGTACTACTAATCAGCCACATAATTCCAACCAACCACTACCCCACCTCTCATCAAACTCTTCTAGCGCAAAAACTCAACATCCCATTTGTGCTTCATATATTAATCCTAGAACTAAATACTATCACAAACTCTTATCAAAACCCCAGAAACTTGCTATTAGATTACTACCTAATCTCAGAGTGGATCGTGACATCCACCCTAACCCAGGCCCAACCCCACCTGTTACTATCAGCCCCACAAATAACACCCATACTAGCCTACGGAACTCAAATAATGCCCCCAACTCACTTTGTGCGTCACCTAAACATTAGAAGTATAAACAAGAAAATTCACTACTTGCATGCCCTCCTGGATGTCCACTCCCCTGATATACTATGCCTTACCGAGACCTGGCTCAAGTCTACTACCATTGATAATGAGATTATACCCCCAGGGTACAATATATTAAGACTTGATCGCATCTCTAAGAAAGGGGGGGGTAGCCATCTTGTATAAATCCACTCTGGAAGTATCCAAAACTAGTATCCCAAATGCCTTGTTTACTAACAATGCAGAAATACTCATCACAAAGGTCCAACTCAGCAAATGCAAATCTGTAAACATTGCATGTATCTATATTCCCCCAGGTGACAACACAAATACCTTGGAGGGTATCCTCAAATGGCTCTCCACTAACTGCCCCCAGGAAACTATTGTTCTCAGGGATGTTAATATCGACTGGAATACTTGCTCTTCAGACTTCTCCTCTACCCATATAAATTTGCATGGCTTCTCCCAGATGATATCTTCCCCAACCAGAATCAATAAGCCTAACAAAAAAGAAAGTATCCTAGACTGGATATTAATAAACAACCTACCCCAGGTATATAAAACAGGCACCCTACCTGAGGACTTTAGTGATCACTTCCTGACCTATATAATCAGAAAAAGAAATGACATCCCTCAACAATCTTCCTTTAAAACCATTAGAAGTTGTAAGAACTTTATTCAGACTAAATTTCAGAATGAACTTAACACATGTGACTGGTCCAACCTATGGTTACTTCCACTAGATGAAGTGGTCTCATACTTGAACTCTACATTTCTTGCTATCCCGGATAATCCATGCTCCTCCACGCACTATCAGAACAAATAACAAAGTAGCACCATGGCTGTCCAGTGATACAAAGTTATTAGCAGAAACAAAGCGTGGACCTCCTGGAGAACCACTAAGTCCCCAAAAGGCCACCTTATATATAAACAGCTGAAAGATAATACAAAGAAGTCTATTATGCTAGACAAAAATAATTACTACTGCAATCTGCAACAAAAGCACCAAAATCAGCCACAAAAATTCTGGTCAGGCATAAACAAACTTATCCACCCAGGCCAATCAACTACCCCTACCCCCTTAACTACACTCCAACAACCTCCTAAAATTGTTGTTAACACCTTTAACACTTTATTTACTGAAACCGTGTAATCCCTAGCCAGTAAGCTATCTCCCTATACCCCAATTACCACCAACACCATATCTGATAATAAGATCCCCTTTAAGCTTGATCCAGTACCAACATCTTTTATTAAGTCCCTACTTAAAAAACTGAAACCCACCACCCTTTCAGCAGACCTACTACCTGCAGAATATCTCCAAAAAACTGCTAATGAAATAGCATACCCCATATCAATTTTAATCAATAGAACTATCCATGAAGCCTATATCCCCCACATTGTTCCTCTTTATAAAGGGGGAGATTCCACTGAACTTTCAAATTATAAGCCTATAGCCATTCTGTCTCCCTTGGCTAAAATAATGGAAAAATGTATCCACAAGCAATTTCTTGCCTATCTGAATCAAAACACTCTCCTAGCCCCCTCTCAGCACGGATTTAGACCTTGCCATAGTACAACCTCAGTCCTTATCCCATACAATAAATCAAAACCGTAATGACAACAAGCTCTCCTCAGCCCTCTTCCTTGACCTATCCAAGGCATTTGATATGGTAAATCACCAGCTACTCTTAAACACATTAAAGTCAATCTCCATAGATAACCTAGCAATTACCTGGTTTCATTCTTACCTAAGTGATAGACAACAAGCTGTTCTATGGAAGAATAACCTATCGTCCCTTTACCAGTCACCCTTGCAGTCCCACGGGGATCTATATTAGGTCCCCTCCTATTCTCCATATTCATTAATGACCTGTACAAAGTCATCCCTGATACAACTTGTATTCAGTATGCAGATGACTCAACCTTAATCTGCTCTGCCACCTCCCCGACAGATTTAGAATCCTTGTCCCAAATCACTTTCAACAAAGTAGAGAATTGGCTCACTGGTTGCCAACTACTATTAAACCCAAATAAAAACAAACTATTACTCTTCTCCCCCACTCACAAGGTCCCCTCACCACCTCTCACCATAATATCTAACAATGGTACCATAATTTCCCCAGAACCTAGTACTAAACTACTGGGAGTGATCATTGACAACAACCTCAAGTTTGATACTTGCATAGACAAAACTATTAAAACAGTTAATAACAAATTAGGCTCTATGTACAGGGTTAAACCATTCCTAACCCCATCTGCTAGAACTGTTATTACCCGTACACATCTGCTATCAACCCCTCTTTATGCCTCACCCATCTTCGTAAACCTAAGCAAATCAAACCTCAATAAATTTACTAGGTGCT
The DNA here is from genome assembly GCF_019279795.1 of Protopterus annectens. Classification (NCBI taxonomy): domain Eukaryota; kingdom Metazoa; phylum Chordata; order Ceratodontiformes; family Protopteridae; genus Protopterus; species Protopterus annectens. Next base: position 1,279,198,639 of record NC_056747.1, read on the forward strand.
ACAATAACATTGCCAGATTTGCCACAGGATCAGCTTATAGAACCCATCACTGCCTTAACCTTCAGTTGTTAGACTGGCTTGAACTACCCTATCAACTGCAAAATAACCAGCTAATAGTTGTTCACAAAATCCTCTACCAACCAGACAGTACACCCATACTGAAAAATATTATTACCCCCTACAATAACCTAAAATCCCTTTGCTCTTCCAAAATATTGCTAGTGCAAACTGTTAAAACTAACAATTCGGCTGGTGAATCACTATTCTCCAACTCTGCCAATAAAAACTGGAACCTACTTCTTGCTGAACTCACCACTGACCCCTCCTTATCCCAATTCAAAAAATCCCTTAGGAAATAACTAAAAATGCAGTGGCTTTGTCCTTGTACAAACCCTGACTAACCAACCCCCACTCAAACATAATTCATAATTGAGAACCTCATTACAAGAATAAAACTCTGACTCTCTAACTGTTTAAAATTCTGTGCATCACCCACCTGCTGGAAAGATTTAAAGTTAACACTACACCATGTATGATAACCACCTTAATATATGTGTTTTCCTTTTTCAGATGAAATCTTTAACTATTTCTTTCTCAGCTACTTACTTCCAACCTTTGCTGTGTGTATGTGAGAAAAACATGTACCTGTGTGTACATACCGTTAAATCTCAGTTTTGTGATAAATCAATGTAATAATTGCGGTGTATTTACACTTGTTTTTGTACATTTGGAGCTTTTCTCCCCGGGCTCCGCTGAAAATGGACCTGTATCCAGTCAGACTTTCCCGGTTAACAAATGTAAAATAAATTAATTAATTAATCCTTAGTATTTTGTTTTGTTTTGTTTTAAACACGAAATGTCTTTATTATAGGTTCATAAGTAGGTACTAGGCTATCGGTCCTAGGGCCTATATAAGCCGGGTTTCTGTCAGAATGAGGATGCATTACATCAAATACGTCTTTGCTGAACTGTAAATGTCGAAAATGCAAAATGATGAAGCGGCTTTTAAGCAAATTCTTTCCCTGGTAAAGAAGTTGCTTGGCCACTTCTGTCACTTTGCTGTTTTCTGCACTGTAGTGCGATCTCTGAGTTGGTATATTTAAGTAGGGGGTGTGTGGGAGGCACAGCCCCCCCACTTAAAATAGTGTTTACTGTTTTGTTTTTTTTTTTTTTTTGGAGAACAGCAAATCTTTTCCCTGGGAAAAAAAATTTGCTGTTCTGGCTGTTTGCACTTTTTTGTTTTCGTTATTTTGTGGTCAATATAACAGCATTTGATCTTTTGATCGTTCGCTGTTATAACATATAGCCATATAAGCCTAGCCCAAAAAAGTTTCCTGTCTTTCACCACCCAAGAAAGTTATTTTCCTGTGCCCCTGTCTAGCAGAGCCACAGAAGTGATCCCCGGGGTGAATTTCCCATTTCCCATCCAATTGTCGAGATTTTTTTTAAAGAGGGCTGATGGAGAGCTTTACTTGACATGAATGGGTAGTCTGTTCCAGATAAATTATCATGTATGACATAGGCGATCTTACATTTATATAAATGAAAATAAACCATGGCAATGCAATCTCAGTTGCAAACGTTATACATTACAAACCGTGCTAACACAGCTGTAGCTGCAAATATTATACATCGCTTATAGTGTACCCAATCATTGTCAGTCAACCGTTACATAGCTCATTCAAATTCTTCCTTCTTTTACGCTCTTAAAAACTAATCCTTAGTTTGTCTTTTGTTTTACTCAGAAGTTGATGAAACTTTCCATGAGCATGGTACATGGCTCTGGCATATTTCTCAGCTTTCAGAATTTTGCCTCATATTTTGTTTTTGCTTAGCCATAGCAAACCATTATCTGAAAATAAGCCTGTTTGTTTTCCTTATCTCGTGCCAGACAGTTGGTTTCTGTTTTAAAGCATCTAGCCTGCCACCACATTACCCAGAATATATTTATTTGTAGTCATGTTAATGTCTGAGGCACCTAAGTTTACAAATTATAGCTGATATTTTGTTACTTTATGTTAGGCGTCCTATGTGTATCCAAATTAGAATACCTTATAAAAATCCCACTGCATTGATATATAAGCCATAAGTCAAGCCTTTTTATTTCTGAGCCAGCAGATTAATGCATAAGAATATATCTTATAAAAAAGAGAATATTCTCATTCAGTTTTGCTTTCAGTGCAGATGCAACAAATGCATTAAAAATAATGTTAATTTTGTAAACATCTTGGCCCTTAGAAGCACACAAAACAATATTTTCTTTTTGCATTGCATTTCCCAGAACAAACAAAACATTTTAATAAAATGAATCATAATTGTGAATGCTAATTTTTTTACAGTATTATAAATGCATATTGCAGTAGTTTTGAACCCCTGTAATTAAATCATGATTTTAAAAACTTATGAAACCACATAAAATGTATGCATGCCACTGTGAACTGCACACCTTCTTTTTCAGCAAGCAGGGACCATTGCAGTTGGGAATTCATGTTTAGTGGGTTAGTCTATAGCAATAACCCACGCCTGGGTGTGGGTAATGCTAAATTTACCCACGGTTGGCGTGGTTTGGTCCCGAGGGCGAAGCCGGAGGGACCAAACAAAGCCAACCGTGGGTAATTTAGCATTACCCACACCCAGAAGTGGGTTATTGCTATTATACCATGACATTATTTAAGAAAATAAACTATTACTTTTCTTAAATAATGGCATAGTATAATGCCTGTTTACTGCCCTTCCGCAGATGTCTGGCATCCACGGCAGTTCTGATGTACTGCGCGCCTGCGCGGTACATCAGAGTGTGCAGCAACGGAGAAAGCAAGATCTCCGTTGCTTTTTATAGCTATGTTAAATGATTTTAACATAGCGAGACAGTTTTAAATGCTTATTTTAAAACTGTCTCGCTATGTTAAACTCATTTAACATAGCGAGACACTAAAAAAAAGCAACGGAGATCTTGCTTTCTCCGTTGTTTTAAAACACTGTCTCGCTATGTTAAATGGGTTTAACATGGCGAGACAGCTTTAAAATAAGCAACGGAGATCTCCGTTGCTTATTTTAAAGCTGTCTCGCTATGTTAAACCCATTTAACAAAGCGAGACAATGTTTAAAACAGTTATACTAATGGAAAAAAGTCCGGGCGACTGGACCTTTTTCCATTAGTATAACTCGATTTACAACGGGCACGCTGGCCAATCAGCATGCACGTTTTGGGGGGATCATGGTATAATTTAAAATATTACACAATGCTTACAATAATTCTCTGTATATTTGTTTGACTATCAGCACTTTTCAAAAGTTAAAAAGGCAGTTTTCTTTATTCTTCCATGACTAGCAAAGTAATGATTTTGTCTGATTATATTTTCCTGCATGGCATTTAGAAGAATCCAGCTTCTACCACTTCTGTTTTCAAAGAACAGCATGTTCTTCTCTCTACATATGTCTGTCTTTGACGACTACTACCGCTACTGGAAGCAACTAGTTTTCCAGACTGCAGTTGCTTGCTTCATTCATGACACTAAGTGTCTCATTTTTGTAAATTTTTCACATCATAAGCGTATTTTGCAGTTTTTGTACACTGAGATTTCATTCTCATCACAAAGACTGCTTCTTTCATTGGATCATAGGAAGTTACTAGGCTATTGGCCCTGAGGCCCATACAAGCCTAGACAAGAATTTACCCCATATTCCAACAAGTCAGCACCCTATGCCACTGTCCAGCAGGGACACAGGTGGAATCCCAGGGGTGTATTTTCTGTTCTCCATCCAGTTATCCAGGTTGCATTTAAAAAGTTTTAATGAGGTACTCTGCTTTATGTGGAGAGGGGATCTATTCCACAAAAGGGGGAGTCTCTGGGAGACAAAGCAATCTCAGACCATGCCATGATGGGACTGCTGCATATCTGCAAGTCAAGCTCCACTCGAGTAACCCGCACGAGTGACCTCAACCTGGACTGTGACATCAGTAGGACTTGTTGGGGCAGATTTGTGTCCCAGAGACTCCCCTATCTGTGGAATAGACTCCCTGTCCACATCAAGCAGAGTGCCTCATTATCCCTTTTTAAGCGCAACCTGGATAACTAGATGGGAAACAGAAAAACACCACTGGGATTCCACCTGTGTCCCTGCTGGACAGGGGCTTTGGATGCTGACTTGTCTAAACATGGGCTAAACTCTTGGCTAGGCTTATAAGGGCCTCAAGGCCAATAGCCTAGTAAATTCCTATGATCCTATGAAGTACTTTTTTGGTTCATGAAATGTAGGCATTGCAATGTAAAAGAGAAGAAAGACTGGACAAAAGGATGTTTAAGTTAATATGTTGTAATTATGAGGTGATAGGATTGGAGTGGGGTGTAAAAATGCACTGATTATACTATTTGTAAAGTTGAGATGTTTTCTCATTTTACATAGGTGAATGTCTGGATTAATGCCCATGGCTTAATCTAAAAAACATGTTTTTTGTGTAAGCATGTGAGTTTGAAAAATAAAAAAAAACATGGTGAATGCATGTTCGTTCCTTTAGGAAAGAAATGTTCAGTGTGAGTTCTCAAAAGTCTGCAGCTGACAGCAGTTGTATATTCTGTTCCTATGTTTCCATGGAGATAATATGATAACAGGTGCAGGCAATAAATGTTGAGAGAGTTCTTAACACTGTTTGCTGAAATAAATGTAAAGTTAAAAAGTAGAAGGGCAAGCAGCTCAGTAAGTCCGTTTGATATTATTGGAGGTGAATAAGAGATGGCAGTTTCCTGGACAGTCCAAATACTACAGTCTGTTTGCTAAAACATTGTATAATTTCGTTTTATTTAACTCATTCACTAGGGAGCAGCTCAGAAAATGCTGCCTGCTTACATCCACCATAGGAACAACAGTGCAGCCTGAGCTTATTTTCAGATAATCCATTTATAATACCATGCAGAAAACAAATGTTCATAACTCTTTAACCATAAGAGCTAGACTAAAAATGTAAATACGAAAGTTGTTCGGCAGACACTGGCCTTTCTAACAGTGTAAACATGGATAGTGTGTATGTAAGTCATTATTAAATATTTGCCAAGGAATGCTAATATTGTGCAGATTTTTTACTTTTTTGGTACAACAAATCACAATGTCTTGGTGAATGTACCATGTAGACCCACATAATTTGTAATTAGTTTGTATGAATCTCAGCTTTAAAATGATACCTTAACCATTACTGTATGATGCTCCGTTATGGAGATATTCACAGAAATATGATTAATATTATATTTCCCATAAATGATAAATAATAAAGTACTCAAAATGGATGAGGAAAAGGCGCCTCACACTCAAAATGGATTAGGAAAAGGCCACACTCAAAATGGATGAGGAAAAGGCAACACTATAAGGGGTTGGTTTTAACTATTGTAGCATTTGCTGATGAATTTACATTGTTAATGAAAAACGCGGTGAACACGTTAAGCATTTTTTGGTTTTATTCGTGTGTTAATAAAGTTGGAGTTCGTGCCTACAGTGGTTCCAGGTGCTTTGTTTCTTTCATATTTGTATAAATAAACAAAGCATAATATCTCATCACCTGTAACAGACACAGACTACATATCAGGGTACAAGTTGTGTGGCTCAATGTCAGCTGCAAAACAATGCCTCATTTGTATTGTCGCCATGCTCCCTTGCAAAGATATGGGCATAATAATGAGAAATATGGCAAATTTATCATTCTCATAATCCTACAAGATTACACAAGCTGTGATAGCTGTGCATGTGTACAGCATACAGACACAGTTTTTTACCATGTTGTAAGGAGTAATACTGTCTTCAAAACGAGGTATTACTTGGGACATTGACATACTCCCTTGCTAAGTTATTTACCAAAACATGTAAACAAATCATAATTTCCATATACTAAGTCCTAAACAAACTTTGATATCTGTACATGTGTACAGCATACTGCTACAGTTCTTTTACTACGTTGTAACTGTTAGTGCTGTCTTCAGAATGAGGTATTACTTGGCACATTGTCATGCTTCCTTGCAAAGTTACTTACCAAAATATGAAACAAATTCATAATTTTCATAACCTTATTCCTAAACAAACTTTGATATCTGTATATATGTACAGCATACAGACACAGTTATTTTCTCATGTTGTAACGAGTAACACTGTCTTCAAAATGAGGTATCATTTGGCAGTTACATGCTCCCTAACAAAGTTATTTGCCAAACTATTAAGAAAATCATAATTACCATAAACTTAGTCCTAAATAAAGTGTGATATCTGTACATGTGTACAGAATACATACACAGTTCTTTTATCATGCTGTAAGGACGAACACTGTCTTCAAAATGATGTATAACTTTGCACAATTATATGCTCCCTAGCAAACTTGTTTACCAAAATATGAAAAAAAATCATAATTTCCATAACCAAAGTCCTAAACAAAATATATCTGTACAGTTGTCCTGCATACACAGTTCTTTTTTTCCATCCTGTAAATACTAATACTGCCTTCAAAATCAGGTATTACTTACCCTCATGACATGTTCCCTGATAAAGTTCTTTAGCAAAATATGAAAAGTATCATAATTCTCATAACCATGGTCTCAAACAAACTGTGATATCTGGACATGTGTACAGCATACAGATACAGTTCTTTTTATATCTTGCAAGTACTAATACTGTTTTCAAAATGAGCTGCTAAGCATGCTGACATATTCTCTGACAAAGTTATTCACCAAATATGAAACAATATCATAATTCTCATAACTGAAGTCCTAAACATAATGTGATATCTGTACATTTGTCCAGCATACACAGTTCTTTTTCTGTTTTGTAACTAATAATACTGCCTTCAATATGAGACATTACTTACTCTGATAACATGTTCCCTGACAAAGTTATTTAGCACAATAGGAAAAGAAATCATAACTCTCATAACCATAATTGTAACCAAACTGTGATATGTGTGCAGGATGGTTATTTACATATTCTCTTGTATGTGGTACTCTCCTCAAACAGTTGTTCTTACTCAGCATGTTCATCTCCCTACCACATTTATTTGCCAAACTAAGACAAATATAATTTACGTAACACAATTCATAATCGGACGGGTATCTGTGCCTGTGCACAGCATACAGATGGTTCTTTAACAGTCTGAAAATTAAGTGTTACTCAGCATGTGTACAAGTTCCCTAGCAGTTCTTTTCATAAAATATAACAATAGTATTTCTTACCATACTGGTCCTACTTGGTCATGGCTGTTGTCCATTTGTTCTCACTAGCTGCATGCTACCAATATATCTGTCATTACAACATTGGTTGGCATTACATGGTGTCTCAAGGTACATACCCGTGTCTGAACCACTGCTGCAACCATCAGAGTATGTTTCCTCACCCAACAGGTAAATGCTGCTTGCTTTCTCCTCCACAAATGGCATCTTCGTTGGGGGACTGGTTACTTTCCACTTGAAATTACACCTGAAAAACACAATGGTATACAACATTTTGATGTTATATACCTCCACAGAGGCACTAGTAAAGCAACACACCAGAAAACTACATAGTGATTGTGTGATACAGAAAATTATTTTATTTTTTATTTTTATTTATTTTTATTTTTATTTGTTGACTGGGAGTGTCCGGCTGGACATAGGTCCATTTTCAGCTGAGGCCTGGGGAGAAAAGCTCCAAAAATTACTACATGATACGATGTTCAGTTGCAGTAGTTCACAATAATATGAAGCATATAAACACAATGGGGACTGTACTGTGTCTAAAACACATTATCAAACTGACAGAAAGAAACTGGGGGGGGGGGGCTTGAAATGACTCCACGTAGACAAAAAACCATATCTGGCTTGCACATTCATCAATGTGATAACAACTTTTACTTATGTGAATAACAGTGACAGCTGCTGACAGTTTTACCAGAAAAGTGATAATGACTCAGTTCTATTCTTAATGCTTCGGTGCTATTCTGGTAGGCACTTATTGTTAATGTCATAATGACTTGCATTTCATTACATGCTCAGACACACGTGATAATGGCTGCACATAACCCATTCAATAGGCTGTCATTATCTTACCTTGTGCAGTTGTTGTGTAACACAGACTCATCATCATCTGTTGGGAGAAGACCTGAGTAATTCAGTGAAAATAGTATAACACTCATATATTATGTAGCCCTTCCGCCCACCTAAATTCAACACATGACTGACAACGCCAGGAAAAATGCCCAATATATATGGCAGCAGGAGAGAATGAATGTATCTTTCACATTACTACTAAGTAAGGCCTTCATCTTTGCTTCATTACATTCATATGTAACCTGCTTCAGCACCTTTCATCTGTCAGATACTATAAAATACAGGTAAATAACATGACCCAAATTGAAATACATGAATGAACACTACATTGATAACATGGAACAGATTTTTGTAGTACTTAACATTTCACTTGAAACCAACTGTCTAAACTACAACCTATACATTCCATGTCAACATACCTCTCAACTTCTTAACACAAGAAATGTGGACAAAGCCTAACAAATGGGGACAAAGACCCAAAAATAGGGACAGATTTTAAATATTGCTCTGATAAACTTTTGAAGTTGCTAGAATAACAAGAACACTTTCTGAAGGACATGAAATCTGAAACTCGAATGCAAGTCATTATTTAGTGACTTCAGCCACAGTGTTTTGCCAGAAAACCACAGACGTTATGAGGAACAGACCAAAGATATTGTGTCTTTCGGCTTTTCCCAGAAAACCACAGACGTTATGAGGAACAGACCAAAGATATTGTGTCTTTCGGCTTTTCCCAGTTAGGGGTCACCACAGCGGAACTCCGGTCCGCTAATGATTGGCAGTAGATTTTTACGTGCCGAGTTGCCGGCCCTGACGCACAACCTTCAACGAAGGTACGCCCATTCATGCACGTCTCCAGACAGAAGATGCTCTAGCTGAGAATCGAACAAGACAACATCTTACTGTGAGGCAACAACGCTACCGCAGCACCACCACCGCAGTTTGAGGAACAGACCAAAGATACAAGGCAAAAATCTGGACATTGTCCAAAAATGTGGACATTTGAGAGGTATGCATATAATTAATTTACAGTTAAATTTCACCACCAGGGACCACAAAAAAAAAAAAAAAAAAAAAAAAAAAGTAGATTGGAGGGCAGTGACAAACAGCTGCTGTTTTGCAAGTACCACATTGAAATACCAAGGCAACCCTCTCAAAATAACAGATTGTCTTTCTAGCAGCAACCATGGTATTTGCACATATTTTCTTTTCATTCTTTTTATGGACTGTTCCTGACTTACAGTGTTAACAGAATTTGCTCTGTATCTTATGGACAGCTAAGAGGTGACCTACGTCTAGCATATGACACATCCTCTGGCCTATTACTAAAGTGTTTACTGCATGTTAGCAAGTCAAATGGCATCAGAAATACCTGGTTTAGTCTAAACCTCTTCACCTCTTCTGCAATATCAACAGAATGGTTTGGAGGGTCAGGTATATATTGCAGAGGATACTGCTGCTGTGGAACAGACTCCCCATCCACATAAAACAAGGTTTATCCCTGTCTCATGTACTATTAATGGACAAAGACAGCTCTCAAATGCTTTATCCCATGCATGGGTCCCCTCACATTATCAATGGTACAATCCCAGTTATTCTTATTATGGGCAATATAGAATTCTCAACCATGGTATGGGTAAGGCCAATCTATAATCAAACAGTATAGGTAATTTCAAGCACAGAAAATGAAATTGCCTAGGCTTAAAATGGCCTGCAAGGGTAACTAGCCTAGTACTTTTCTACGAAACTTTACGGGCTAACATTTATAACATGAAATCAGAGCCATTTTTTTAAATAAAACCTAAAAGAGAAGTGGGGAGAGTTTCTAACACCCCTTGAGAGACACAATGCTCCATGACAGGACGAAAGAAGAATTAAGTCTGTCGAGTGAGGGGGAAAAACTTTGCTGAATTTAGGGTTTGCCAGGGTGGGATAGAGACATCTTGTAAATATTCATGCAGACTTAGTAGACTGTCCTAGTTCACAGGGGTTCCTGTTGTTTTTGGAAACTCTCTGCCGTAGTTTTTTACACCTTTGCTTAGCAGCAGCTTCCTGTGGCAGTTTGGTTTGCCTGCAAAACAAGGTAGTCGGGGGGACATTAAATCACTTGACCAACTAGGAGAAGGAAGGCTGAAAACCTGAGAGATCCCATGAATCAGCATACCTCTCTCATTGCACTTAACAAGGACATGTCCAAAACAAACATTCTATCGAAATGATAACTCAGAATCCCATTGTTTTACATTTTCTGTAATATTTTGAGAATGCAGCCCAGCAAACCTCCTCATAAAAGCACCTATGGCAGCAGTACTGGAAGTGACATCAGCAGAACCATAACAAGGAAATAAGTTAGACAAAGCAGATTTCTCCTCAGAAAAGAAAACAGATGACAAAAAAATGTTCCTCAAATCCTCACAAGAGGCAAGCTTAAATTTCAACACATGAGCGTGACATTTGAGAATTCTAAAAAAATAAGTTTTGCAGCGGAATGCACATTTTTCCTTAGTCTACCAACAGCCTTCTCATCCTTGACAAAAGGACAGGAGTAAGTAGTAACCAAATGTTTAATAACTGCTGGAATCATTGATGTTGGATGAGAGTATAAAAACTTTTAAGACTGAGGAACTTTATAATCTATTTGCTTTCTTGTGGGTATCACACTGGCTGTCACAAATGTTACAGACTGTGACAAAAACAGCCTCCAAAGCAGTAAGAACAGGAGGAAAATTAATATGGAAATTCTAGTTGTAGCAAAACATAATACTTGCTGAGGGACTGAGAAGTATCCCTGCCACACAAAAACAATTGATTCATTCTGGAAATAGTTTCAGAGGAAAAGAAGCCTTCAGAAGGATTCACTGAAGCCATACTCACAATCTGAAACAAAACAAAATCTGTCCCTTCACATTCATTTTGAGGTTCAGACTATTGAATCTCTTCATAAAATTAAGAATGTCTTTATCTTTTACCAGACATAGTCATAAAGGAAAGGTCATGAACCTGATCTAAACCCCAAATTACTCCTGTCCTGAGAAACTGAGATAAGAGGAGGCATATGTCTAAATTTTTGCTTTTTTTTTTTTTTTTTGACTGGCATTTCTGAAGAACAGACCCCCCCCCCCCCCCGGATCAGCATAGCTTTCTAGCCAGGCAGAAGCAGCATTCTCTGTCCTTTCTACCAAGACCATTAAGAGTGGTTTTGCCTTGCCCAGCATTCTAAGAGCTGCAGAGGATGTACCTAATAGCTGCTCCACAGTGGCTGTGTGGACAACACCAGTGGGAGCCAGGAAAGAAGCATGGTCCAAGGAACCAGTTTTGGCCACAGAAGAGTTACACATCTGAGGCTGAGGCACTTCATTCACCTGCTATGGTGGCAAAGGCTGTATAGTAACTGACTTTTCTTTGTGACTGGAAGAAGGAAGAACTGAGATGTAAGTTGTTTCATCCTTAAGGCAAAAAAAGATGCCCAATTCCCATGGAATCCTGGCAGCAGTAGTCAAGTAATATATCCAGAAAAAGAAGACTAAATTGACCACCAGGACTGTAGTTCAAACATTTAATAAAAACCTTGGTAAGTACTTTCGTGTATAACACACTTCTTCAGACCATAAACCTCTAATTCTATCAGTCATACTGCCCCCCCCCCCCCAACATTCTCATAAACCAAACATAAAGCCATCAACACAGCCATAGGACATTCCTTTGTTAGAGGGGGGAGTATGACTGATAATGAGGAGTTAAAATGGAGTAGTAGTCGGTAAAACAGGTAAGTATTAAAAAAATAACACTCGCCCCAACCTCCAAAAGTAAATTAAACAGACTCTCCAAAGTAGTTTAAAATAAGTTTTAACCGCCTTTTTATAAAAAGGCAAGAAAGTGACGCGCTCATTTAAAACTAATTAATAATCATGACAGTCATTGAAACACTTTTTGCCAACTTTAAAATTATTATTTTACAGAAATAAAGTATGGTTTCTACCATAAAAAGTAAAGTGGTAGTTTTCTTTTCCATGCAGGGATATTATCTGTCCAGGAATGGAACAATGTTAGCCAACTGTCAGTCCTTGAAAGCCAGGAAGCAGGAAAAGCCCTTGAGGGCTAGGCACCCAAACCTGACTTTCAGTGAGCTCAGCTTGTGCTAACTAATGTATTGGGCATGTGGAAGTTGCCCTGAAGTTTTAAAAGCTGGATGGCAGTTGCATCCTTTGCAGGATATAACTCGTATAGCTGAGGTTACATCAGGACATCAGGAATTGCTCTATAGATCTTGTTATTAATAGCATCATTATTTATATATTTATTACATTTGTTTGCTGAAAATACCCTTTGGAAAGACCTTTCATTAGGAAGACTAATTCCAGGGAGAAAAGCTCTAAAATTATAACCCCCCTGATAATAATAATAATATACTTAAAACAGTTTATGTGATAATTATATGAAAGCATACAGTTACATGTCATGAATATGAATATGAGACACACTTTAACAGGTCAAATCATGCTATAATGGAAGAATAGACAAATGATTACTATCTGTGAAATTTAATATGTAGTACAAAACTAGAAGTAGTACAAAGCTCAGTGCCTTTGGCAATAGTTCAGTAAATACAATTATACAGCATTTAAGCCAGTACAAGACATATCTGAGAAAATAAACAAATGTCATGTTGTGGAAATGGATCGATACAGATGGTGCAGCCTTACTGGGAGAAGTAAAGTGTTAACACAACAATTACCCCACATTAGAAACAGAGCACAGCGGTTTGCTACATGAGAATATTACGAAAGAAAGATGCGGTGCTGCCTTTTTATGCTGCATTGTAGATGCACTCACCTATTATTCTCTTAACTGCTTGTCTCTAAACAGCAAGCATCTAAAAACTGAGGTAGGTGGCACATACATGCAGTGTGTCAAGAGTCGTCTTTTGACATTCACTGAAGAGGAAAATAAATGTGCTGATGGTACGAAATACAACACAACTTAAATGTCTACCACAAGCTGAACTAAAGTAAAATTACTATCTGCAAAATAACCTATTTACAAAAATAATCTGCACAGAAAAGTGCTGCTTTAAATCAGTTGGAACCAGTGATAACACCTGGACATTTATAATGAAACTTCACACAAAGGATGAATACCGTTAGTAAAATGATAGTGCACCATAAAAGTGTCGAATGGTGCATTAGTGTAAAAGGATGACTCAGTGAAGCATGCAAAGAGGTCAGAGGACAGACCAAGTTTTTCTTAGCTAATGTGTTTATCGTCAGCAGAGTGTAGGGACTCATTAGGTTAATTGTTTGTTGATGTCACAGCATGTTAACTACTTTCAGATAACAAGCCACACAGTAAGTGTGAGGCTTAACTACGTAAGATGGAATAAATAACTCACTAGAAGCTGTTTGTAAAATTCAACATCAGAAAATAAACTGCATGTACTTTAAAATGCATAGTGATAATATTGATGAAGTTAACTTGCAATTACAAAGCATTGACCTACACTGCAGGGAAAAATAAGTGTAATTTTTTTTTCACACAGTGACTTATGCTGTTGACAGCTACTTATCTCCTTGTACACACATTCTCGAGACAGTTAGAGCTGCCGTTAATGGCAGCTGTTCAAGGTGCTGAAATCAGAGCTGGGGGATTGGAAACTAACAACTGTTTACCAGAACTCTACCCAACAGAATCCACTGGTTCAAGAGTTAAGTGTGACTAAGGAGGATTAAACTGCCTTTGTATGCCTTTTAATTGTGAACTCAAATTAAAATACAAAATTAAACGGTACTTGAGGGACCAAAGAGGGAGAGAGATCTCGGCAGAATGCCGGTATGCCACTACTGTACTCACAAGTACCCTGACTTCAGATTTAATGCAAAACTTCCACCTCCCCTTCATACTCAACTAGCCAAAAAAAAAAATTGTCAAATGCCAGTATACTGAAACTTCAAACTGGTGTGCAACGCAATGAACACTTACCTTACTGTGGATAGGAAGATCTCAGTTGCAGCTGTAGGGTACTTGCTTTTCAGGGTTCCTCACTGCTGGGTTGATGAGTTATCACTGGTCTTCACAAACAGTCCACAGGAAATGTTCTGTTACAATAGATAGCTCCAGTAGCAATATAGCAGATTCGAGAAAAAGAAAGGGAATTGTTACGGGAGGACCCTCTATTTATTGTCACAAAACAAAGAAAGTTAGGTCTTGGGGTGGAGTTGTTTGGCAAGTGGCGGACTGGATTGCAAGAATCTGATTGGCTGCCACCAGTTGCTTCCTGGAAAACATACAGAATCGGTTTGCAGATACACAGTGCATGTCAAGCCAATTTTCTCCAAAATGTTACATACATGATTTTACTCCACCGTGAAAACGAAGTTGAGAAGGTACCTGACAAAGTTCAGGTACTTTTTCAACTTGATTTCTAACAGTGGAGCTAAGAACGGACTGTGAATTTATCGGCCCTTGAGGAAGGCACTCGGGTGAAACAGCTTACATTTTCAAGTGCCTCACAGAGCGCTCAGATGTAAGCACTAAGGCACCCTGAGAAGGTACTCAGAGTTAATGAGTTAAATATAGCCAATGTCTTTTTTCTTATTGCTAAAAGTTAATGTTTTCTGAACCCATACAAGCTGTTTTTCACATCTGTGAGCGGAACAGAGATAAGAAAACAACAGACAGCAATTAGTGAAAATGGGAGCACAGGCTGTAACATGCACTTTATCATGGATAACCTTAATTTTAGGTTAGGTAATGCCTTTGGGTGCAGCTGTTGGCTTGGGACAGTTGTTCCTATTAGGAGGCTGTAAATTTATTATTTGAAGATGTACACAGGAGTCTTTGTTTGTTTTAAGTTAATAAGTTATGGAGGTATTCTGGAGTGTGTTTTTTGAGTGATTTCATTAAAACAAAAATTCTTGAAAAATGTGACATGGGTTCAAATGGGAGATAAGAAACAACTATATAAAAGATTAACCTACCAAATATAAGTGGGTTCATGTAACATAAAAGCTGGAAATGAACACTTAAAAAGCTGTCATGTATAACAGTTGGGAATAATGACTTCTTATCATAATGGTTACACTATCCATATTGTTTTGGAATGTAAATGGCCTCACAGGTGTAGACAAAAAGGTAATAGTACTGAATTATATTAAGAAATGCAGAGTGCAAATAAGCAATGCTGCAGGAGGCACATTTGGAAAGAAATGAGGGTGTGAATTTGAAAAAAGAAAGGACTTCAGGATGGATATTCTGCAAAATATCAGAGAGAAAGGAAAGGGGGAGTAATTATATTAATAGTTTCATAGGTGTTTACTAGGCTTACAACCACATGGGTCTTTTTAAGCATAGCCATGCATCCCAAATCTCTGGCAAGTTGTATGCTTGATAAATAGGGGCTTGGAAGATGAAACATTTACAAGGAGAGGCTGGGGAAGATGAAGTATTTACAAGCTGCCTGTGTCCAATAAAGACATAGGTGCCAAACCAGGGATGAATTTCTTTTTCCCCATCCAATTGTTCAAGTTACACTTGAATTGGATTAGGGAGGAACTTTGCTTCACAGGGATGGGAAGCCTGTTCCAGAGAAGGGTAGTCTCTGGGATACATGCCTGTCTCTCCAGCAGGTCCTATTTATATCACTGGTAATGTTTAATTCTTTAGAATGGGTAACTCTGGTGCTGTTTGTTTTGCAGATATGCAGGATGTCCTTCAGGGCAGGGTCTGACCATGCCTTGTATGCCAGTCATAAATCTCCTCTCAACAGCCTGTAGGAGATATACTACAAGGATAGGGCCTTGAGGCAGTCTGCATAGGATGTTACTTATGCCCTGTATTGTTTTAGTGAAGAACCTATGTGGATGTCCCAGTTGTTGGAAGTACCTGGTTAGGTAGATACCAAAGGGGGTGCTATACTCAGTGATAGTTCTGATGAATGCCGAATACAATGAAACAATGACTTCCCTAGACTTACAGTGGAACAATGACTTCCTTGGACATCCTAATTGTTAGATGAGCTCCAACAGTGATAGAAGAGAAAAAACAATGGTAGATTTGAGGTAGAAAGGGAGTACTGGCAAGAGCAGGGGATTACACTGCCATATATATTTATATATTCCACTAAAAACTGATATTATAGAGCTTAAGAAATGCTTTAGAGAGATAATTAGCTTTCATCAACAGAGAGAATCTTACTTGGCAAGAGGGGAGTGGAACTTGATTTTCAACAGTGAGGATGCTTTGGGGGGACCTAGAATGGAAAATATAACAAAAGAGGGCAGATTTCTAAAGAAATTTATGAAAATATTTGGTATGGAAGATGTGAATCCAGTAATAAGGATCTCTTAGAGTATTTACATGTTATTCCACAAGGTACAAAAATTGGGCTGGACTAGACAGAAATTACATTTCACTGGACCATGTGCATTTAATTGAAAGCTTTGACACACATCCAATAACAATTTCAGATCATGCTCCAATAAAAACTAAGAAAAAAATCCAGGGTAATGAAGTAAAAATCAGACAATGGTGCTTCCCCTACCCATTAAAAGGAGTGGAATTTAGGGAATCGGTAGTGGAAGTTATTTAAGAGTCATTGGGGAAGATATGAATTTCTTTAGAAGTTACAGCTAGTGAGTGGGATAAAATGATAGTGTGGAATTTAAAAACAGGAAAGAAATAAAAGAAAAAGAAATGTGGTTAAGAAGTCACATGAGTTATTTAGAGGGACTGACAAAGGTCAAAGTATTGCAGAATAAGGGGAACCTCACAGAATAACAAAAGGCACAACTGCAGAGCGCTAAAGAGAAAATAAGAGAGTATCTGGATAATGTGTATGACTTTAGAAAGTTTGCTATTAAACAACTCTTTTTTTGATAACTCCAGAGCACAAAAACTTCTAGCACAATAGCTTAGGCAACAGAAAATAGAAGGGAGGGTGGCCTAATGGTTAAGGTGTTTGCCTTACAAACACAAGGTGCAGGGTTTGAGTCTTACAAGGGATAATTGGCTAGGCTTCAAATGGCTCACAAGGGCAGTTAGCTTAGTACTAATCTATGAACCTATGAACCTAAGGGGCTGTTGACAAACGTAGGGAGCCTATAACAAGACAAATAACCACAGATTCCATACAGGTATTAGAGATATTTTGGAAATTTTATGAAAATTTGTATGAAGTAGAAAAATGTGGAAATCCAGAAACAGCACAAATGGAAGACTTAAGTATGTCAAGGTTAGAGACAGATGAGGCTCAACAATTAACATTTATGATAGGAGGAGATGAGATAAAAGCAGAGACGTATAATCAATCTGCATGAAAGTTGCCAAGAACAGATGATATTCCTGTGGAAGTTTGGAAACTAGATGGGAAGAAAGCGATAAAGAATTGAAAGGTCTGAGGTGGCTGTAATACCTAAAGACAATAAAGACCAATCAGATTCATCTTCATATAGACCCCTTTCAATTTTAAACCATGATTATAAAGTGTTTATGTCTATAATAGCTAAAAGAATGGCAATGGTATTGCCAAAATTGATAGCTATGGATCAATGTGGTTTTGTGGGAGGGAGGCAAACATTTGACAACATTAATAGAACACATGATCCAGAGGGAAGCAAAATGTAAGAAAATACTTCTGTTATTGCTGGGTTTTGATGCAGAGAAAACGTTCAATAGAGTAAGCTGGGATTTTATGAGTAGGGCGTTCAAAGCATTCACATTCCCTGATACAGTCATAAGGTTAATCAGGAGAATATATGAGGGATTGTAGACATGAATTAAAATGGGAGGGTTCTTGTCTGATAAGTTTTGTCTGAAAATAGTAATCAGGCAAGGATGTCCTCTTTACCCACTTTGTATTTAGAGCCACTGGAAAAGAAAATAAGGGACTCATAAATTCAAGGATATAACTATAATCAAGAAAACTTGGCTTTCTTTGCATATGATATTATTTTGTACCTGATAAAACCAGAAAAGGAGAGGTCAGTTTTCTGGAACATTTTGAGATAGTTTCAGGTCTTTTCAGGATCTAGAATTAATGAAGATAAAACAAAGGCTGTAGCTGTAAATTATGTATCCACACATGAATAATGAGGACACAATACAATTAAGTGTTTAGGAGTATGGATTACAAAGGCTTCTGTTCTAGCAGCTAAGGATATGTGAGAAGAGACTAAAAAGATAATGCAAAAACTAAGAAACTGAAAGCTCTAGTTTATGGATGTGGGTAGCAAAATACAAGCAGTGAAAATGTTTTTAGTCCCTTTAGTTTTTTCAGGAATATTTTTATCAACCAGAGGAGAAATTGCAGAGAATAATAAAGAATTAAAGGAATTTATCTGGAAGGGGAAGAGGGCAAGGGTCAAGTGGAATAAATTGATTCTTCTAATAGAAGAAGGTGGTTTAGGATTACCTGATCTAAAGGATAATTTTACACAGTTAAGGCTCATATACATAAAAGATGCAGAAAGCTATAATTCAAGAAATAAGGAGAAAGTAGGTTTTTGGGTGCAGATCCTTAAGGAGAATAACAGCAGCCATAAAGAGTATTGCGTTCATAAAAATAGCAAAAAGTATTCTAGACTAAGCCAACACGGGAATAGAGAAAGGATGACTACAATTAGGAGTAAATCGAATAGGCATGAGATGTCTGGAATTTATTGGAGAAAACTGGCAGAATAACCAAGGTATTAGGAGCAAATAGCTATAGAGGGAAAGGTAACTGAATGGGAAGAGGCCAAGAAGACATTTGGACAACAGGCTAGAAACTGCCTTCCCTACCAGGGATTGATGTCAGATTATATAGGCAACGAAAAAGGGATAAGGAGATAATAAGTGAAAGACCTGCTCTGGTAGAGTTTTTAGCTGAAGCTAGAACAGAAGTTGCTGTTAAAAAAGGGATTAATTAATAATTAGTAGGGAATATAAAATATTGTATGATAACTATGGGAATCAATCAAAGGAGGTTAGAAATTTTTGGGAAGAGAGATTGGATAAGCAATTCACAAGGGAACAATGGGAGGGCATATGTATGGCTTGCAAGTATGCAACAAAATCTAGAAGATTTAGGATTTTGCTAGGAAGTGCTTGCATAGCTATTTTATAGCCAAACAGACTCCAAAGCATTTTTTTCTTGATTACATGGCAAATGGTGGTGGTACGATGGAGAAGAAAGAGATAACTGAGAACATATCTTTTGGGAGTGTGAGGAGTTGTCAGACTTAAAAAATTCCCTACAGAGTACTCTGTCAGAAATACTGGGTGAGCAAATGGGTGTAGCTAAGAAAATGAGTCTCTTTCAAACTGAGACACAAGCTCTGAAATGCCAAAACATATTAAGGCCTTATTAAGTTTAAATCTGGTGTCTACCGAAAAAGCAATTAATAGAAAACAGAAATCAAAGTCTAAATCAACTGTATTTGAAGTACTGAATATTGTAACAGACAGAAAACTGGAAGTGGGGTCTTTAGAAAAGGGTAGAAGCAAATTACATAGAAATAAATGTGAACTGTGGAAACAATATATGCAGAATAATGATCTGGCAGAGGAGTGAGTTTTAAGGGAATGCAGGAAGTGAGCAATTTATGTAATGTTAGACTGATGATAGTTATACAAAAAAACTTGTGTGTTGTATAATGTATTTTTCAGGGGACATGTTGATATGGCTAAGCTCACCTGGGCTCTCCACAACTACTTGTGAGGGAAAGGTTACTTTGTTTTTGCCTTTTTGTACTTTACATTGCTTCATTGCCGCCTTCTATATTGTGATTTATTTTCTTTACATTCTGTTTTACTTGTCTTCTGCTTTTAATTGAATAGTTAAACTGGGAAAGACACCACAGCTGTGTCTTTTGTAAGTCACAGAAAATTTTTAACCAGCCAATTAAGGTTAATTACATGTGAACTGAGAGAGAAGACTGGAACTTAGCCTTCTATTTAAGGTGTAAAATAAAACATTTCAAAGTTGTACTGGGAAAGCTCACTCGGACTCTACCACAACTTGCTGTGAGGGAAAGGTTAGCTTGTTTCTGCATATTTAAACTAGGAAAGAGACCACAGCTGTGTTTCTCTTGAGTCACATAGAAATTAAGTTTTTCCTCACCCTCTTACCCTGGTAATGTCGTGTTGTTAAACACAACTGACTTTCTAGTTGCCTGCCCCTTATGTTAATCTGACCACATATCTCCTTTCCTCTCCTCTTTCATTGGCTATTGTAAGCACAAAATTATCATTTTGTGAAATCACTCCCCTTCAGCTGTTTAAATTTAATGACCATCCCACTGTATTCCATATAACCAGAATGCAAAGTGCCTAGCCACTTCCTGTCTTGCTTTTTTAAAATTAGCAGCTGTCCATTTAGATAGCTAAAGCTTAAGTTAACCCCTCTTTCATGTCTGATTGCTTAGTGCACACTGCAGCTCCTGGGATATTAACCCATTTTCCATCTTACCTTTAAAATCTGCAACATTGATTCCAAGACCACTAGTTATTGGAGATCCCACATTCTGCCTCCCAGTAGTCATCTCGGGATTAGTGCTTCTGTCTTGCTCTTGGTGAGAGAGCATAGGAGCATTATTTCCCGGAGTCTGCTGATCATCAGAAAGCCTAAAAACTGCTTAATAGCTGCCAGCTTGGAATTTGTGCTTATATGTTGTTGCTGGTGAGAGAAGGGGCAGAGTGCATTAATTCCTGACTGTTTCTGATTGGGCAGTGAGTGTCAATGTTGGATCTTCTTGATTGGTCTGATTGCTATTCAAGGTATCTCTCAGGAAAAGGCTACAATAAACATACAGAGCCCTGCATCCTCTGGGACAAGAGTGTGGATCACCAAAGAGCCTGTGGCCTGCTTCTCATCTTGGGAATGGTGCTACTGTTTCGCTTCTGGTGAGAGAAGAAGCAAAGGAGCATTGTATCCCAGCAGAGTGAAGCTGTAGGCAGACCAGCACTAGAAGTAGCCAAGCAGTAGCCATTCAGGTGATTCCCCTCTTTTCATCATTCTTGACAAGCTAATTCTTTCTTTTTCAAAAGTACCGCTTGATTTATAGGTTCATAGGTTGGTACTAGGCTATCGGCCCTAGGGCTTATGCAAGCCTAGCCATAACAATTCCCTGGATATTTCTTCCCACAATATTTAATTCTCCAAGCCCCTGTCTAGCAGGGCGACTAACATGATCCCCGGGGTGAATTTCCTATCTCCCATCCAATCATCAAGATTCCTTTTGAAGAGGGCCAAAGAGGCGCTCTGCTTGATATGTATGGGCAGTCTATTCCAGAGTATGGGGAGTCTCTGGGTCAGGAACCTATCCCTCCAGCATGTTTTGTTCATTGTGATGACAAGGTTTAGATCCCTGGAGCATGTGGCTCTGAGGGATTGGGATTTCTTTAAGTGGAGCATGTCCAGCAGCTCAGGGTTTGACATAGCCTTGTATGTTAAGCAGAGGTTGCCTCTGAGTAGACGATATGCCACAGAGTATAGCTGGAGTTTTTTTAGATGGTCAGTATATGGCATCTGCTTTAGGCCTGTGATTCTTTTAGTGAGGTATTTTTGTGGCCTTTCAAGCTGTTGCAGATGTCTTGTGAGGTACATACCAAACGGGGCATTATACTTTATAATGGGTCTAATGAGGGATGAGTACAGTGGGACAATGACCTCCTTTTTTCTGGATGAAAAGCCCTTAGTGATGAGGTGTGCCACATAGAAGGATTTCCTGACTGCTGTGGCAATGTGGTTATCAAAAGTGAGACCAATGTCCACCTGTGTCCCTAAGTCTCTCATCACACTTTCAATGTTTAGTGTCCTGCCACCTATGTGGTAATTCATGGGTACATTTTTTTTCCAAAGGGGATAACTATGCATTTCTTGGCATTAAGCTTGAGCCCATGGCTCTGGCACTAGGCATCTGTTTCTGTAAGGCCCTTTTGTAGAATATCCACATCATTTGGGGATTCAATAATGGCTCCCAGTTTGCAGTCATCTGCAAACTTTGTTAGCCAGAGTTCCTTAGTGTTGGCCTGTACTTCAGAGACGTAGATGCCAAACAAGAGTGGTCCCAGGACTGAACCCTGAGGTACTCCACTTGTCTGGAGCTGGATTTGGAGTCAGCTACTTTTACTGTCTGGGTTCTGTCAGTAAGCCAGTTAGCAACCCATCGAGTGACGTAGGGATTTATGCCCAGCTTAGTAAGTTTATCTATGATTCCAGAGTGGGGGATGGTGTCAAAGGCCTTGGCAAGGTCCAGATAGGCTGTGTGGACTGCCTTACCCTCGTCCACAGCTCTGGAGACTGATTCAAAGAAGTCAATCAGATTCAGGAGACAAGATCGGCCCTTCACAAACCTAAACTGGGTGGTGTCTAGTGTTTGAAGGTTACCAATGTCTTTGTTTATAAGTTCCATGATAATGCGTTCCATGCCCTTGCAAATTAGGCTTGTCAGACTGATGGGACAGTAGTTCCTGGGATCCAAGGTGGATCCTCCCTTGTGGAGCGGGATAACTGTAGCTGTGCGCCACTCAGTGGGCACAAAGCCTGAGGTGAGGCTATGATTAAACATGACACTTAGGTGAGGTACCAGTTCATTTTGTAGTTCATGTAGTACACAGCCTGGGATGTCATCTGGTCCCATGGATGCTGTATTCTTAGCTTTGGAGAGTGCGGTTTCTACCTGTGTGGCCATGATTATTGGAATTTGGCAATCTTTTGGTATTGAGATGGGCCCTTTAGGGGGTGAGAGTGGGGTGAAGTTGGCACTAAATCGATCTGCCAGGATATTGGCAATATCCTTGGGATCAGTATATTTAATGCCACTCTGTTGTAACTCAGAGCAGATCTGAGCATTGCCATTTAGATTTTTGGCGTAACTATAGAATGCCTTGTGGTTATCTTTGGAATCTTTGGCAATTTTATTTCCGTAACTAGCTTTTGAGGATTTTATGAGGGATCTCAGCTTCTTACTGAGGCTGGTGAGGGAGTTTTTTGCATCCTGGGATTTTCCTCTTTTTTGCAACAGTTTCTTCCTTCTGTTGTATAGTTTGTTTATAGCAGGGGACCACCAGATTGGCTTCCTTTTTTTGAAGAAGAGCATCTTGGTTCTATTTGGGATGGCACGATTCATGCACGAATGGATGTGCTCATACAGTGCCTTAGTGTAGGATTCTGCAGTCGAACTTCCAGATCCCGTCTGCGTGGGTGTTGTGAAGTTTGTCACTTCTGACTTCAGTAGCTTGAAGTTGGCTTTGGTGAAGTTTTTTAAGGAGGTTTCCTTACTGGGGGGGGGTGGGATGTGGATGTCAAGGGTGATTTGCTTATGGTCAGACCTGACCAATGAGGGGGTGACCACTGGTGTGGAGCATCTATCTCCCATGTTGGTAATGACCAGGTCTAGGATATTGGAGCCCCTGGTGGGACAATGGATTAGTTGATCCAGGGCATTGGAATTTATAAATTCCAAGAACCGTTGTGAAAAGGAGTTGTTACCTGAGTAGTTTTCCCAATTAATGGCAGGGTAGCTGAAATCACCCAGTATTAGGGTGTTTGGTTGTATCTTAATATTTTCCAGTATGTTTAGAAAGATGTAGTGAGAATCTTGAGGCATGGATGGGGATCTGTAGCATGCTACAATTTGGATTGCAGTCTTACCTAGTGTTAGTTGCACCTGGAGAATTTCAGATGCTTTGTGTTGGGTAACTAGCCTGGAGGTGTGAATATCCTTGGTGAATATGGACATTCCTCCACCTTTGGTGTTTCAGTCCTGGTTTTGTGGCCGAAAAGTGTGGTAAGAATTGTAGCCTGGTATTGCAGTGGTGCTCTCTGGAGCCTTGAACCAGGTCTCAGTTACTGCACAGATATCGATGTTCTCCATTTTTAGGAGTGCCTCGAGCGAGTGCATTTTGAGGTTTAGACTTCTAGCATTGAGTAGCATTACCTTCAGATTTTGCCTGCTTCTATTTGTTATGGTGGTGGTTTTATCCTTTGAACCTTGCTTAAAAAAGGCACTATAGGGGTGGCAAGAGCTTAACCAGTAACCTGAATCCCAGGGGTGAGAGGTGCAGACCATCTCTGGCAAAGCATTGTGGTTTGTCGATCATGTCTTCCCAGGCAGACAAATACTGGATCCCCTTTGAATGACACCAGAAGCTTAGCCAGTTGTTGAAGTCAATCATTTTGTCCTTATACTGTGGTATCATTCTTGGCGAAGCAGGATGCTACTCAGGGCTAGGGTCATACCTGCCTGGGTCACATGATCCAAGAGCTCTTCCATATCTCTTTTCATGTAGTCCAGGGAGGTAAGTCTCAAGTCATTCACTCCAGCATGGACAATGACAGAGTCATATTTGTACTTGTGGAGTGACTTGAGTGCATGCGTTATGTGGTGGATCCTGGTACCCGATAGGCAGCTGACTGTAATTTTCTCCTTGTTCAGTCTGGTGAGTGGGACATCAGTGTGCCTGACTATAGAGTCCCCTATGACTAAAGTGTTGGGTACATTGTCTTGCCTTAGGGGCTGCTGTTGGGTGGCACACTGGTGTTGTGAGCTATGTGTCACTTTGGTTGTGACTGGTGTTTGTTTGTGTTTCGGCTTCGGAGATCCTTGTTGCTTGGGCAGGTTAATGTTAAGGGCCTCCGCATATGTGGGTTTAGTGTTGCTATGTGTGGTTGTTGATGGTGTGGGTTTTGAAGGGCTATGAGTTGCTTGAGGTGTGATGCAGGTGTTAACCTTCTCCTCTTGACTGTCTAGCACAATCTTGGCCGGAGAGAGCTTTGCTTCCAGTTTGGCTATGTAAGTGCATCTCTCGCAGGTTGTAGAGTTGGGTAGTAGGAGGAAAGGATTGTCTGTGTACATGAGGCAGTTGCCGCATTGCCCCAGTATGCCCAGATTCACCAAGTGGACAGGAGAAATCACTGGAAGCTGACCCTTGGACATGCCTGTTTAGGTGCTTTTATGTAAAGTTTAAGAGCTGTTTTCCCTTACCTTTGCAAGGTACTTTGCAATTATAGGCTATTTAGTGCCTATGATTAATTTCTCCTTATTGACAAGGAGAGCTGAGTGCTTGTATCTGTTTCAGGCTTCCTAGTGCTTTCCAGCAGGTTCTAGAGCAAGTGCTAGTCACAGGGGTTCAGATTTTAGTGCTACTACTGAGAAACCAGCTAGTTTTAAGGGAAAATTTGAAGAGCACACTTTCTGGCTCCTGGAATAGTTTAACTGTAGCCTCGCAGTGCTGCACGTTGTGAAAAATATGCAAACACATGCGTTTTTAAGCCAGAAAGTTGAAAGGGATAGAAATCAGCCCAAAAGGCTAATAAAATTACAATTTCAGAGCTGGAAACCACTCCTCTAACGTTAGATAGGCAGTACAATGCTCACTAGTCCCACTGGTAGGCAGTAGGACTTCCCTCTACCAATGCAAGGTCTGGATAGCTCTGAGCACAGAAAATAAAGTCCTGAGACAAGCAAAGCTTGGGATATGGACTGGCCAGAAAAGGTGGGAAACGAGCAAACAAGATAGTATTATTTTGTTGTTGAAACAGGATAAACAATGCAATAATACAGTAAATAAACACAGAAAAGGCTACCATACTTAAGTGTGTAGTCCTAGACAGTAAATACAATTAAAACTCTACAAAATTAGCAATTTAAAACTTTTTTAAATGAAGCAAGGCAAGTGCACAACTGAAAAACGATTTAAGAGGAAGTAACACAGCAGAATAAGTAGCTAGTCTACATATACAGAGAAGTCTATATATACAGAAAAGCAGCTAAAACACACAAACACTTCGGATGCAGTGCACCCTAGAGCACTTGAGTTGTAGCAATATTAAGGCAATTACAGTCATAATAAATGCTCTGAAATATACTCTATATTTCCAAAATGTTTGAGAAGCACAGTCAGGACACAAGGAGATTCAGGCAAAAAAAAAATATATTTTTTTTTAAAGGGAAAAAGGAGAAACAGAAGGCCTTATCAAATGTTCTCTCTGTATTAGGTAGAATGAGCTAATGACACTAGACTGGGAGGAGGGTCCCAGATCAGATCTACAGTAGGGGTGGGCCACTGCAAAGCCACCAAGTATAACAGCAAGACACCAACTGGGGGGCAGGGTGGGGACAAAAAAATAGCCTACAGACAGCAAGCACTAGAGAAAGCCACAAAATGAAAGTTTTTATACAGATAAAGATTTGTAAAGATACAGAATGCTTTTAACTGCAAACAAATAAAAGTGCTATATATAAATTGTTAGAAACAATAATCTGTATAAATAATAAAAAACAGGATACTTCTATATCTCAGCTAACAGTTGTAGTCAACACCTCTTATCCACTCTGCTCAGTGTGTATAGACAGAAACCCTATCAAAGTTAGGGCTTAAATACCAGAACAACTTTTTTTTTTTACAAAAACACAAAAGAACCAGCCCCCACTAGCCAGCAGACAATTAACACAATCTAGCCAAAGTAAAGAAAGGCTTCAGCTAAAAAAATAGCCTACAGACAGTAAGCACTAGAGAAAGCCACAAAATGAAAATTTTATACAGATAAAGATTTGTAAAGATACAGAATGCTTTTAACTGCAAACAAATAAAATAAAAGTGCTATTTGCTGCTGTCTAACCTAACTTCAGAATATCTGCCTAAATATTTGATCCCTGAATCATCAGGGTCTACTTATTTATTTCCCCTCAAGTGTCTGGCATTGCCCTGTACAGATGCAGACACCTTGAGATGACACTTTTCCTGTAAAAGCACTATTGAAATTTCACCAGTACCTAGTTGCACTCAAGACAACTAGTTTGCATTGATAAGCACTGCCCTCAGAGTTGCATATTGGATACCCCTGACATTTCTTTATGTTCTCACTCTGTCTCATCAATAAAAATGTTATCTTGTCATGGATATGAACTTTTCCACTATTTCCATTATCAGCGTGGTGGACATGGGCATCCTGAGGCAATGTAGAAATTGCCTCATGTTTACTGGCAACTAACTAATTCTCAAACAAACTGATAAGGTATGTGAGAGATATATTTACACATTGCCACTGGAGGCAAAGCTCTCACATAAAAGCACTCTTAATGTCAATAAGGTTCTCAGTAGTACACACGCTGCACCCATCACGTACAATTTAAAGCAGAAGTATAGACCCCCCCCCCCATATGTTGAGACAATTAATGTAACCATCCTAAACCACAAAGACCTCCTAGATGAAGTACACATAACAAATACCCTCAGCAGCCCCAGTGTTCTTTCACCAGGTTTCACCACATTACACACGCACTTAGGCCATTGGACCTCAAGTACCAGTATGATTTAGTTATAGCCCAGCTGGGTGTAAAGGACTTGAGATGTGCATCCTAGACTACATGAAGAGAGACATCATGGAACTCTCAGAATATGTGCCCCAGGCTGGTATGAGCCTAGCACTGAGCAGCATTTTACCTTCTACAAGGACAATGCCACAGTATGAACAAAAGATGACCAGCTTTAATAATTGGCTTAGTTTCTGGTGTAATTCTAAGGGGGTGCAACATCTGTTAGCATGGAAGGAGATAGTCAAAAGACCTCATTGTTTTGCCAGGGATGGTCTGCACCTCTTCCCTCTAGGCTTTTGAATATTAGCTAATAATGCACCAAAACACCACCAACAGCTGCCAGAACTTGAGCCAGTAAAACAAAATGAAGCAAACAATTCCAAATAAACCAGTGGACTCAGAGATAACCAAGAGATCCAGTATCTTTTGTGTTTATTATAAAACAAACACATTAGCATTTTCACAGTATAACTGCATCTTCAGATGTAATAAACCAGTCAATTACACATCATTAAATACTAACCTCAATTACAAGTAACCAATCACACAACACCCAAGCATAAAGGTACCATACATTATAAACCTACATAAAAGTACAAAAAATAATAAAATTAACACTTTTATGTACATACAAGCATAAATGTTCATATATCCATATGGAACATAAACACAAATACATAAACAATATAAATAAAAACTTTACATTTTTTTTAAACTTTACCTAAACAATGGTCTAGCCTTAAGTATAGGTTTAATAGGAACTTTGTCATTAAGACCATGCCCAAAGTCACTTCTTAATCTAATGATCCATTTGGCCTCAAGCTGTTCAGTTAAATTTCTTACATCCCCTCTACGAATGCTTGCATATATTCTCCCTTCTTCTTCTTTCAGCTTTTCCCGGTTAGGGGTTTCTACAGTGGATAACCTGTCCACTCATGATTGGCAGTAGAGTTTTACAGTGTCGAGTTGCCAGCCCAGCGCCCAATCTTCCACAGAAGGCACACACACACACACACACACACACACACACACACACACACACACACACACACACACACACACACACACACACACACACACACACATGCACGCACTCATGCCTAGGGCCAATTTAGAGTGTCCAATCCACCTACAGCATACCTTTGGGATGTGGGAGGAAACCGGAGCACCCAGAGGAAACCCATACAACCACAGGGAGGACATGCAGACTCCGCTCAGAAGGCACCCGAGC
This sequence comes from Protopterus annectens, assembly GCF_019279795.1. NCBI lineage: Eukaryota > Metazoa > Chordata > Ceratodontiformes > Protopteridae > Protopterus > Protopterus annectens. The sequence continues at coordinate 1,279,227,222 of NC_056747.1, forward strand.
CGAGGATCCAACTGGAGAGCTTATTCCTGTAAGTCGGCAATGCTAACCGCTGCACCACTGGTAATAATGATCAATCATAAACTTGTATGCAGCAAGAGACAGAATGAAAGAGATAACTTTCAAAAAAGGCAATAAGCAGTGAAACATAGAACAAAGAGATGAGCTTCTAGAAAGACAGACCTATAGAGATCTGCAGCGCTGAAACACAAACATCAATCACAACCAAAATGTCACATAGCTCACAACACCAGTGTGCCACCCAGCAACAGCCCCTAAGGCAAGACAACATACCTAACACTTTAGTCATAGGTGACTGCATAGTTAGGCACACTGATATCCCACTCACCAGGCTGAACAAGGAGAAAATTACAGTCAGCTGCCTGTCGGGTGCCAGGGTCCACCACATAAACTCATGCACTCAAGTCACTCCACAACAAGTACAAATATAACTGTCATTCTTCATGTTGGAGTGAATGATTTGAGACGTACCTCCCTGGACTACATGAAAAGAGACATGGAAGAGTTCTCGGATCATGTGGCCCAGGCAGGTATGACCCTAGCCCTGAGTAGCATCCTGTCTTCGCCCAGAATGATACCACAAAATAAGGACAAAATGATTGACTTCAACAATTGACTAAGCTTCTGGTGTCATTCAAAATGGATCCAGTATCTGTCTGCCTGGGACGACATGATCGGCAGACCACAATACTTTGCCAGAGATGGTCTGCACCTGTCGCCCCCTGGAATTCAGGTTACTGGCTAAGGATCTTGCCACCCCTATAGTGCCTTTTTTAGGCAAAGTTCAAAGGACAGAACCACCACCATAACAGGTACAAGCATGCAAAATCTGAAGGTAATGCTACTCAATGCTAGAAGTCTAAACCTCAAAATGCACTCTCTCGAGGCACCCCTAAAAATGGAGAACATTGATATCTGTGCAGTAACTGAGACCTGGTTCAAGGCTCCAGAGAGCACCCCTGCAATACCAGGCTACAACTCTTACCACACTTTTTGGCTACCAAACCAGGATCGAAACACTAAAGGTGGAGGAGTGTCCATATTCACCAAGGATATTCACACCACCAGGTTAGTTGCCCAACACAATGCGTCTGAAATTCTCCAGATGCAACTAACACTAGGTAAGACTGCAATCAAAATTGTAGCTTGCTACAGATCCCCCACCATGCTCCAAGATTCTCACTACACCTTTCTAAACATACTGGAAAATATTAATATACAACCAAACACCCTAATACTGGGTGATTTCAACTACCCTGTCATTAACTGGGAAAACTACTCGTGTACCAACACCTTTGCCCAACGGTTCTTGGAATTCATAAATTCCAATGCCCTGGATCAACTAATCCATAGTCCCACCAGAGGCTCCAATATCCTAGACCTGGTCATTACCAACATGGGAAATCGATGCTCCACACATATGGTCACCCCCTCATTGATCAGGTCTGACCATAAGCAAATCACCGTTGACATCCACATCCCATCCCCACCCCCAGTAAGGAAACCTCCATAAAAAACTTCTCCAAAGCCAACTTCATGCTACTCAAGTCAGAAGTTACAAACTTCATGACACCCATGCAGACGGGAACTGAAATTTTGACTGCTGAATCCTGCACTAGGGCACTGTACGAGCACATACACTCATGCATGAATCATGCCATCCCAAATAGAACCAAGATGCTCTCCTCCAAAAAAAGAAAGCCAATCTGGTGGTCCCGTGCCATAAACAAACTTTACAACAAAAGGAAGAAACTGTTGCAGAAAAGAAGAAAATCCCAGGATGCAAAAAACTCCCTTACCAGCCTCTGTAAGAAGCTGAGATCCCTCATAAAATCCTCCAAAGCTAGTTACGAAAATGAAATTGCCAAAGATTCCAAAGACAACCACAAGGCATTCTATAACTATGTCAAGAATCTAAATGACAATACTCAGATCTGCTCTAAGCTACAACAGAATGGCATTAAATATACTGATCCCAAGGATATTGCCAATATCATGGCAGATCAATTCAGTGCCAACTTTACCCCCTAAATGGCCCATCTCAGTACTGGAAGATTGCCAAATCCGGTAATAACAGCCACACAGGTAAAAAAATTGCTCTCCAAAGCTAAGAATACAGCATCCATTGGACCAGATGACTTCCTGGGCTGTGTATTACATGAACTACAAAATGAACTGGCACCTCACCTAAGTGTCATGTTTAATCATACCCTCACCTCAGGCATCGTGCCCACTGAGTGGTGCACAGCTACAGTTATCCCACTCCACAAGGGGGGATCCACCTTGGATCCCGGGAACTACCGCCCCATCAGTCTGACAAGCCTGATCTGCAAGGCCATGGAACATATTATCATAGAACTTATAAACAAAGACATTGGCAACCTTAAAACACTGGACCCCCACCCAGTTTGGGTTCGTGAAGGGCAGATCTTGTCTCCTTAACCTGAATGACTTCTTCGAATCAGTCTCCAGAGCTGTGGACGAGGGTAAGGCAGTTCACACAGCCTATCTGGACCTCACCAAGGCCTTTGATACCATCCCTCACTCTGGAATCATAGATAAACTTACTAAGCTGGGCATTAATCCCTACGTCACTCGATGGGTTGCCAACTGGCTTACTGACAGAACCCACACTAAAAGTAGCTGACTCCAAATCCAGCTCCAGACAAGTGACAAGTGGAGTACCTCAGGGTTCAGTCTTGGGACCTCACTTGTTTGGCATCTACTTCTCTGAAGTACAGGCCAACACTAAGGGACTCTGGCTAACAAAGTTCGCAGATGACTGCAAACTGGGAGCCATTATTGAATCCCCAAATGATGTGGATACTCTGCAAAAGGGCTTTACAGAAACTGATGCTTGGTGCCAGAGCCATGGGCTCAAGCTCACTGCCAAGAAATGTATAGTTATCCCCTTTGGGAAAAACATGTACCTGTGAATTACCACATAGGTGGCAGTACACTAAACACCGAAAGTGTGATAAGAGACTTTGGGACACAGGTGGACAGTGGTCTCACCTTCAAAAACCACATCTCCACAACAGGAAATCCTTCTATGTGGCACACCTCATCACTAAGGGCTTTTCATCCAGAAAAAAGGTCATTGTCCCACTGTACTCATCCCTCATTAGACCCATTATAGAATACAATGCCCCATTTTGTGTGTACCTCTCAAGACATTTGTAACAACTGGAAAGGCCGCAGAAATACCTCACTAAAAGTATCACAGGCCTAAAACAGATGCCCTATGCTGACCGCCTTAAAAAACTCCAGCTATACTCTGCCACATATCGTCTACTTCAAGGCGATCTCTGCTTAACATACAAGGCCATGTCAAACCCAGAACTGTTGGACATGCTACACTTAAAGAAATCCCAATCCCTCAGAGCCACACACTCCAGGGATCTAAACCTTGTCACCACAGTAAACAAAACATGCTGAAGGGATAGGTTCATGACCCAGAGACTCTGGAATAGACTGCCCATACATGTCAAGCAGAGCACCTCTTTGGCCCTCTTCAAAAGGAACCTTGATGACTGGATGGGAGAAAGGAAATTCACCTCAGGGATTCTGTCAGTCACCCTGCTAGACAGGAGTCCAGGGAAGTAATAGTGTGGGAAGAAATAGCCAGGGAATTGTTATGGCTAGGCTTGTTTAGGCCCTAGGGCTGATAGCCTAGTACCAATCTATGAACCTATGCACGATTAGTTTAATTCCATATTCACAAATCAGTCAGACTAAGGCCAGCAGAAATTGCAAATTCTAGCATCTAAAACTTTCCCAGGTTACTAGACCTTTCTCCTTATTCATAATCTTAAGTGAGGGAGGACAAGCTGTAGATCTAGGTTAGCCATGGTAAGAGACAGCAACATCTGAAACTATACATAGGCTTCAGAACCACCATAACTTCAAGAAGCATGTCAACAGCAAAACAGACTTTGACACTCGGTCAGGACCAGGGGAAGGTGGGTGGATGTGTTGAGGAAGACAGAACTACTTATCCAATGCTAGTGCTACACCAAGTATGTAATGTTCAAATTAAAAACAAGGAGTTTCAGCAATCAGCAGGACAGAGTCCCAAGCTTGTCATCTTGCATGGCTTATTATTTAATCAAATGCCTAAGGACCTGGACTCTAAAGGATGAACTGGACTTACAGATGACATCCAGCAAACAGTGTCTTGCATAAAAACTCAGGCATGCACACGTAATTGCTGCACAAACATCTAAGGATGTATTTGTGAAGAATGCTTGAAAGGTCCCTACTGACCTGGTAGGGAGAGCTCTGTGTTCAATGAGCAAAAGCTTACTATATTTCACAAACCAACATTTGACACAGTCTGCTAAACATTCTCACAATGTGACTTTTGACATTTTAACTAAAGTTTATTTTTCAGGGAGCTAAACAATTAAGAATCCTTTCTAATATAATTAGCTATTTCAAAGTAAAATTTAAGCAACCTGTGAACAATCATATTATACACAAAAAATTAACCTTTATCAGAAAAGTTTGGAAGGAAACATGAAGGTTAATGGATTGGTTAAGGTTAGTGGGTTTGGTCTCAAAGATGCACATTTCTTATGAAAACAAGGCAGATAACTCTAGGCGCCATCCCTGCACAAAGTCTGGCTGCACCTTCTCCACAACCTGCTCATGTTCAGTCTCAAATATTCCCACAGCTCCTTGCCAGCTATCCCAGATTTGACCTTTAATTACAAGTGCCCTGAAACCTATAGGAAAATAGCCACTGCATAATTCATGCTTAGGGTCAAGGTGTGAGGCATCCCAAGGGATGATGTCAGAGTTCAGCCAGTAGCCAACATTCTCCTGGCAGTTGGTCATGGTGTCTAGCTGGGGTGCAGCTAGTGCAATGACATCAGGTGTTAATCTCAGATGCCCTGTGAGGCTCTAGGTATTTACCAGAGCTCTCTTCCAGGCATCAGGTTTCTCCAAACCTTCACTTATCCTCTCAAATTAGTTTAAGTCCAAAAGCAGATTTAGTTTGCTTCTGAAAATGGATTGGATGGCCTGCAACTCTAACATTTTTCAGGTAGAGGTAATCGCCACAAGGAAAAAAGTTTCCAGGACATGAAGTGTATTCAGATGCAGCTGTATTTTCAAAGGGAGGAAAACTCAGACTCCAACACAAAATCCAGATTTCAAAGAAGAAGTGAGTCCTTGAGAAGAGGATGTAATTAGAAGACAACTCTTAGGGAAGTGCTGCAAACTTTTAAAGAAACCACATCCAGGAATACATGCAAGTAGAGGCAGAAACCAACTTCACTGCTACCTGAATGATGGCCCCTCAGAATGACTCTTACCTCCATGCTGGAAAAAATGAATGGGTTAAGTACCAGTTGGGGGAGATGTAACAGTCAACAGACGTGGCAAAAAGCAAATTAAAAAACATTGGACATGGCAGCCAAGTGAACCTTTCATTATTAACACCTACTAGCAGGACGTTTATTTATTTGACATTTGGTAATTGATAGTCTGTCCGGGTAAGAAACCCATTTTCAGTGGTGGCCCAGGGAGGAAAGCTCCACTATCAAAAAAAAAAACAAAAAAAAACGTAGCAATACAAAACTATAGCAATATAAAATTATAGGAATATAAAAGTATAGCAATATAAAACTATAGCAATATAAAAGTATAGCAATATAAAATTATAGGAATATAAAAGTATAGCAATATAAAAATATAGCAATATAAAAGTATAGCAATATAAAACTATAGGAATATAAAAGTATAGCAATAGAAAAATATAGCAATATAAAAGATGTGAAAAAATGACATTTAGCATAACATTAACAATGAGAGTAAAATAAAAGCCACTGTACAGGTGAAACCAGAAAAACGATGTATACGTGCATTTATACATACGAAGCACTACAAGCGTAACTAACATGTAGGCATTTTACAAAGAATAGTAACCATTCTCCCACTAACTTAACAAAAAGCTGATATATGGGAGAAGCAAAAAAGGGCAGTATACCAACATTTATACAAGACAGACTTTACAAGCAAATTGAACATGCAGATATTCTACAAAGAACACTGGCAACTGTAGTTGCAGACATACATTCCACAGAGTAAGTTCAATAGGATACCACAGATAATTCATTTTTAATGGGAAACATAGTAACACCATAATGGAGTTACAAAATAAAAGTTTTAATAGTAAACAGAAACATTTTTAAGGGCTTGTATAAGAAAGGGAAAGAAGGCGGAAGAAGTTAAAAAGATATTACATCCCTACTGCTAGCAACCAAGGAACATTTAAACATGCAAAAGCCTTTTCAACTGAACATGTAAAATATCTTTCTGCCTAACATGTTCAGTTAAGATCATTTTCTCATGTTTATAGTGCTTAATTGTGGGAATGAGTACTGCAGATTCAGCATCATAATTAAGTCAAACTGTAACAAAAGTACTGTAAACATGAATAAAACAAGGCATGCCACACAACTGGCACAGCATGAGTGAACACTTTGATCAGACTGCTATTGGTGTTAATAAGTTAATGGATAGGCAACTTAAACTGGAATTAAATATGCGGGACAAATAATGAAGAACTGAAAGAATGGATGCAGTAAAAGGATCCAAGCTCTAAGATGTGTCCCATAAAGAAAAGCATGCTGCTTGGTCTCTGGGCAGCAGTGATGATCTGGACTTCCCATACAGGGTGAGAAGGCTCTCTGGCAACCACAAGAAGTGAAATAACCATGCAATATTGTGTATATTCTCCCAATAGCCATACATTTAAAACTATGTTCACTGGTGGTCTCCCTAATGTGTTTGGCTAGGGCATTAGATACATTCATATTACTAATATGATATAAGTGTTCTTTGACTCTGTCTTTTAAAGCCCTGTCCATTTTACCAACGTAGAATTTGTGGCATAACAAACAGTGCACTAAATATGCAACATGCAAAGAATGACATGTAGCATGAACATTAAAAGTATACTTCCTACACTGGTCTGGATACATGAAAGTTCCTGTAGTATCTATATATTTACAAGCGGCACATCTGTTGCAGGGTTTAGTAAGCCCCATGCTATTAAACTCAACATTTCTCTTGGGATAACACAATGGTCTTTTTAAGGACTTCCTATTCTTAAACAGGTACTTAGGCTGGACATCTACTAGTTCCTCGATTTCATCATCAGTTGTTAAGACAGGCCAAAACTTAACTTTTTAGACAGGTAAAACTTAAGTTACCCACTTTCACATCTAACTCCTCTAGTGCACACTGCAGTGTTTAGGATAAACCATTTTTCATGTTACCTTTATGCATCTGTGGAAGCCCACCAGTTATCGGAGAGCCCACATTCTGCCTCTCAGTAGTCATCTTGGGATTAGTGCTTCTGTTTTCTCCTGGTGAGTGAAGGAGTGCAGTTACATTATTTCCTGGAGACTGCTGATCACCAGAAAGTGTAACAAATGCTTTATAGGTGACAGCTTGGAATCTGTGCTTATATTCTGATCCTGGTGAGAGTAGGAGCAGAGTGCATTGATTCCTGACTCTTTCTGGTTGGAGAGTGAGTGTCTGTGCTTAACGTACCTGATTGGTCTGGTTGCTAATTGAGGCATCTACCAGAAAAAGGCTACAAGCCTGCAGACCCCTGCATCATCTGGGACAAGACTGTGGCCGTGGCCTGCTTCTCTTCTTGGGCTTGGTGCTAACATTTTGCTTCTGGTGAGAGAAGAAGCAAAGGAGTATTTTATCCCAACAGAGTGAAGCTGTGGTGAGACCAGCATTAGTAGTAGCCAGGCAGCAGCCATTCATGCGACTCCCCTCTTTTCATCATTCTTGACAAGCTAATTCTTTATTCTTCACTAAGTACTGCTTGATTCCTTCTAACTTCAGAATATCTGCCTAAATACTTCATCCTTAAATTTTCAGGGTCTGCGTATTAGTTTCCCCTCAAGTGCTTGGCAGTGCTCTATACAGGCTCAGACACCTTGAGTGACATTTTTCCTGTAAAAGGAATATATAAGGAAAGAGCTCCAGTACTTAGTAATAATGACCATCCCTCCTGGCATGTCTAAAGGTCAGTTCCCTGTACTTTCTCCTATTAACCTGGTGAACTTGGGCATTCTGAGGCAGTGTAGCAACTGCCTCAAGTACACGGACAACCCTCCCAACACTCACACTTGAGAGATATATCCAAATTGGAAGCCATGCACTCTCAAGCCAAGACCGGAATAGCTGGTCAAGAGGAGAAGATCAACACCTGCACCACACCACATAGCCTTCCAGAACACCCACCACCACAGTTCTCACATAAAAACACAAACCACACACTCACTTTCATGGAGGCTCTCAATAGAAATCTTCCCAAACAACAGAGACCTCCAAGGCAGAAATGCACTCAACCACCACAACACAGCACAGACCACAAGACTCATAGCTCACCTAAACAGTGTGCCCCTCAACCTAAGCCCCTAAGGCAAAACAGCTTGCCCAATACACTAATCATAAGTGACTCAATAGTGGGCACACTGATGCCCCACTCACTAGGTTGAATAAGAAGAAGGTAACAGTCAGCTGTCTATCAGGTGCCAGAATCTGACACATAACATAATCACTCAGGTCACTCCACAACAAGTACAAGTATGACTCTGTCACTGTCCATGTGGGTGTGAATGACCTGAGATGCACCTCCCTGGACTACATGGAAAGAGACATGGAGGAGCTCTCAGATTATGTGGCTCAGGCAGGTATGACCCTAGCCCCTGAGCAGCATCCTCACGTTTCCCAGAATGATATCGCAGTACAAGCAGAAAATGACTTTACTTCAACAATTGGGTAATTTTCTGGTGACATTCTAAGAGGATCCAGTATCTGTCTGCTTGGGATGACATGATTGACAGACATTGATGCTTTACCAGAGATGGCCTGCATCTGTCACCCCCGGGTTCCCGGATACTGGCTAAGGCTCTTGCCAACCCTATAGTGCCTTTTTAAGGTGATGTTCCAAAGACCAAATTATCACTATAACAGCTATAAATAAATGCAATCTGAGGGTCATGCTGCTCAATGCTAGAAGTCTAAATCTCAAGATGCACTTGCCTGAAGCACTTCTCAAAATGGCGAACATTGACATTTGTGCTGTAACGGAGACTTAGTTTAAAGCAGCAGAAAGCATCCATGTGCTAGCAGGCTATAACTCATTCCACACCTTTCGGCCCCAGAACATGGACTGAAACTCCAAAGGTGGTGGTGTCTCCATATGCATAAAGGATATGCACACCTCCAGACTAGTATCCCAGCATAACACATCTGAGATACTTCAGGTACAACTAACATTGGGTAAGATGGCGATTCAGGTCGTAGCCTGCTATAGGTCCCCAACCATGTCCCAAGACTCTCACGTCACATTCCTAAGCACCCTGGAAACTATTAGTGTCCAACCCAACACTCTTATACTAGGTGACTTCAACTACCCCTCCATCAACTGGGAAAACAACTCATGCACCAACACACTGGCCCAGCGCTTCCTGGAATTCATCAATTCCAATGCCTTGGACCAGCTCATTCTTACCTCCACTAAAGGAAGCAACATCCTTAACCTGTTTATTGCTAACATGGGTGACTGTTGCTCTACACCAATAGTCAAGTCCTCCCTGGTTAGATCCGACCAGAAACTAATCACCATGGAAATCCACATCTCACCCACACCCCCGCGCAAAGGCAACCACCATGAAAAACTTCTTTAAAGCTGATTTTAGGCTCCTAAAAACAGAGGTGGCTAACTTCATGGCACTCATGTCAATGGAAAATAGATGCATGACTGCCGTATCATACACCAATGCAATGTACAAGCACATACATAAATGCATGGAACTAGCAATACCTAACTGAACCACAACACTTGCCTCCAAAAAAAGGAGCCAAACTGGTGGTCACCTGCCATTAATAAACTCTACAATAGAAGGAAGAAACTGTTACATCCACAAGGCCTTCTATAGTTATATCAAGAATCTCCATGGCAATACCCAGGTTTGGTCTGAATTACTGCAAAATGGTACCTCCTATACTGAGCCAACAGATATTGCCAACATACTAGCTGACAGATTCAGTGGCAACTTTACACCCCCAAAGGACCAATCACAATACCGGAAGAATGCCCGGCACCCAGCATTACTGCAGCATAGGTTAAAGCTGCATTGTCCAAGGCCAAAAATACAGCTTCCATGGGACACAACAATATCCCTGGATGTGTTCTACATGAACTACAAAGTGAACTGACACCACATCTGTGTGCCCTGTTCAATCACAACCTCACCTCAGGCTTTGTCTTTACCAAATGGCGGACTGCTACAGTCATCCCTCTCCATAAAGGGGGAGCGACTACAGATCTTGGGAATTATCACCCCATTAGCCTGACAAGTCTGATATGTAAGGCTATGGAGCACATCATCATGGACCTAATTAATAGGATATAGGGAATCTCCAAACTCTAGAGCCCACTCTATTTGGTTTTGTGAAAGGTAGATCATGCCTGCTGAACCTGGTTGTCTTCTTTGAGTCAGTCACCAGAGCTGTGGATGAGGGCAAGGCAGTTCATACAGCCTACCTCGATATGGCCAAGGCCTTTGATACCATTCCTCACTCAGGAATTATTGATAAACTCACCAAACTAGGCATCAACACCTATATCACTAGGTGGGTTGCAAATTGGCTAACTGATAGAACCCACAGTGTGAAAGTAGCGGACTCCAAGTCAGTCTGCTGACCAGTCATGAGTGGAGTCCCACAGAGATTGGTCCTGGGTCCTCTCTTGTTTGGCATCTACTTCTCAGACATCCAGAACAATGCGGAGGGACTGTAGCTGACCAAGTTTGCAGACGACTGCAAGCTGGGAGCCATTATTAACTCCCCAAGTGATGTAGACATCCTATAGAAAGGCCTCACTGAGACCAATGACTGGTGTTGAAAGCATAGCCTTAAGCTTAATGCCAAAAAATGCGTTGTCATCTCCTTTGGGAAAAACTCAGTTCCCATAAATTACCAGACTGATGGGAGCCCACTGAACACTGAAGGCATTGTAAGAGATCTGGGGACACAGGTTGACTACCACATTGCCACTGTGGCCAGAAAGTCCTTCTATGTGGCACATCTCATTACCAAGGGTTTTGCATCCAGGAAGAAAGAGGTCATCATCTCTTTCTACCTACTCTTCCCTCTTTAGGACAATCATCGAGTATAATGCTCCATTTGGCATGTACCTCACTAGACACATGCAACAGCTGGAAAGGCCACAAAGTACCTTACAAAGAGGATCCTAGGCCTTCAACACATGTTCTACATGGACAGACTAAAAAAAAACTCCAGCTATTCTCTGTCTCATATTGTCTACTAAGCCAAGTCTGACCCACCTCTGTTAGAAATGCTACATCTAAAGAAATCCCAATCCCTCCACACCACATGCTCCAGAGACCTCAATCTCATTACCACAATCAACAAAACATGCTGGAGGGATAGTTTCATAACCCAGAGACTGCCCATGCCCTGGAATAGATTTCTCATGCATGTTAAGCAGAGCACCTCACTGGCCCTCTTCAAGCGAAATCTTGATGAGTGGATGGGAAATAGAAAGTTCACCCCGGGGGGTCACTCCAGTGGCTGTACTTGATAGAGGCACTAGGAACTAACGGGCGGCATGATGCCAGGGCACTTCTATGGGCTAGGATTGTAAAGGCTCCAGGGCCATTAGCCTAGTACATACCTATGAATCTATGATAAATAATCACATAGGAAACCTCCAGACACTGGATACATCCCAGTTTGGTTATGTCAAAGGCAGATCATGCCCACTCAACCTGGTGGACTTCGAGAGAGTCACCAAAGTGATGGATAAGGGCAAAATGGTTTGCCCCACTCAGTCATTGTTGACAAATTTAAGAAGTTAGGTGAAAACCCTTATGTCACTTGGTGGATAGCCAGCTGGCTCACAGACAGGACCCAGGAAATTAAAACTGGGGATTCCACCTCTACAAAGAAGCCACTCACAAGTGGAGTCCCTCAGGGATCAGTCCTGAGACGACTTCTTTTTGGCATTTACTCCTCTAAAGTCAAGGCCAATGTCAATGGCCTCTGACTGACTAAATTTGCAGATGATTGCAAATTAGGAGCTGTCATTGAATCCTCACTAACACGTATGCTCTCCAAGAAAGCCTGACACAGACAATATACTGGTGTCAGAGCCATGGACTAAAGCTAAATACCAAGAAATGCATAAAAGTATCCTTCTAGAAGTCATCAACCCCAGTAGCTGTCATATTGATAACAAACCCCTAAGAACTGACCCAGTAATCAGGGACTTGGGGACACACATAGACAGTAATTTAGCCTTTGACCATCATGTGTCTACAGTAGTGAAGAAATAATTCTATGTTGCACAATTTATAAACAAGGTATGGCATCTAGGTTTAAGGAAGTCATTGTTCTACTGTATTCAGCGTTCATCAGACCTATCATTGAGTAGACTGCCTCCTTTGATATTTACCCAACCAGACATATCCAACAATTGGAATGTCCACAGAGGTTCCTCACTAAAAGAATACAGGGCATACATAACATGTCCTGTACAGAATGCCTTAAGGCCCTATCCCTGTATTCTGTCACCTACAGGCTGTTGAGGAAAGATCTATGCCTGGCATACAAGGCACTGTCAGACCCCACTCTGATTGACCTCCTGCATATCTGCAAAACAAACTGCACCAGAATTACCCATTCTACTTAAACCATGCCTGTGATATAAATAGAACCTGCTGGAGATACAGGTATGTATCCCAGAAACTACCTCTTCTCTGGAACAGATTCTACATCCCTGTGAAGCAGAGTTCCTCCTTAACCCAATTTAAGTATAGCTTGGACAATTGCTTAAGGAACAGGAAATTCATCCCTCAGTTGGTACCTATGTCTCTAATGGACAAATGCAGCCTGTAAGTGGTTCATCACTCTGGCCTCTGTTTGTAAATTTTTCATCTCCCAAGCTCCTATGTACACTCATCAGGGGTACCAGAACTTGCCAGAAATTTGGGATGCATGGCCAGGCTTAAAAAGGTCCTTGTGGTCATTAGCCTAGTAAACAGCTATGAGCTTTTGAACCTATTTAAATAAATGTATGTTTGCCTATGTCTTAATTGATAATCCAGTGAAGGTGTTAAAAAAAGTTTGTTATGCCCAAAGATTTAATAATTAATAATTCTGTAGATCAAATAGTAAATCAGCTCACTGGAACAGTCTAGAGCTTCTTTTTACTAACATAGGCCCAACAAGTACCACTTCTATAGTATCTCCATCCCTGGCAAATCTGAACCCAAACTAATGACTTCCTGTTTTGAAGACCTAAACAACCCCACAGAGAGTAACTTTGAATGTAAGAACTTGAAACCGATAAATCTACTCAAACGTTATGGTGAGCTCTTCAAAATTCACTTGTGAAATATTAACAGTGCCTATGTAATCCCTGGTGCCATGTATACAACAAAGTTTTACCCGCTTCTAAAGAAGTGTATTGTTTTTGTAGTCATCTTTAGAACCAAATGTACTGGGAAATTTACAAAGAAAAAAATCTAAAATTCTACAGTAAATCTTATTTTGCCCACATCAAAAACTCTATCAAAAATGGTAGCAAAGATGAACACGAAGAAGATCAAAGCAAAACGCAAACTGAAATTGGCATCTGAATCCAAGGATAATTACAAATCCTTCTTTGGTTACATCAGAAAATTAAAAAAATAACATGCAGTAGTGTCCTGTACTAACCCAAAATGGCATCGTCCACTCTGATCCTAAAAACATACTTGAAATTCTTGCAGATAAAATCAGTGACAACTTAATCCCAGAAATTGTCATCAAAATTCTTAAAATAACTGCCCCTTACACCCCCAAGCGCATCAGGGAACATGAACTAACTTGACTCCAAAAATTAAAAATACCAGTTTCTATGGGTTTGGACACCTTGTCTGGATACCTAATAAATAAAACCAAATGTATTTTGGAACCCCTCCTGAACTTGTTTGACTTCGGCTTAGCCTCTGGGTCTATTCCTGAAGTATGGAGAGCTGCTTTTGTAATGTATCTTCATAAAAGGCCCTACCACAGATCCCAGGAACTGCAAACCTATAAGTCTAATTTGGCGAAATCTGCTGAAGGCCATGGAATACATCATATCAGACAATTGTGATTTCTGTCTAGTTCAGGTGATAACCAAAGGTATATCATCCAGGTCAAAAGAAGTTACTGTCCCACTGCTCTCTGTTCTGATTATGACAAGTATAGAGTACGATGCTCCTTTCATCACATACCTGTCCAGACATATCATACATCTAGAAAGACCCCAAAACATTCCTGAGAAAATTACTGGTCCAAGGACCCTTACCAAGACAGGGTTGAAACTCTTTCTCTGTACTCGGGTTCTTACAGACTTTTATGTGGAGATCAATGTCTTTCATTCTGTGTCATTAAGGACCCCGATCCTCCTTTATCTCTTACATCTCCACAAGACAAACAGCTCCATAAACACTTGAACTAGGGATTTAAATCTCTACCAGTATATAAATAAAGTATACTGGAGGGGCATGTACATTAAGTTCATATTTATAGTAGTGGTGGTTTCCTAAGCACATTAGATTAAACTACCACTCAATCTTAAATTACAAATGTTAGCCAAATTAAAACTATCATGCAATTATTTAGTAAGAAAATTCTTTACTAAAAACAAATGTACTAAAAACATTCAAAAGACTATGACCAGTAATATAACTCTGTTACACTAAACAGTAACTATGAAAAGTAGTTCATGTTAACTGCATAAACACAAACTTGCTGCTACTAAGAAGATAAAGTAAAACAGTGTCCCACAGTTTGTAATCAAGTCTCAGAAACGTCTGTGAAATGTTCCATCAAACAGTTCATGAAAATGCAAACAGTTCATGAAAATGCAAACAGTTCACGAAAATAAACCAACAAAGGACTTCAATCAGTAGACAATAGAAATTATAATGCAGCATGAAATCTGGCTATCATATGGATCCCACCCACCCATGCTGTGTTCTTAAACCCATTGTATCTGTTGCTCCTTGCCCTTTCTGATCATTTGACAGTACAAGTCCCTCCCTCTCCCTGTTTATTTGCTGTTAATAAGTACACAAGTATCATTTTGCAAAGTCTCTCCCCTTAATCTACTCACCAGGCTAAAAGACATTTGATAAAAAATGCTTAATATTGCATGCAGAGCCAGATCCAGCACTTGTCAACCTAAGTAGTTGCCTAGGGGCCGCTGGCTGGGGGGACTGGCACAACATTTATTTTTTAATCAAAAAAACAAATAAATAGATGATATGTCTTCCTAAGGGTATTCTTCTGCATCTATGTATAGTTGAATACACCTGCTGTTGCTTGCTTCTACTTTTCTGCATCCATGTGCGGAATTTAAACACACAAGACATTCCTGCTGCCTGGACATGGACTTTAAACATACCTGCTGCCTGCTTCTTCTGTCTGCGAATTAAAATATGAGCGAGCATTCCATTTAAAGAAATCTGTGTGTGCAATGCCCTAGTTAAGAATGACACTATAGCTTCTTCATGTCCAAATAATCATCAGAAAGGTCCCATGCCTTATATTAGCTAGCTGTAGAACTCTCACAATGACAAAGTAAAGCCACAATGCCCAATACCATTTTCCTAGGTGATCTAAACTATCCAACTGTAGACTGGGAAATCTACACAGCCACTAGTGCAGAGGCACAGGGATTTCTGGACTTTGACTAATTTATCCAGGGCATTTGTGTAGACAGAGTACCCACTACGGTGAATCACTTCTTGGATCTTGTCCTTAATAATATGAGAGCATTTTGCACCTTCACTTGCATATCTTCATCATTTGTTAGGTTTGACCATAATGCAGTCTCCTTCAAAATAAACTTTAAACTATGGATCCCTTCCACCCAAGGTACCTTTATAAAGTTCTTTAAGACAAACTACCTTCACCTGAGTGATACATTGGCAAGCTTCAAATCTCCACCAAACCCAGTTAACTCCACTGAATATGCAGAAATGTACACCAACCAAGTATACCAGCATGTAAACAATTGCATAGATATATCTGTACCCACATGAACAAGTGCAGGGCAACCTCAGAAGCAAACCCACATGGTGGAACTATAATATCAACAAGGTTTATAATAAAAGGAAAGGAATTTTGACCAAAAGTAACAGTAATTCACAGAATGTTAGAGTCCGTATCACTGAAATAAACAAATAACTTAGGAGCTTAATAAAATCTATTAAAGCCAAGTTTGAGGATAAAATAGCTACCCAAGCCGAAGCCAAACACAAAGCATTTTTTTAGTTATGTTCTTAATCTCAAAAGCACAATGCAGCAATGCAATGAACTGATTCTGAATGAGGTTACCTACACTGAGGCTGAAGATATAGCAAACCTACTGGCCGATAAATTTAGCTGTAACTTTACCCTTTTCTCCCTTCCATCTGTCCCTCAAGATATACCTGAAATGGGCTCGTTTCCAGCTATCACACAAGACCAAGTCCAAAAAGTGCTATCAAAAGCTAAAAATACTGCATTGATACATCCTGACAATATCCCCAGATGCATCTTAAATAGCATGAAGCATGATTCAGCCACACCCCTAACAACACTGTTCAATCTCAGCCTCCATACAGTTTTTGTATTGAGCAAATGGAGAACAGTCGCAGTCATTCCTCTGCATAAGGTAGGGCCACCTTCCACAGACCAAAGCAATTACAGACCCATATGATCAGCCTCGTATACAAAACCATAGAAAGACCTTTTGTAGAACTAATCAATCAGGATATAAAGAACCTCCAAACAGTGAACCCGTCTCAATGTGGATTCATCAAGGGCAGGTTATGCTTACTCAACCTGGTGAATTTTTTTTTTTAAAAGATCACCAAAGTAATGGATGAAGGCAAAATGGTTTCACACTGCATACCTCAAGCAGGACAAAGCTTTTGACACAATTTCCCACTCAAGCATAGTAGAAAAGTTAAATAAACTGAGACTAGACCCCTGTGTCACCTGCTGGATAGCCAAATGGCTCACAGATAGGACCCAGGAAATCAAAGTAGGGGAAGTTATCGCCACAAATAGACCAGTCACTAATGGAGTCCCCAGGGTCCTGTGCTAGGACCTCTCCTGTTTGCCATCCAGTTTTCTGAAATAAAAGCCAATACCACAGGACTCTAAGTCTCAGATGACTGCAAGCTGGTAGTAGTCATTAAATCCCCAAATAACTTAACCATTCAGCAGGAGGGTTTGTCCCAAATAAATAACTGGTGCCAAAATCATGGACTGACACTAAATGCCAAAAAATGCATTATTGTATCATTTGGGAAATCATCTACCCCAGGGAACCACCACCTTGACAGTACGCTCCTAAGAGTTGACCCACTTGTTTAGGATTTGGAAACTTATATGAACAGTGACCTAACTTTTGAACAGCATGTTCCCATTGTTGTAAGAAAGTCCTTCTGCATTGCACAACTTATAAACAAAGGGATTGTGTCTATATCTAGGGATGTTATTGGTCCTCTTTTCTCAGCACTCATTAAGCCAGTCACTGGATACAATGCCCCCTTTGCATGTATATGCCCAGGATATTTGCAACAACTGGAATCCCCACACAGATATCTTACTAAAAGTGTACAAGGCCTAAAAAATGTCCTACATGGACAGACTCAAACCCTGTCACTATACTAACTATCCTATAGACTACTAAGAGGTGATCTGTGTCTGGCAAACAAGGAATCCTCTGATCCATTACTGATGGATTTACTGTACATCAGCAAGTCAAATAGCATCAGAAATACTTAGCCTAGGTATCTAAATCACTTCTGCATCATCAGTAGAACTGTTTGGAGTGACAGGTAGATCTCACAGAGGATACTGCTGCTGTGTAACAGACTCCCCTTCCACATAAAACAAAGTTCATCCCTGTCTATATTTGAGCACTACTTAGCTTTGTGGATGGGAAACAGAAGATTTACCCCAGGATTGCCCCCGTACTACTAATGGACAGAGGCATCTCCTAAATGCTTATACCATGCTTGGATCCCCCTTGAATTATCTATGGTACAATCCCATTTATTTTCATTCGGGGTAATATATAATTGTTGAACATGGGATGAGTAAGGGCAGTCTATAACCAGATGTGATAGATTATTTCAAGCATAAAAAGGGAAACTGACTAGACTTAAAATGTCACACAAGGGCAGCTAGCCTTGTACTTACCTACAAATCTATAAAAATGCTCACCAAGTTAATATCAGACTAATATTAAGTTGAACAGTTACTTCCAGAGGATAATAAAAACAAAGTCCATTCTTCCAACACAGAAATGTGAAATCTTGATATCGTCATTCTGTCCACTTTCTTCTACTTCAGCTCGGTTTTCTCCATCCATTCCGCAAGAATAAAAAGAGGAAGCAAACACCCAGATCACAACACCATTCATCATTTCTTCCTTCCTTTGACTGATCAGCATGCAGAAACACTGATATATCAACAGCCACATTCAGTACAATGATAATTTAATGTTGAATGGCAAGTAAAGAAAGTTGAAGCAAGTCCAAGCTGAAACAAACTAAGAAATAGTGTAGTAAGCTCTACAGGGTGGTAGCCGTCCACTGCTGCTGTTGTTGTTGAGAGCCAAGCTGCATCAACAGTTGTTCACCTCCCAAAGCCAATGTTAATCCCAACTTTGTACCAAACTGCCCTTACATGTGAAACCCTCATATCCTTCAAAATGAATCTTGGTGCTTGTCTGGGCTCCTGCAGATTTATTACTGGCATGGCTCCTGTTCTGCCCTTCTAGAAGCAGGAGGTATATCATGAGGATGGGTACTGGCAAGGTCCAGATGGTGTCGCAAGTTACTTGTCTTGAAATTCCATAATCCTGCTAAACAGCAGAGTGTTTGATTCATATGAAGATTTTTCAGATCATATGTGATACAGAAAAACAGAGGATCCCTTAAGTGAGGAACTATAATACAAACTTCTCAAAATTAACCAGAATGATGAGTATAACTTAACTACAGATGTACTCCAAAGAAAAGTAAAAAGAAAATACAACATATACCAATAGGTAGTTTCATCCTCTTGTAAGTCTCCTTAGTCTGGCATCTGCTGTGTTCTCCTCTGTCCGCTTGCCTAAAATATTGTGCAGCTGCAAAACTTTCACTACCTAAACTGCTAGCCAGACTTCTCAATGTTATGTGGTGTATATATATCTCCCATTTGGGTTACTGAGGAGTGCCATGTGTATGTCTGTTATTTACACTGTTGTTGAGGTGTTCAGGTTGACAGCAAAGTTGTATGAGTTGCCTCACCTATATGGTGCTATGCCATCTTTTAGCGCTGTCATCTGGCAGGAGTTGGGATCTTTTGTCAGAACTCCCATTATATGATCACATATCTGTAACTTTCCGGGTATGGTGTAGCCATGCAAATGAGGCAGGGATGTTTTGTACATGATAAAGAAAGGCAAAGCTTACTGAGTATGGGATGCCTGTCCATAATGTTCCTGTAGGGTTACATGTGTGGACCAGGACCACCTACACTGAAATATAAACACCTCTGAACCTATGTAGTATATGGTGTATAGCAGATGGTAGGATGCTACTACAAATGGCACATTTATCTATGGTGCTGACAGTAATGATCCATGAACCTTTCAAAAACATTTCCCATGCTTTCAGAGCACAGCTGATTTGCATCTCATACATAAAATGGCATCTAGTCCTGTGTTTACTCCTCACTAGTGGAGGTTCTTGAACACTGTGTTATAGGTGGAGCATGTATGGCTGTAGCAATGCTGCCATTTACAAAGTAGTCTGCTATTATTGTACAATAGAGTTTAAGTCTATTGTTTACCCTTAAACACACACACACACGCGCAATGACATTTCTTTAAATGCTGATATTGCTCAGTCATGGTTTGTTTACAGT
Source organism: Protopterus annectens (assembly GCF_019279795.1). NCBI lineage: Eukaryota > Metazoa > Chordata > Ceratodontiformes > Protopteridae > Protopterus > Protopterus annectens. The sequence goes on from NC_056747.1 coordinate 1,279,247,244, forward strand.
CTGTCACTTTGCAAGCAGCACATTAGGTTTGCTGTTCAATTGTTTGTTAGAATTTGTATTTTGGTGCAGGACACCTGTAACCTTGCAGGGTCTGCATGGACAGGCATCCCATATTCAGTAAGCTTTGCCTTTCTTTATCAAAGCCTCTCTGCCTCATTTGCATGGCTACACCATACCTGGCCAGTAACAGATATGTGAGCATATAATGGGGGTTATGACAGTATTCAGGAGGATATGTGAATTCTGTAAGATTCTTCTCTATGTTTTTCTGTGTCAGTATGGGTCCTATTCATGTGCATACCTTATTTGAGTACAAACCAACATCTCTATACTGCTTTAGAATATTCTACAAATTTCAAGATAAGAAACCTGGATGGTTAGTATTACACAGGATACTGTCTGATGTAAGAGTTCTTAGGAGTAATTGACAGAACAATCTCAGATATATGCATATCTGTAAGCAAGTAAAATGTGTTCATTTTTGCTATAATAACACTAAAGAAAATATTTTGCCTGAAAATTCTGATTCATTAAGAATACATTAATTAAATAATTCAGATATATACTGCATTTGTCAGTGTGAAAACTGTAAGATATATGTTTGCAACCTTACAGTAAAATACAGAGTAGTCATGTGGCTATATAGGCCTACTAGTGGTAGCTAGCAATTTACAATAGTATCTCAGAAACCATTTGTAATTTCCAGATTTCTCAAAAAAAAAAAAAAAATATATATATATATATATATATATCATGACACTAATCTACATAATGCACTTAGTTGCTGTGTAATTGCCTTTATATCTGAACTCTGAACTCAGCCTTACCTTCATCCGATGTGCATAATTTCACAGAAGTCTAAATTTAATGTCCTGCATGCCTGTTCTGTGTTAAAATTCATATTTGTTTTTCTGTGCAAAGCTGTGCTAGCTTTGTCTGTATATTTAATTTCTCATACTGCACTACCTATTTTTGTTTAGTAAATGAGACTGTATATTAAATTTCAAAGCTTGTAGTTGGCTATTTATTTAATTATTGACTGGTAAGGATACTGCAATGGTGGATTGACATCCATTAATTTGGCATCCATCTCTGAGAAAGAGAGACTGCTAAGCCAAAACTGCCATTGATTTTTATATTTTGTGTGGCTTATTTTTTGAGTGGTTCATTAACCTGTACTTGAGTGTGGCAGGCTGGTCCTGGCTAGTTGAATAACTGCCATAAAGTAGGAAAGATGTGTAGCCCTAGAAGGTAGTATTAATCTTTCCAGGAAATTCTGTTTGTTTGCATTCAGATATATATTGCAGCTGTTGTGGGCCATCTAGCACTATGACACTCAAGTTACAAGTAAGGTAGGGAAGATCCCAGGAAGCCAGGACCTAAACTCTATGGCTGTTCAGTGTAGAACCTGTTTGAGTGTGGTTAGTGTGGGCCCATTGCCAAGGTAGGAAATATATTTAGCTACATGCTCTTAAAGTCAAATTTCACTTATTTTTTACTAGTACATTTTATTTGTTGTTTGTGTTTATTGGAGACAGTGGTGCAGATTTAAATGCTACAGTCTCTGTTCCTGGTATATATGTTTTACTTCTACTGTAACAACAACTTGGTACTGATATAATGTTGACATAAACTACATTTACATTCTTAACAAAAGCTGTATACCCACCCATAATGGAAAATAAATATAATGTAATATGCTAAACTGTGACAGTACAATGCCTGTAAACCCCATCTTAGTACTTGGTTATAACAGGCCATATATAGTTCACATCTGAGAATTCTTAATAAAACCTTCAATGAATTAGAAGATTCATCTACAAAATGCATATAAGATTGCTATTTTGCTTTTAGAGATTAAACTGCAGCTCATTGTTAAATTTGTCTACACAGCGGTGCCACCTCTATACAGAGAGTTTTGGTTGTGACATATTTTCAGCGACAGAAATTTCCCTTTTCAGAAGAAATATATATGATTTTTACTTTCTGTATAATAACATCCCAGTACAGATGTCATTGGTGTGTGCATGCAACATCTGTCACCAGGAACAGAAGTCATATACCCACCCCTAATGGAAACAGAATATAAAGTAACAAAGCAAGACTATGAGAGTGAAATGCTTGTACAAATCCTGTATTCTGTGACTGGAGAAGGGCAGAGCAAAGATAGTAACATAGCCTGGAAACTCTGATCTCACCCAGATAGTCATATAGCCTGGAAACTCTGATCTCACCCAGATAGTCATATAGCCTGGAAACTCTGATCTCACCCAGATAGTCATATAGCCTGGAAACTCTGATCTCACCCAGATAGTCATATAGCCTGGAAACTCTGATCTCACCCAGATAGTCATATAGCCTGGAAACTCTGATCTCACCCAGATAGTCATATAGCCTGGAAACTCTGATCTCACCCATATAGTCATATAGCCTGGAAACTCTGATCTCACCCAGATAGTCATATAGCCTGGAAACTCTGATCTCACCCAGATAATTAAAGAAGATAACACATTCCCTGCAAGAATTACACTAAAGCAAGCAAAATGCTAGACTGTGAAGGCAGCACCAATAGAATGGCAGAAGTCAGAGCCATCACAAAAGAAGAGCAACTCTATGCCTTATTCTGGAAGTTGGTGAAGGTGGTGGATGACTTGAGAAAATGAGCTGTAGAACATAATCAAAAGGCACAGGATCTAGAGAGAGAAAAAGAGCAGTCCTGTTCACAGAATTGTTGACAAGAAATTTGTTGAAATAAATGGGACAGATTCACCTGACGCACAATGGAAAGCTGGACAATTTCTAGAATGTTTCAGGTACTTCAGTATCAGAATTACAGACATTGCATAAAACATAACCAACCATTAGTGGCAGTGGCACAACAGGTGATTGGATTGTTAACACTGCATTGCAGTATTAGAGGGTTCAGCAAATGTGTTGTCCTTTGGATTAGATGTTAGATGGCTCATTTGCTTGAGTTGGTGATAGTTCAGCTGGATGTAAAGATCCTTATGGTACTTATTAAAAAAAATAGTGAGTCCTTTATTTATATACAAAAATAACACTTATTTACAAAATATGTACATATTTACAAATGTACAAATATAAAGATATACAATTTTGTTTATACATATTCATAATTTCCTTTACAATCATACTAAATTTTCATCCCTATTATACCATCTGATTTTACTTAATATTGTTGCTAAAATCTGTTTACCATTAAACATAATTTCATTTATTCTTTCATTTCATATAACATTTTTATGTATTCTTTTAACACATTTTTTACTTCTTTTTCTTATAATTTCCATATTTAATCATATCCATATTTATTTTATCCACTTCTTTTATATATTTGAAAAACAATTCTTTACATAGTTTTCCCCATAACTTTTTTTTTTACTTTTTAACAGTTCAAAAACATATTCCATGGTTTCTTCTTCTTGACAATGTAAACATATTCTATCACTTTTCTTTTTATATGGCATATTTCCATTTATTGGTAATTTATCTATTACTGGTCTTCGCAAAAAATCTTGACATTCTACTTTCTAATTACATAATTTTCTTATTTTTATACCTTTAATTTTTTCATCTGTTAGATTTTTGTGTTGTTTTACATAGTAATGTTTTACCATTACATTCTTAAACCATGTTTTTCTGTCTTTTTCTATATCATTGATTTTTATTTTCCACAAAAATATTTTTCTTCATAACGTTTTAATTCTTCATTTATACACTTTTCTCTTTTACTCCTTTTTTACCATACCCCAAAATTTATCATACTTCTATTTATACAATTTTACTACTAATCTGTCATATTTTTCATTTATCTACTTTAACATTTTGTACAAATTTAGAAGCATATACCATTGGGTTAATTCATCCTAAACCTCATTCTTTAGTTACACATAAAACTCCTATTTTTACATGAATTAATCTAGAACCCCATATAAATGAAAAAATATCTGCAATAATTAATTTTCAAATACTGTTGGCAACATAAATACATTTGCTAAGTATGTTATTTTCCCAAAAGTACGTTATTTCCCATCAGCGCTGAATTCATCAAATAAGCCATTTTTTCTGAATGATAATTTGTTTTCCAGAAAAAAAGGGTTTATTTCTTCTATTTTTTTCCATTGAATTCTGCTTATATCTTTATTCCCAAATTTTCTACCCAACACAGAAATTCAACTCATTGCAAAATATATACCCCCTATATTTACTACACCAGCTAAACATTTACTTTTTTCTTTATTTAAAGGCATCCCTCTCACCTCTAGAACCCATTTCTGCAAATTATTACTTCTTTTATCCAAATATTGTTTTTTTTTGCAATTATTGTAACGTCATATGCATGCATTAACAGAATTGGAATTCTTAACCCTTCAGGTGTTATGTACCCCACCTCCTTCATGTTGTAATTTATCTATCACATTCATAACTAATGCAAAGAGCACACAACTCATTGGACATCCCTTTCTTACACCACTCTTAATATGTATCTCTTGGCTAAACCAGCTATTTACAAGTATTTTACTATTACTATACACGGATATACATAATTTCCTAACATTCTCACTTATATTCTTTCATTATTCCCCATAAGATTTCATGTCAAATTGTGTCAGACGTTGCTACTTCTTTTCTATTCATAATATCATCCACAATTTCTCTATCATTAACAATTCCTGACAACCCTTCATTTTTATACTATATATGGAATAGCCCATAATATTTTCCATTATAGTTTCAGATATCTTTTGTAGTATTTTCATAAAGATCTTATAATCATTATTATTCAATAATAGCAGTCTCCAGTTTTTAATTGTCTTCTATCTTCCTTCTTTCATATGACTTTAAGTATTCCACTATGTAGTTATTTATACATAAAAGCTTTATTTAACCGTGTATTCAAAATCTTTAAAAATATATACATTTTTTTTGCTAATCCCTTAAATGTTTATTCATTTCATACCCTGTTCCATTCGGTCCTGCAGCCGAATCTATTTACTTATCCTAATACTTTATCTAGCTCATTTAAAGAAATCTGCTTTCCCAACTCTCTTTTTCTGTTAATTTTTTTTTTACTTTCCATGTTTTCTTCACAACCATTTTTTTAAACATTTCTTGTACATATTGTACTACACTATTCATAGTCTTTTCCTGAGTTCTTTCTATCTCTCCTTTTATATTTTTTTATTTCTCTTATTACACTACCATCTTCCTTTACTAATCTGCTTAACTAACTCTATACTTCTTTTTTTCCTTGTAAAAATATCTTTACTTATATAACAGTTCTTGTATTTTTATTGATTTCTTTCATATATATTTTTTGTTTAAGTGCTTTCTATCATTATGTTCTAAATTTTCCAATGCACCATTATATGTTGTTTTGTATTTTTCGTTCTCTACTTTTCTCAAATCATATTGCCACGGTATATTGTTCCTTAAATATCATCCACCATTCAGACTAATTTATTATAAAGTGTTCTGATAGTGATATGATCTTTCTGAAACTGTATTACTAATCTCTTTCCTTCTTCATTCCATGCTTACTCTTTTAGCCCTTTTATTCCTTTGCCTATTTTATATAGTCCTTGTTTTCCTTTATCTTCAGTCATACTGTAAGGTGATCACAAAATCCCATTTAAAGTACCTCCCCTTCTCCTATAACTAAACCTTCTGGTACAATACCTCTTGTAAGTCCATGAATTTTTGTCCCAAAGTTTTAACTTACCATATCTTATAACTTCTAACATTCTTATATCATTTCCTTTCTTTTTATAGTGCCTTTTAAATCACAAATAAAGTCTCATTATTATAATATTCATATTTATCATTACATAGTATAAAATCTGATTAAATAAACTTTCCATTTCTTTACAATTAGTATAAACATATGTTATAATTCTATATATTTGTACTTTCCATTTTAAATTTACTATGGTTAATCTTCCCATTTTTCTAAAGTTACATTTAATATCTTTACTGTATTTCTACAGAACATCTCTCATTTCCCAAATTCTAGATAATCTTTCCTCCCCATAGTCTGTAATCTTTCATTTGTTAAAATTTGTCTTCTAATATAATTGCATCTATATCACGTGTATTACACCTCTCCAAAATCTCTATTCTTACTATATTCTTAATACTATTCACATTTACAGAAAGAAGTCTAAAATGTTCATTTTCCCTTTTCCTTAGATTCATGGTTTAATAAGTTCATATCTAATTACTAGTGAGGATCAAACGTTGTACTTTGTGTCTGTGAGTCAAACACCTTAGCCATTGTAATAGCCCCAGTCATTAGCTGTATGTATTCTTTTTCATCTATTTCCTTTTTCTTTTGTATGTATCCCTTTAAATTTTCTTTTTCTGTCTTTTACCCTTTACCAATATAACTCTTTTTTATTACTACCTCCCAATTTATGTCTTCTATACCACTTATTTCAGAGCCTTCTTCTGTGTCCTCTTTATTTTTCTCATCTAATTTTTCTTGTATAACTACTGCTTCTAAAATGTCTTCTCTTTGTATATTTTATTTTCTTTCTTTTTCCTAACTGTTATTTTCATTTTTCCAATCTATCCCTAAATGTCCAATTTTGTTACATTTATAACATTTCATTTCATATTTTTAATCGTATTCCAGTTCCCCACAAATATAACATTTTCTTTTGTCACAGCTACTTATCAAATGCCCCCCCCCCCAAAAAAAAAAGCATGTTTTGGGTTGTCCCCAGTGTTTTATGACATCCCTATTCCCCTTCATATTTATCATGCTTGGTATGTGTATCATTTGTTCTCTTTCTATTTTTAACACAATATTACAATCCCAGCCACCCGTCCATAATCACATTTTGTCATAAACGTTTGCAGTGTGTAGTACTTCTTTACATAAGGTTTCCAAATTTCCTTTCAAAGTCTCTTTACCTCTATTTGAAACTGTGCAAGAGTTGTCTGTTTTGTTTCCCTGTTAAATGCTTTTATCACATAAAAATTCCATTGGTTACATTCTCTTTTTTCATATCCTCCAAGGAAATTTTCCATTAAAAAAAAAAAGTCTCAAATGTAAAGTCACAAAATGTATATTTTACCTTGTGTGCTTTTACACACTCAAAGGAGCTATTAAATTATTCCACACTTCATACCTGCCCATTTCTTTGTCTTTGTTACTTTGAATCCCTACCATGTTTTCTCATTTTTTCTGCTACTCCAATTTTACCTTCATTTACTTTCCCTGCATATGTTTTCTTTTCTATCTCAACACTATCCTTCAGGGTTGTCTCTGCATCCTGCTTTCATATTTTCTTCATAATATCCCCCTGGAAACATCTCTTTCATTTTTTAGTTCACTCTGCAACATCATTTCTTTAAATAGATCATCCCACAACCTCCTGACCGGTGGGTTGTAATTGCACATCCATCACTTGCTAACTCATCTCCATCAAACAGATTTCTTTGAAACATTTCCTTACAATCCTGCACACATTGTCGGGTCTTGAGATTTGCTTTCATCACTCCATCATCTCCTTTGCTCTCCGTTTCCCTCTTTGTTTCTGCAGGCTCTGCACCTGGAATGGAAACAAGAATTACTCCTACAAAATGGGTCCTACTCTGAACAATGAAAGGTAGGGGGAGTTCCCCAATGCCCTGACTACATTTTCCCTAGTAGTGGAAATGTCACCTTGGGTCTCCCCCTGAAAAGAGGCCACTAGCATGGTGGGACTATACTGGTTAGCAAAAGATAAAAAATAAAGAATCACAGAGCTTCACAAATGTACCCTTAGAAAGGTTTTATATAAATGGCTGTGGGGAGTGCTGCACTGAATATGTCCTCATGGTCAAGAATAATAGAGAAAGCACAGGATTCCCCATAGAGAGGCATGTCAGCTTGCAGGAGTTCATTTAAGGGAAGGCAATATGGTATTAAGCAATATAACATGACAGTAGTTATTCCATTTAAGGGCATGTTCTTTAATACAGGACAGGATTTGTGAGATGGAGTATATAAAGAAATGAAATGGCCAGTTCCCAAAATACAAGATCTTAAGGGAGTCACAACATGGCGCATTTACTCAACTGACATAATGGTGTCATGGATGATGAGGAGGCCTTAAGAAGTTTGTACACTGATGCACATGGAATGTTTTGTTGACTAGGTTACTCCCACAAGGCTAGTGGCCTATTTTCAGGGGAGATCTGAAGTGGTATTTCTACTCTTTTGATAGGTACCATGGGATCTTTTACATCCATCTGAGCTACCACCAATTCAAGCAGATGGGACATCTGTTTAACATCCCATCTGAAGGATGACACACTTGGGAGTGCAAAAGGAGGAGCTACAGCAGTCACCAGGATTTGAATTCTCCTAACAGACATGATCTGAGAAGCAAACAGGTGCAGATCACCTACTGTGCAGAAAGAAGACATGGGGAAAAAGACAATCACAACATAAGACTGCTGAGGAAAAAGACAAAGACATACCAGTACACAGCTAGTTCATCAGAAGGCAGAAGAAAGTTTAGTGACAAAACATACGTAAATCAAAAGACACAACTGGAGATGAACAGAAGACCCTCAGGGAATGATGACTGAGGAAAACAAAAGAGATCAAAACTGCCATGAGGAGAAGCAAGACAATGGGAAGATACAAATGACAATGAGGTATACAGGGAATGAAGAAAAACTCTGGGACTGATATTGTGCTGACTCTGTGACACAAGTAACCTAAAGAAGGCTGCGTATTCATGAATGAAGGGCAGACAAATCAAACCTTTAGTTCTGTTTTCACTAAGCCTGCATGCTAGCTACTGCAACACTGTAAGTTAATTTACTAAAAGTCAAAAGCTTAATTAGAGGTAGGAGCTTGTTATCTGGAGCCTGATAGCTGTCACTGAATCATCACATAGTACAACATAGGGGTAGTTCTTTTACCCCATCTTTTAATAACACTGAGCCACACTATTAGTTAAGTAGCAAACACTAGTAAATATGTGCCACAGTGCTGGATGACTATGTAAATACTGACTTGCTGTGGCCAGCGCTATTCAAAGATGCCACATCAAAACTACTTCATGTAGGAGGGAGTGGCAAATGATTATGCCACCCCTGACACCTAACTCATGGTTTCAGACAGGTGTTTAGCTCTGTACAGTAGCAGATAAGCACAGACATCATGTTTCTGCTGTCAGTGGTTAGAGCTGTATTCAGACTGTAAAGGACCAAAATTTAACAATTTTAAAATTTTCTAAAAAGCAATATAATCTACAATGTAAAAGGATGGTGCTATGTACTATAATTTTATTGTAATGGTTTAGGAATATAAACCAGCATTACATTTACATAGAATAAGGTTGTGCTTTCACAAAACAGTTTCACTGTAAATTTCAGGATGAAAGAACACAGTATTAGTTATGTGCTTTTTTAGATCATATAATGTACAGGGTCAAATCAAGTACAGAGAAGAGATGCATGTAAGGAAAGTTGCATGAACTACTAAAATGCAAAGAAAGAAATGAGCTATAGCATCATTTATTATCGGTCCCAGAAAGGTATTAGAACTCTAACCTTTTTGATCCAGGATATATTTGGCCAGTTTGAATCCAGGAAGTCTGCCTCACATACTGTTCCTGTCCTGCTTTCATGGAAGAGAAACAAAAATGCACTTTAATTGTTGCACTCGGGTATTCTTAGTGTTAAGAAAAGTGGAAGATGTGAAGCTGGACCTGAAAACAGGTCCTGAGGAGAAAAGGGATGTAGCAGAAGGAATTATACTCTGAGGACCATCAGAAAAACTCAAGATGTTAGCATTAAGTGAGGACAAGAAGACTTTTTTCAAGTCCCACTATCATAACTGTGATGGTTTAGTGATTAAGTGCTGTGACTATAGTGTACAGGGTCCTGGGTTCAAGACCTGCAAAGGCTATTTATTTTGGTTGGGAGGGTGGCCTAATGGTTAAGGTGTTTGCCTTACAAACACAAGGTGCAAGGTTTGAGTCTCACAAGGGATAGTTAGCTAGGCTTAAAATGACTTGCAAGGGCAGTTAGCTGAGTACTAAATCTATGAACCTATAAACCTGTAAGCATACAAGATGCTGGGGAACAAACATCAGGTTCCAACAAGTTGTGGTGGGCTGTGAGGGGATTACAAAAAAAATGGAAAGAACTGAGGAAAACTTCAAGTTTTTTTTCAAAAAGGGTGGAACTAAGGGAATGGATAACACAAACAGTGCAGGAAAGAAAATCATCAGATATGGGAAAAGTTGTTTGACAGAAGATGAAGCCAAGATGAGGTGTAAAACTGTTTATATAAATGCTAAAAAAATAATGATGAAGGTGAACTGTTTAGTAAAGAAGCAGCCATTTTACAAACACGTCAGTCCTCCCCAACAAAAGCAAAGGTCTACACAAGAAAATAAAGGGGCAAAATTGAAAATGAATGCCCAGAGGAAGTATGTTTGAGGCTGCAAGAGACAAAAGATGCATGAATGCTATGGGAATGTTAATCTACATGGGGTGGGAGGGAAGGGAAAGATGATGCTTGTTGATAAAGACTTGCCGGGGACAATATTTTCTAGAAGAAAGAGAAACAGTAGAAAAATACATTTGGAACAGAAACACTGCAGTTGTAATCTCCAGCTGTGGATTTTGCCACTTTGTATTAGAGTACTGCATAAAACCTATGATGTGTGTTTGGGATTTAAAGGCAAAACAAGGACTGAAATATATGTATATTAAACAGGTATGATGGAAGATCCTAGGAAGCTAAAGAGGCTGTGGTAAAAATTAAAATGGAGGATACAGATGGTGGTAGAAAATGAAAAAAGGAATATGGGGAACAGAATGCCACAGCAGGTGAGTATCCTACTTGTGAAGTTAAGGAGGGAATGAGGCTGGGCATTGGGTATGCAGTCATACACAGTTTAATGTAAAATGGGAATAGATGGGGGAATGCAAGCATTATAGTTTGGGATTTCAGTGTTATGCTGGAAATAAACAAGGACAGGCTGTTTGGAAAAAATTATATAATGTCAGGATAAATAAAATTTGATGGGGATAGGGAAAAGCATACTAGACTAGTTGGCATAATGGTTAAGGTCTTTGCCGCCTATGAAAAGGTACAAGGTCAAATCCTGACCTCTGGCCAATGCCTATTTGGAGTTTACATCTTCTTCTGGTGTCTCTGTGGGGTTACTCCCACTACTGAAGATCTTGTTTAGTGTTTCCATCTCAAACTCACCAATGTATGTAAGCAGCAGCACAGACTCTACATGGTGCTCTATAAGGGGAGGAGTTGTGTAACCCAACCACTTTGGACATCTACTGTGGTGCGCAGTATCCTCAACATAGGAGAACACAGGGCCCTAGGTGATTTGGTCATGTTGACTAATTTGCCGGTGATAAGTGAATTATGCACCCAGCCTACCCTGACCTATGCCAGGGACCCATGTTAAAAGTTAGAGGGATGTATGTACCCCTATTCGCCAGTATGTGCCCGCCATAAAAACCCAGCAGCCCTGGTGATCCGAATTCAGCCTGGTTACCTGTGATACTTGGACATAAAACCAACCAACCTTCCAAACATGACCAATGTAGCTTCACTGACAGAACTTGGAAATGGATGACATGATGGTAAGGAGGAGGCTGGACATCCTATGTATCCAGCAGACATGATGGAAGGGTAGTGTAGCAAAGCCACTTGGCTTGGGATCTAGAGTTTACTACTCAGGAGGACAGGCTACAAATGGTGTGGAAATTGTGGTGAGAGAGAGGCTTCAGAAGGCAGGGAGGGATATCATCAGAATTAGTGACAGACTCATGGCAGTCAGACTCCAGTGTAATGATAGAGGACTATTCATAATCTCAGCCTATGCCCCACAGCAGGATTGTGGAAGAAAGAGTGCATTCAGACAGCAGTTGCAAGCCCTACTAGATAAAGCAGGATAACATGAATTGGTGTTGATAATGGATTACTTAAATGCACATATCAGGACAGAAAAACAAGATACGAGGACTGCATTGGTCCATGTGGGTGGGGCAACAGATATAAAGAAGGAGAGGCCATTCTAGACATCTGTCTAACAAATAGCTTGATGGCAACTAACACGTGGTTCAGAAAGAGAATCACAAGATCACATACAAGCGTGGCCAACATGCAACTCAGGTAGACATCTTCTTAGTAAGAAAAGGACACTGGAGTGGAATCAGCAACTGCAAAGTCATCCACGGTGAAACAGTCGGCTCACAGCATAAACCACTGGTTGCCAAACTCAGCTGCACTAGTAAGGCTGCAAGGTCAACAGAGACCAGCCTGAAGACCAGAAAGTTGACTGGAGAGGAAGTACAACAGTTCAAAGAATTACTCACAGCTCTAGTACCCCAAAAAGATGAGGAAATGGGAGGAGTTGAAGAAAAATGTTACTGTCACCAAACAGAATGCCTGAGGACTACAGAACAGACAGGAGGCCGAGACACGTATGGAAATAAGGTACATAAGGAAAGCTGGTAGTGGAATACAGAAGTGCAGGAAATCATTAAAAGAAAGGAGTGCAGGAAAAAGTGGGAGATAGAAAGGATGGACCAGGCTAGTAAGGAATACTGGTTGGCTAAAAATGGATAAGAAAGGAGTTGCAATAGCAAAAAATAAGGCATCAGAGGCACTTTATCAGCTTCTGGAAAATGACTCAGTAGGTGGCACAAAGAAACTATATGAGGTTGCAAGATAAAGACAGAAAGATAAAGAAGATAGCCTGACACCCTTCATAAGGGATGCCAGTAACAACCTGCTCCTCAGTCCACAGTACATCAAAGGCATACAGGAGGAGTACTTTCAACAGCTTCTGAATGAAGGAAACCTCACAGAAGCTGTACTGTCCTAGACACAGCCTTTAATGAGAGAATAGGAGGTGCTCACTGTTACATGTCTCTTGTATTCAAATGAGACACTGTGATGGGTCAAGTTCTTTATTGTATTTAAACACATCAGGAGCTATAACTGGAACATACATTTAAGCTAACTGACTGAGTTATTATTTCAAACACACTTGTATGTGCATCTCCTTTCATGCCTGCATTCACTCTGGCTGACTATACAAAATGGCACTGATCCTGCACGTGCTCAGTAACTTATACGCATGTTCTATCTAGCTACAGTGGCTGACTAAGTACAATACACACAATGATCTATACCCAGCAGTAAGGATGCAGCAGGCTCGAATGAGGTTACATCAGACATGATAAAGATGCTGAGTGAGATAGGAGAGAAATGGCCCTTGAGGGTGCGCGTAGCAATATGTAGAGAAAGGCATATCCCAGATGACTGGAGAATAAGCATACTCATGCCAGTGTACAAGAACAAAGGGGGACATCCACAACTGTGGGCAGTACAAGAGGTATCAAACTCACGTTGCACTGCATGGAAGTTCTGGAGAGGGTGATTAATAAACAGTTACTCAGAAGAGTAGAAAGTAAGATGGGAGATGAGCAGTTTGGATTCATATCAGGATACAGCACAACTGACCCAATGTCTGCAGCGAGATAGCTAGTTGAGAAGATAGAGATGAGGAAAGAGTCTGACTGGGAATTGCTAGACTTGGAAAAAGCATATGACAAGGTCCCAAGAAAGCTGAACTGGGCAGTCCTGCAGTGGTTTGAAGTCCCAGAAACATTGGTAGAATTAGTGCAGGCTATGTACAAGGACCCAGTGACTCAAGTACAAACAGTGTTCATCACACAGAAGGATTAACTGTGAGAGTGGGTGTGCATCAGGGTTCAGCTCTGAGCCCACTGCTACTCATACTGGTGATGGACTACATTAGCAAATTGGGTGGAAGGGACAGATCAACAAAGGTGCTGTATGCAGATGATGTGGCATTACAGGCAGACTCAAGAACTTCAGCAAAGGTTAGGGGAATTGAGTGCAAAACAGAAGGCACATGGGATGAAACAGAAAGCACATGGGATGAAACTAAGTATAGATAAGACAGTGGTAATGGCAGCAAATTGGGGAAATCTGAAGAAGCTTGAGAATTGAGATAGAAGAGAAAATAGTGGAACAGATTAATAGCTTCAATTATCTGGGAAGGGTGGCTGAGAAGAAGGGAAGTCTGAATGAAGAGGTCAAAGCTAGAATCAGAGGGGATGCAGCGACCTGGCAGAGAGTGTCAGGGGTGGTGCATGACAGAAGAATGCCAATGAAACTGAAAAGTAAGGTGTGCAAAACAGTGGTGTGACCAGTATTACTGTATGGTACAGAAACCTGGACAATAAAGGCACAGCAGATTAGGAAGCCAAAGGCAATGCTAATGAAGTGCTTGGGCTGAGTGGTAGGATGCACACTGTGGTCGGGTGAAGAAATGATGACATAAGTGCAGAAGCCAACGTACTACAATTGCAGAAAAGATCAAGGAGAACAGATTACAGTTGTTCAGGCAAATGTGCAAAAAAACAGGAAGACAATTTGGTGAAGAAGATTTTGGAAAGAAAGAAAGAAGGCAAGAGGAAACGAAAGCATCCAGCAAAGAGGTGGATAGATTGTATGAGAAATGATCTGGACAGTCAGGCAGGAGTGTGGTACTGATTCGAGAAAGATGGTGGCAGTTAACATGGCACCCCAACCTCATGTAGAAAAAAAATGGGAAATAAGGAGATGATGATGAATGTTTTACAGTACATTGTTTTTGGATATTGTCTAATGAGTTTTGTGAGTGTAACTTGTGTCTAGGATGATAAAACAGACTTTTATTAAGACTTGAAAAAAAAAAACTTATCTGGGCATATAAAATGTATTGACAGAAGATTTTTTCACATCTAATTTAGAAGTACAAGTGTGTGTTTAAGAAATAATGAGAAGGTGGCATTTGGTGAAAATATGCTCGTTTGTGAAAAAAAAAAATGTTGTTTGACCAGCAGCTTATGTCTAATGATGTGAAGTATCTGTTTGTAATACATCTGCATATCCTGCTGCAATTAAAACTTTGATATACCGACAAAATCTGCAAAGAAAATGTATATTTCACAGGAATGATTTCAGACAGGATAAAGGCTTTGAATAGTCATACATACATTGATAAAGTTGGCACTAGTAGTTCCAAAAATAATAGTAGCATGCTGTAGAATAAAACCGTGCTACAACCCATCCCATAGCCCCAACCTCTTCCCCCATAATTAAGGACAAATCCAGAAATAATCAGGGGCACTTTTTAATATTAACTGGAGAAGTGGACACAAAAGAATGAATTAGCATACATTTTTGAAGTAAAATATAAGTCTAATTATTGCTGCTATTTATCAAGCGTAGTCAACCACATTTTCTCCAAAAATTAACAGTTTAGGAGGGATTGGGATAACCAGAGCAAACCTTTTCAGAAGAATCAAGGACAGCAGCAGCAAACTTATGGTCGTGCTATAATGCTGAGCTTTTGCAATGTGCCTTGCCCTCATACGTTTGCGTGAAGTACGTGTCTAATAAATAACTGTAATTCTTTGAATATATTGCGGCAGTCTTTTTCCCGTTTCTGTGGGCTTCTTGGGTGCTGTGTGGAAGAATGTTCAGTTTCCTCTGTAGCAATTTCATTTTCGTGCAGCCATTAGTAGGTTAATGATACTGATCACCTATAAATTTATTTGTGAGAGTAGTAGAGCCTCTATACATTTCCAACAGTTATGATTGCAGCTATAGAACTCAACTGAATCATGGACACTTTAAAATATTACTATTATTAACTGAATCGGAGAATGCGAGTTAATATACATTTCCTGATGTAAAAAATGTACAATTCGAATTATTGCCATCGTCTATTTAGTGTGATTCACTACTTTTTCTCCAAAAGTCACCACTTTTAGGAGGCATTTAAGGGGACAGACCTAAATTTGAGTTAAAATCAGGGAGGGTAAAAGTGTGGTTGCATTTGGGAAAAAGCACATTTAAAGAGATTGCGTTGCGGGCGCCCCAGTCCGGCTACACATCAACCGTGTCCGGTTTGATAGCGCCGGTGCGGAACTGTCAATGACTCTCTGCGTCTGTGGGTGGCAGCAGCGCGTTCCTCCTCGTAGTCTCCGTCAGTCCCCCTCCACCTCCCCGGGAGGGGAACGCTGCAGCGCCATCTTTGAGAGGCGGCTGCTACTAGAGAGGTGTAACGCTATGGGTACATCGCTTACCGTTCCGGTGCAGTGAATTCCGTGCGGACTGTCAGACAGAACGTGATTACCGGAAGTAAACAACAGTAGGCGTGAGCACGCTGCACACAGGACACGGTCCGGTAGTGCAGCAGCAGAATTATCACGCCTCACGCAGAAGGGCTGCTTGTAAAGCCTGTCTCGAGAAAGGCAGCGCGCGCCGCGCGGTATGCACCGTCTGCCCTGAGCTGTAGCCACCGGCTACGTACTTCAGACAGAACAGTCCCTTCTGTTTAGCTGGTCCCACCAGTGGTAGAGCTGGCCAGTGGAGTGTCTGAGGGGCTCGCTCAGGAGGGAGAGCGGCACTGCAGGGGTGAGAACAGTGTTAGCGGCCGGAGGTGGTCATGTCGTCCAACTGCTCGAGTGCGCCGGTGGCGTCGGCGCTCAGTGCCAGCAAAACCAAGACCAAGAAAAAGCACTTCGTTTGTCAGAAGGTGAAATTATTCCGGGCTAGCGAACCCATACTGAGTGTGCTGATGTGGGGCGTTAACCACACGGTAAGTGACACAGCAGGGAGGGGCTCTTGTTAGGGGGACGGCATTTGTACGGGGGAGTTGGCCTAAGTCCCAGCTGAGAAACTATGTAACAGTGAGGGCGTGCGAGCTGGGGCTCCAGCTGTCTCGCACACGACTCAGCGGAACGGGGGAGCTACCAGCTGTTCAGCACGCGCCTGCAGCATTACCTGCTGCACGAGGTGGTCTCTGTGGAAACGCCCATCTCTCATAGCTGCATTCGACACGCCCACCGTTGATCAACCTAGATAAGTAAAGATTTGGACAGGAGGACCGCCAAGTCATCTTGGGCACGATTTCCAGTGCTATGCTATAGTGTGTCCGTGTTGGCCAGCAGTCTGCACTGGACACTTTCAGGCATAGGATAACACTTTGGTGGTCGCCATGTATTTGTAGCCTACAGGCATAGGATAACATTTTGGTGGTCGCCATGTATTTGTAGCCTACTGTTACTGGATTGCTACAGTCAAATTTTTGAAAACCTTGTATTAGATTTGATTTACTAATTTGCATTAATGTTTTTGCTTGTAAAGGAGAAGCTCTAATTGTCTATTGTTGAGAGAGATCTTGAATCTTTTGCAGGTGCTTAGGCAGCAGTAGTTGTAAATGGATATTAGTTCAGGAATTGAAAAAGGGCACTCCTACCTGCTATGAGCGTATGTGTTCCCTGTTTGTGGTACATCTTGCTAGAGCTGATTTCCACCTCCTGGTGAAAGATAAAAGTGAAGTGAATTATGCCATTAAAGTGTGTTGAGGTGGCCCTAATTAGTAATGAGGGAAACAAGTGATGTATACCACAAGAAAAAACTGAACTGGAGCTGGCATTTTCTGTCAGTCTTGTTAACAACCAGTTGATTATTCTGTGCAGAAAAATTTAACACCAAGATATGTTAGGACTTTAATTCTGTGACACAGAGTGATGCAGCCACAAGTGTCACCCACACAACCTCAGCTTGATTAGAGGCCCAGGTATTGGAGGAGCAGAATTGCATGGATTAAAATGAGCAGCCAATAGGAGGTCACCCATCATGGGTGGAAGGTGTTGGTGTTGTCTTGACACAAAAACATTCTAGAGTTAAAGGCCCATATGTGCTACATATGGATAGGAGGTAAGGAGCACAGCCCCATCCACACACACACTATATCATCACAGGTGTGAGGAAGAGTATGCCTCCATAGGAGTAGGCATTGCGCAGCTCTTGCTGGCTGGTGGGGAGGTTGGAATGGTGGCTATAAGTACATTAAAATTCTGCTATCCTGCAGGAAGCCTACTGAGTTCCTGCCTTTTACCTTCCTGTCCTTGGTGTCCTCCAGTGATTGTGTGGGAAGGGGGGCAAATGCTTCAGTAGGAGAAACTAAAGCTCAGTTGTCATGAGTTGTGATAACGGACCCAAAAAGATGTACTGACCTGCAGTTTATGTTGTGGGGGCATCACAGTACAAAAACATGTGAAGCTATATGTT
>NC_056747.1:1279270400-1279297900 GCF_019279795.1 Protopterus annectens
GGCTACTTCTAGTGCTATAGGAGAATTAGTTACAGTGCTTGTCAGTTTAAAACGAAGGGTATAAAGTTTGTGTTCAGATACTTTATTTTTTGTTTTTAATTATTTAAATTTAATGGTGGTCCTTTATTAAAGGTTCTCATCCCCCTTCAGTACACTGTTTTATTATGAATTCTCTCATTTCCCTTCTGTTTTTGCTGTTTCATTTGTTAAACTCTTTTTCTGTAATTTTCCTCTTAATTGTGTTAACAAATCCCAGCTGTCCACTTTTAATACCAACTTTTTTCTTTTTGAGGGTTGCATAGAGTCAGGTACTTTCCCGGTAAGCAGCTGATATAGCAACTATCCTGGACAGGATACCAGTTCATTGCAAGTTATATTCACACTATAAACGCACTTTGGGCTAAATGGAAGGATAACATACCAGATTGTCTGATTTATTGTCCACCATCATGCCTTTGCGATGTGGCAGAAACCAAGACAAGCTGTTCTTCAGGGTGGCTAGAAGCATTCAGTGCCATATGGAATGTTAAGGTTTATTAGTTTGGAAAGGGCCCTACAGCAGGAACCTAACATATGTGACAAAAATAATAATTAATGTCAAGCAATGTATGAAGGTAGTCCTCAATATTACTGCCCACTGTGACACACAAGAAATTGCCAAATAGTTTAGTTGACAAATTTTAGTAGACATTTTATTCTGCCCACTGTTACAGCTATTTCACATTTACCACAGCCCCCCCCCCCCAAAAAAAAAAAAATACTGTGGAACAAGTCCTCTTATTCCTCAAAAACTAAGAACACCTTATTGATGGGCCCTGAGAACATGCCATATTTGCACTGATAATCTGGTATATCTAAACCTCTAACTTTTATAAACTAAGCCAATGTACTACTTACATTTATGAATCCCGGAAAACTGGCACTGCCATGTCTTTATAAAAGGGAGACCCAACCACAGATCCTGGTAGTTGTAAAACCATTAGCCTCGCATGTAAAGTTGTGGAAGATATTATCTCATACCTCATTATTCTAGATATTGAAAATTTCTTAACCCTGATCCCTTATCCATTAACCTTGTTAATTTATTTGAGACAGTCACCAAACCATTGGGTTGCAGTTATGTAGTACATACAGCATATCTGGTCCTGGCCAAGCCCTTTGACACAATTTCTCATGCAGACATTATTGACAAATTTGTAAATCTGAGTATAAATACATTTGTTAAGTTGTGGATATGTAACTGGTTGTCTGACAGCATTTGTGGTTACAGTCGCTGGTGTCAGTTCTGAAACAAGTCACCAGTGGTGTAAAGCAGGGCTAATTGTTGGGGCCCCTTGTATTTGGCATCCATTTCTTGTACCCTCAAGTTTCCACTCCTGGCCTGAAGTTGTCTTTAAGTTTTGCAGCTAACTGTAAATTGGATGTTTTTATACTGACTCACAATCATTGTTTTGTTATGGGTTACACCTTGTTAACCACTGGTTGCAATGACAATGTTTGCAAACTAAAGGTGATAAAATGTAGCACAGATCATTTTGGTAAACAGACATTTGCTCATTGTACTGTACGGGCAACACACCACTTCAGTCAGGCACTGTTGTAGGCATCTAGGCAGTGTTGCTGCTAATTCCTTATCTTTTGACAAATGTCTCCATAGTAGTTCAAAAGTCAGTGCATCTATTTCAACTGATTTTCAAAGATATCTCTTAGATCCAACAAAGTCTTAATTTTCTTTTATATATCTCGTATCAGTCATTATTGAATATACTGCCCCTTTTGGCATGTTTTTTAGACTGAGAAAAGCACAGTGGTGAACATGAATATCCAGCGAAATGCTACGCTAAAATAAATCCAAACATTCATAAATAAAGTAAAATCCTTTCATTATTCAGAGTTAAGCCTTTCTTCCTTTGAGTCGTCAAGACTTCATTAGAGGTGTATTTGTTTAAAGATATCACTCAGTTTGAGGGACCTGAGATTTCTGGTTAAAAAAGGTCAGTGGTCTCAAGGCTCAGGTATGCAGACAAACTAGCAGCCCCTTCTATGTAGTTATAGACTCTTCCATGGTGATTTGTGTCTGACCTTTCCTGACCTCATATTCCTTCACAAAACACATTTGTTGGATGCCTGGTTAAAGGAACTGAGCCTTCAACAGGTAAGACACATTGGCATGATGGATTCATATCCCGTGCAGCCTCATATTCTCCCCATCTGTCTTATGTTGTCCAGCTCCAGGCTGGAGGGAACATTTGAATATGGTTTATCATGTAGGCTTGTAATGGTGTGTAGACGGATTTAATATTTGTCTATAGTAAAGATGGTGACTGATTTTTCATTGAGAGAGGAAGCTCTCCAAGGTGAGGAATGAGGTTATAATGTAAATAACAGTTGACAGAGTGTCACTGTACTTAAGGAACTTGTGGTACAGACCATAGGATCTTGGTGGACTAAAGGAGAAGGTAGTCTGAATTAATCTGTGAGGTCTTTGAGGGCTAATCATGGAAAGAGGGAGGGTAGGGTTAATGTGAGAGACGAGTGTGACTCTAGGGGCAGTATAGAAGGTTGTAGAGGGGAGAAGGTATCTGGTGTGACAGGTGGAGCGGGGTAGTAGAACACAGCAGTTTGAAAGTAGTAAAGTTTGCTGCATCTTCCAGTAAGCAGCTGCATTTCCCATCCGATGTTTCTTCGGTTTCCAAGGATATTAATAAAGTCTGTACTAGAGAAAATTAGCATTGACTTTTCTGCAGTGTGCTCATCTTCTCCCACATTCATCCATTATGATGGTGTAACATTTCCCGTGTTGTACAAGGCCTTTTGGTAGTGGTGCTAAGGGAAGTAGTATTCTTGGAGCGCAAGGGGTATGTTTAAAAGGGATTTCACAAGGTGGTAGGTGTTCTGACCCCAGCATGGTTCTACAGCTCTTATAACCTCCACTTGGATTTGAAGCATATCTGTTGTCACTAATGAAGCTGTCCCTTCATGTGGTAGATGATCCAATGCACTTCCAGTTTTATGGTAAAACTGTTTAACGTGGTCTGTGATCTACTGCACATTTTATCCCATTGCGTAAGTTGTTCTGTCGTGTGGTAGTTCGTCTTTTGCACTTCAAATCTCCGTGGGGAAGTTGTTCCATCATGTGCTAGGTGATTCAGCAGCAGCTCATATCTGACTGAGGAAGCTGATCCTTTGTCATACCCAGTGGTGGTGGTGGTGGTGGTGGGGGGGCACTCCATTTTGTAAAGCAAGCTGTCTTCTTTTCTTTCTTTTTTCTCTTTTTTATTTTGGTTTTTTTTTTTTTTATTTCTGCCCCATAGATATGACCTCAGTCATCACATCTTGTTTGTTAATATTTAATTGCTTACCAGGGTAGTGCACTGATCTCGAACCGTTTGCAGGCACAGCCTGGGTGAATAGAATCACATAAGAAATGAAGAAAACATGTTTACAGCATCAAGGATATACCAAAAAAAAATATATATATGCATATTTGTAGATGTAAGAGTGTGCTACAGCATTTAGTTCCAAAAGCAGTTAATGTCATAACATGGATGGGAAAATGGAATTATGCCTCACAGAGCTTTACGGATATGAAGTAGTGATAATGGCGGAGATGGTTGTGCTGCAGTGATAGCAACATGTCATTTTATAGAGACGTATGAAAATGTATGAGAATAAGCAAATGAGAAGAGTCGCAAGAAAGGGTACCATGAGGAGAAGACCGCGAAATGGTACGAAAAGGCGTACGGAGGGAAGAGCAGTAGAAAGGAGAACAGAGAGATGGGGTGAAGGAGAGGCAGGGAGTCAAACATAATTCTCAGCCTGGAAAAACAAAAATATCGACAAAGCCAAAAATAATGGGGGGCAAAGACACAAATATTGCTCTTGTAAACCCAGAATGTTGCTAGAATAAAAGGTCTTGCATTACCATGCATTTTTTGAAGGCTATGATATCTGAAACTCAAATGACTGTTATTTTGTGAATTCAGTCCTCACTGATTTTCCAGACAAATCCAGAAGACTAGGTATGAAGTAAAGGTAGGTATTTACAAGATAAGATGTAGAAGGATGCAATAACGGAAAAGGGGTATGAGAGAGAGTTGCAGGGTTTGTGCACCTTGGTCTTGATAGCTGCAGAATTGTTAGTTCTTTGTTCGTAATTGTATCCATAATTTTGCATGTTTTTTTGCATTATTGGACCTGTAAAATGTTATGATCTCGTTACAGGTGTGTTTGATTGCCGTCCCTGTCTCACGCTGCTCCTACAGTGTATTCACAGCTATATTCTCTATGGTGTTACTACTGTTGCTAGATTGCTTAAATGATCCTGAAAGTTAGGAATCCTAGTTTCCCCAATACTCCTTTACTTAGCCCTTTTTCCTTCATTGTTTTATCTGTTTTGGACAGAATCATCTGCTGGTCTCTCGTAGTGCTACTCGTATATCGTTGTTTGCAATCATTTTACCTTCTGGCCTAAATGCACACAAGATCACAGTGGGGGGAACTATATTTCTGGGTGGAGTTTGCCTTTCAAAATTCCATCTTTGAAGGGCATCAGGGGTGAAAATCTGAGCTGCAGTTACAGCAGCCATTCACGGACTGTTTAGATTTTTTTGTTTTTGTTCTTTGCCCCCCTGTTGGTCTTGTTCGCAAGCACCCAGCCTGCATGGCATACAATGTAGAGTTATACAGACCTGGTCTATCTGCACATGTTTGATGCTTGTGGGCTGTTTGAGAGCTGTTATTCCATCTTCAAATCCAGTGTCTTGTACCAGGGGTATCCTTTGAGGATGGATAGTTGTCCTCCGGCCATTTGATCCAGTCACAGCCATGCCTTACCATCTGGTCCAGAGACCACTGATTGAACTGAAGTAGCCGGCACTGCACAAGTGGGTTGGAATCTTATTTCGCATGGTTTTTGCTTCAGCTTGTGTCTGATGTTTTATCCTTCTGTATCTCTTCTTCACATGCCTGATGCTTTAGCCTACTGAGTGACATTTCTGTGCGTAATTGTGCTTGTCTTTCTTTGTTCACTTGTAGTGTATCACATTGTCTCAGCTTTGACTTCATCTTACGTGTTCTGGTGTTTTTTGATTATTTGTTGTTTTTCTATATATGAGATGCTGCAATCAATAGGGGTGGCTGTTTTGGTAATAAATGCTTGTGCCTGTTTATTTTTGGCTTCATCTTGCATTTGCAGTTATTTATTTTTAAATTTCTTGATATGCATGATGCTGTGATAAGTGGTGTCTGTATCACATAATCGAAGCTTCAAAACATCAAATCTGATATGGTCGAGACCATATCATCGATGCTTTGAAACGTCAAATATGTAAAAAAAAAAGAACATATCAGTTTCAAAGTTTTGGAACTTCGAAGCAATATAGACCCGATGAGTGGGGTAGCTGTTTCACTGGTTAATTCTGTCAGTCCTCATTTTGTTAGCTGTAATGTTTTTGTTTTTTTCTTGTTTCTGGCTTAATTTCACACATTATACTTGTATTTCTTAACTTGCATGCTGTGTTTTGTCATTTGGGGTGGTTATTTTTAATAATAGGTTCATAGGTGTGTACTAGGCTAATGGCCTTGGAGCCTTTACAAGCCTAGCCCAAAGAAGTGCCTTGGCATCGTGCCGCCTGACATGAGTTCCCAGTCCCTCTATCAAGTAGCGGAGTGAACTTTCTATTTCCCATTAACTCATCAAGATTTCTCTTGAAGAGGGCCAGCGAAGTGCTCTGCTTGACATGTATGGGAAATCTGTTCCACAGCATGGACAGTCTCTGGGTTATGAACCTGTCCCTCCAGCGTGTTTGAGGTACAGGTCTCTGGAGCATGTGGTGCGGAGGGATTGGGATTTCTTTAGATGTAGCATTTCTAACAGAGCTGGGTCAGACATGGCTTTGTAAGTCAAGCAGAGATCGCCTCTTAATAGACGATATGAGATAGAGAATAGCTGGAGCTGTCTTGAGTCTGTCCGTGTAGGACGTGTTTAAGGCCTAGGATCCTCTTCGTGAGGTACTTTTGTGGCCAATTCCAGCTGTTGCATATGTCCAGTGAGGTACATGCCAAATGAGGCATTATACTCGATGACTGGCTTAATGAGGGAAGAGTAGAGAGAGATGATGACTTCTTTGTTCCTGGATGCAAAACCCTTGGTAATGGGATGTGCCACATAGAAGGACTTTCTGACCACATTGGCAATGTGGTGGTTGAAGGAGAGGTTGCAGTCAACCTGTGTCCCCAGATCTCTTGTAATGCCTTCAGTCTTCACTGGGCTCTTGTCGATATTGTAATTGGAGGGAACTGAGTTTTTCCCAAAGGGGATGACAACACATTTTTTGGCATTAAGCTCAAGGCCATGGTTTCAACACCAATCATTGGTGTCAGTGAGGCCCTTGTGTAGGATGTCTACATCACTTGGGGAGTTAATAATGGCTCCCAGCTTGCAGTCTTCTGCAAACTTGCTTAGCCAGAGTCCCTCCGTGTTGGCCTGGACTTCTGAGAAGTAGATGTCAAAGAGGAGAGGAGCCAGGACCAATCCCTGTGGGACTCCACTCGTGACCAGTCGGCAGTCTGACTTGAGTCCGCTACTTTCACACCGTGGGTTTTGTCTGTGAGCCAATTTGCAACCCATCTTCTGATCTAGGGGTTGATGCCTAGTTTGGTAAGTTTATCAATAATTCCTGAGTGGGGAATGGTATCAAAGGCCTTGGACAGATCAAGGTAAGCTGTATGAACTGCCTTGCCCTCATCCACAGCTCTGGTGACTAACTCATAAAGAAGTCAGCCAGGTTGAGCAGGCATGATCTACCTTTCACAAGGCGGGTTTGTCATTTTTCGGCTCTACGCATTTTGTTTTCTCTGTATTCTTTCCTTAACATTGTGTATTAAGTTACTAGTAATGCAGTTTGTTGTAGTACAGAAACAGTCAAGGCATAAATCACTTGTACATTTTAATACTTGCACAGTTTGTCGTGTATTACTCTTGCTGTAGTAAGGTGTCTTCAAGGACTAGTACATCAGAAGCTGAAACAATCCATGTATTTTATTTTACCACAGTGTTCTACGTAATGCAAACCTGTCAGCAGCACAGTAACAATTTATTGCTATTTTTCCCAACCCTGTACGCCCTTACGGCGGCAGACATGCTGATCTCCTGTTGCTTGTTTGGAAGTTTATTTCCTCCCATAATGCATTGTGAGGGTACAGCTGATGAGATTATAATGTCCTGTTCTGTGTAAAATTGAAACCGTTATCAGTGTTGCCTATTTTAAGATTCTTCAGTAATAAATTCAAACTTTGTTTGGAGTAAATTGTGTTTCACTGTTTAGGAAAAGTTATGGAAAAGGATACATATTTAAATTAAATAACTTATTCTTTTGGAAAAGGATACATATTTAAATTAAATAACTTTATTTTTATTTTTAATTGATATTTTATGAGTGTTGGGTCATGTCTTCTTTCCCCGAGTTAGCCAGAGTATTAAAGTTCTTGTCTTGTAAACCTTAGGTAATAAGCAAAGTTGTTTTTATTGTTTATTAGGTTTATTCACATTCATGCTGTTACAAGTTTTAACAGGATTGCAACCCAAGGAAAGGGAAAGATAGCAGCTTTGTACGAAAACAGTCAGCGTTGTCAATTTTTGAGCCAGAATACTTTGTGAACTCATTGGGTGTGATTATAACAAAAAAGAGTCAGAAATGTAATGTCACTTACATTTTTTTACAGCTTTACATTTTTTTACATCAGAAAATGCACAATCAAGTTCTGTTAGTCTGTCAAGTTTCTAAGTCAGCAGTACCAGTATCTAAAGTGTCTCCCTGATCTGGGGGGATTGTCCCTGATTTTTGGCATAATACATGAGGAGTTTTGCTTTCAGGTCTGGCATAATTATTGGTTCCCAGTTGACCATTGACTAATTGTATTGCTGTTTCAGACTGCATTTAGGAGGAAGACCGACTTTGTCATATTGCTGAAATCAAAGCTGTAAAGTGTCAGCCTAGCAGCTGGACTATCATTACTCACCTTTTTCGTTTCATTGCACATTGTGTTTCTCAAATAGCTTGCAATAAAAGTGACTTAAGGTAGTTAAGTAACTGATTTCTTGTTTTACCTGTAGCATCACCTGTAACTCTCCTGACTAATACTAACCTGTAACTAGGTAATACTAACCTGTATCTAGGTAACCATGTACTGCTCATTGGGTGCTGTCTTACTCCTATTCCTGTAGCATCACCTGTAACTCTCCTGACTAATACTAACCTGTATCTAGGTAATACTAACCTGTATCCAGGTAACCATGTACTGCTCATTGGGTGCTGTCTTACTCCTATTCCTGCACTCGCTTGCACTGCAACTCACTAAAATCAAATTTACTTTGTTTTGCATATTATGTTGATGCTATCTATGGTAAATGTATTTCTCATCAGTATGTCAATACTGTTGTATGCTCATGAAATGTCCTTGGAAGTTTGTCAACTTCTACAATGTTATGTTTATATTTTTTCCTGGAGCTTTTCTCCCTGAGCCTTTGCTGAAAATGGACCTGTGTCCAGTCAGACTTTCCTGATAAACAAATTTAAAATAAAATAAGTAAATATTCTTTTGCTTTGTGATCCCTGCAGGCAAGATCCTGAATAGATCAGTTCACCCTTTGCTGTCTTTAGAGGATGTTAAGTGGGAAAGGAGAGACCCATGTATCATAGCTGTTTTCTTTTGGGGGCTAGCAGAATTTTGAGTGTTTCTATTGACTTTCATCTGCTGGCTAGCAAGCAAGGTGCAGTTCCTGCTAAGCTGAATTTCACTGTGAGACCACACTTCCACATGTCTGTAGTGAGCAGTCGCACTTTGAGCTTGTGGGTTCTTGGTTCCTGTTCCTCTGCTTCCACATGTCTGTAGTGAGCAGTTGCACTTCGAGCTTGTGGCTTCTTGGCTCCTGTTCGTATACTTCCCTATGTCTGTAGTGAGCAGTCACAGCTTGCGGCTTCTTGGTTCCTGTTCCTATACTTCCACATGTCTCTAGTGAGCAGTCGGACTTTGGGCTTGTGCCTTCTTGGCTCCTATTCCTATACTTCCACATGTCTGTAGTGAGCAGGTGCACTTTGAGCTTGTGGCTTCTTGGCTCCTGTTCCTATACTTCCCCATGGCTGTAGTGAACAGTCGCACTTTCACCTCGTGCCTTCTTGGCTCCCATCCCTATACTTCCCCGTGGCTCTAGTGAGCAGTTGCACTTTGACCTCATGCCTTGGCTCCCGTTCCTATACTTCCCTGTGGCTCTAGTGAGCAGTTGCACTTTGACCTCGTGCCTTCTTGGCTCCTATTCCTATAGAGCATATTTCCAGGCTCTCCCTAAAGAGCTGCCCTTTGGGGTGTCAAAGTTGGCCCCGTCTCCCTAGATTGGCAAGACAGCATTTGCCACTGCCACCCCTACATGACTGGCTTCTCTTGCATCTGGCCAACTGATTTAAACCAGGTCATTTAGGTTACGGCAAAGTGAAGTCTGTTTGAAATTCCCTTCCTCCTTAATACACCTAAAGAGTTAAACACCATCTGCTGACCCTGTTCTCACTGTTCATTTTCAGATCACACCAGCACATGTAAACACAAGTATCGGGCATACGTTCCGATGCGTCACACCAACACCTGTAAACACAAGTGTCGGGCATACGTTCCGATGCGTCACACCAACACCTGTAAACACAAGTGTCGGGCATACGTTCCGATGCGTCACACCAACACCTGTAAACACAAGTGTCCGGCATACGTTCCGATGCAGTCACTCTGTGGTGATATTTTTTATTGTTGTTGTTGGTTTTGGTCTCTTCAGCTGTGCACGCAGTTTCAGAAAACCACAAGTCGTTGACCAGACGCTGACATCTGAGTTGTTGCATGCTGTTTTGCTGCTGTGTAGATAAAATTTGGACGAATTTTCAAAATTCTGTCAGAATAGTCCTCCACAGTTGTACACTTTCAGTCTTTGCCTGCCAAACAAAACTTCTTTTGAAAAAAATACTCTAAATGAAGTTTACGACAAAATTTACTGGCTTCTATGAGAACATTTCCAAGAGAAGGATACTTTGTGGGGACGAATTTAGCCCCTTTTAACAACACACCAATGGCTACATTAGAAAGTGGTAAATTTGCTAAATTAAAAATGTTTAAGTTATCAATACCTTTATTAACATTTAGTCCATGGTCAACAATTTGTGAAGATGCCTGTTCACTGTTCTCAGCAGGTAGTGTCTGCCTTTCCATTTCTGCTTGCTGCCTGTACTACCGTTGCTGTTCTGAAAACACTGGAAACCCTGTGATAAACCCGATTGGTTCCCCTGGTCAACTGGTTCTTCATTAGGGAGCATCTCAAAAGAGACACTCTTTTTGGAAGATGTTTCCCCAGATGAATATGAAGAGTCCCGGGTTGATGAAAAAACATTGCTCTTTCTAAATCGAGACCTCCCCTTAGCACCGAGTTTGATATACACATTACCGTTAGCAAAATCATTTACGTCCCTTTCAAGTTTTATCTTTCTCCTGCCAATGGTTTCTGCCTCGATTTTACTAAGTTTTTGTTTGATCTCACCAAATTTAGAATTAAAGGTAGGTTCAGACTCTGAAAAGTGCCCCCTGCCGCTTGGCGCCCTGAGGCAATTGCCTCACTTCGCCTCTTGTAGTTACACCACTGACAACAAATAAAAATGAGGTGACAGCCTGCCAGTTGAGCAGCAGTGTGTCTACTGTTGTTTCCATTTACTCAGTTTGTTGGTTGTTGTTTGCATTTTGAATGTCATCTTTTCAGTATGATTTAATGCTGTTGTTTTTTATACGTTTAGTGGAAGTTCACCCAAGGTTGATTAGCAGCCATACAACTTTTTTTATAATAGCTGTCTGGCACAGTATAGACCCAGCAGAAGTGCAGCAGAACTATCCTCTCCTCAAGAAAACCAGTCGCAGCTGATTAGGTGTTAAACCCGAACTTTCCTCACTGCGCAGGTACTAGAGTGAGAGCAGTGGTCCATCCCACTGCATCGAGGGTGATATGCTGAAAACAAGGAGGAGACTTTCCTCACTGCGCAGGTACTAGAGTGAGAGCAGTGGTCCATCCCACTGCATCGAGGGTGATATGCTGAAAACAAGGAGGAGACTTTCCTCACTGCGCAGGTACTAGAGTGAGAGCAGTGGTCCATCCCACTGCATCGAGGGTGATATGCTGAAAACAAGGAGGAGACTTTCCTCACTGCGCAGGTACTAGAGTGAGAGCAGTGGTCCATCCCACTGCATCGAGGGTGATATGCTGAAAACAAGGAGGAGACTAGCGGTGCTTTAGCTTCTTTCAGTACTATTCTTAAGGGTAATGTTGAGGTTAGGTGCTGTCAATATGCTTATTTTCTGGCAATTGATGCACTCATTACCATCTTAAAGGGAGTCCGAAACTTTGCATTAGTGACAGTTATTTTAATTCTTCAGTTCTTAGTTGTTTTTGAAGGCTCAAAACACATATTTGCAAGTCTACATCGGGGGGACATATTACTTAAAAGGTAGCAGATTTGTAAAATATTGCTACCGGTCTGTAATTGCAAGGGAGTAATAACATAAAATAATGAATGTTTTTGAACTCTCAGGATCCCTCTCCCCGGTTGAATATGGCAACTGTGAGGTTGCATATCCTCAAGCATAAAGTATTTTGGTTTATAAAAAAGTATTTATGCAGTTTGGGGGTTCAGTTGTGGAGGTGGGTCTGCTTACCTTATATTGGTGGTACAGGGAAGGCAGACTTCTCTTGCAAAACACATTACATAAGTAGCATATTCTAGAATATGATCTATTTTCCAGTTAATTTCATAGTGTATTTCTGCCTTGAAATATTACATTTTTGCTTTAAGGTTGTGGTTTAGTGTGGAATGTTTCTTTTAGGTACACTGTGTAGCATTATTTCTAGTTAAACAAATAAATGGTGTAGTAAAAAAATATTTTTACAGCCAGTAATAATCTGTTAGTTTGCAACCTGTAGTTTGGTGCATGGATGTTTAATGATCAAATGTTAAAATTCTAAATTGTTACATAGTGTATAATGAAGTCATCTTGTAAAACATTGGTAAATGCTAGTATTTTATGTGTATTTGTTGCATAGTTATATATTTATTCTTTTAATTTATTTTTGATAGAGTTTAACCTTTTATGTCTAGTGTCTGGCTGTCAGTTAACCCATTTACCCAACCATTGGTACTTCTGGAAGTCTTATCTGTGCCCATCTACTGTCTCTTAAAGTATTTGTTCGCCGGTTTAATATATATTGCAGCATATTGTAACTAAAGTGCTTTGATGTATTTTTCCAGTCCCTATACTAAAGTTATCTGGGTGGTTTCATAATAAAAAGCTTTGTAAACTTTTTTTTTAAGAATATGCCCACATAACTTTACTGAATCCCTCACTGACGTTAGTTGAGATATTGTGTGACCCTTTACTTTAATGGACGGGGACCCATGCATGCATTTTATTCTGCCTGTCAAAGTTTGTGGAGGCACTTGCATGAACATCCTACTTTGAGGTTATGGAGGGTAAAGTTCAATTAACTTGCCAGTGATGTCACAAGGGAAAATATATATTTTTACAGTGTGCAACTTTAAACTTGACTCTGTAAATCAGGCAACGGTAAAAGGGAACGGGACAGCACTGAAGTTGCTACATGCCGTGGTGTATAAGGCAATAAAAAAACTGCGATGGGACATTTTAATCCTTATCCCAGATGGTGGTTCATTCTTTCTGTCCTTCTGATATCCATTTCCTGCATTTTATAATCTGCTGGTGGAGTCCTTGGTTTCTAACTTCTCTGTAATAAGAAGGCCCAGGAAAATAAATACCTTGAAGCTGGAGAATTTTATCAGATTTTGGGGGAACTAAATAAAGAAGAGAGAGCAGCCTGCCTTTTGTTTCCTCCTGATGACCCCAGCTGTAGAGAAATACTCGGTGATGGAGGGGGGCGGGCCCACTGATTCAATC
Source organism: Protopterus annectens (assembly GCF_019279795.1). NCBI lineage: Eukaryota > Metazoa > Chordata > Ceratodontiformes > Protopteridae > Protopterus > Protopterus annectens. The sequence continues at coordinate 1,279,283,394 of NC_056747.1, forward strand.
CCATCCTCAGAGAAGGTTTTAAATGCTTCGAATTGCTCTAGATTGGTGGTCTTGGGGTGGTTCCACCCATTGTAGGTACATTCCAGGACACAGTCCAACAAGTAAGAGAATGCACTGTCACTGTTTCTGGAGTCTGTAGAAAAGTACAGTTTGTGTTTCTGTCTCTTGCCAAGTATTTATTGACATTGTTTACCAAGAAAGTCAAGCTGGGCACAGATGTCTTTTTTTCCTGTGGAGGCTTTGGGAAAAAAAGCTCCAAGGTATATTTAACGTAATCAATATCTACAGTATATTTTATGATATACGTTCAGTGGATACATAGTGTAATAAAATTTGTATTGATATTCACAAACATTAAATTTACTAGCCTTGTACTGAGACTGGTGTATGAGATAGGTCGGAGTAATTTAAGCAATACATTAAAACGAGGTATCGGAGGAGATATCTTCTCACTGATTCAAGTTTGCCCAGTGGACACCCAGTACATTTCCACCTACCAGTAACCAACATTCCGTCCTCCGGACAGTGAATCTTTAGGTATGCAGAGGCAGGGGAAGCAGCTGCTTGTGTCCTTCAGCTTTGCTGTAAAGGTGTTTAAATCTTAGCTGCTGAGAGCGCATATGATTCGTACATACATGGATGAATGACAAAAGTGGTGGGGACTGGCAGGTGTGTGTGTGTGTGTGTATACACGCACATGCAGGATGTGTTGAGTTGCTTAGTTTTAACTGTTTTTAAGATTATCACTTTGGCTTTCTTCCATTGCTTTAAAACTGATTTTATTTGTTGTTGAACAGACTCCTTTGGGCAGTTTTACCATGAGGAGAAACCCTGTCTAGAAGTTGTAGCACAGTTAAAGCTGCCATTCCTGGTCTTTTCTTTGTTTACTAGTCCGAACTTTACTTTTGTGAGTCTGTGAGAAAGGAGTGGGCAGCGGTAACTGATTTCAACTTTAATTGGATTTGTTTTATATGGTTTCCACTTTGCATTAATTGCTTTGAAGTTTTTGTCCCAACTGTTTCTGCTTTTTAACCTGTGCCTTGACTAGCAGGGGATGTGCTTGCGTATCGAGAGTCTGCACGCCTGTGCTCTTCTGTCTGGCTTGTGGTGATTCTTTGACCTATGTTTTTAAGTAAACTGTGGCAAAAGAATTTAACATTTTTTGACTAATTTCAACTCCTACTTTGTGGATTCACTGCTCTGCCAGCTCCTATCCTATGTTCGTGATCGATTTACTTCTAGTGACCAGATTTTTTTCCTGTTTTCCCTGTGACGGCTCCTTTTTCCTATTGTTTGCTACCATTTGTCTGTAACACTGGATTCAATGCAGCGCTCCTGTATTTGGAACTGTTTTGTACAAGCTAAAGTTTGCTTTTGGTCGATCGTGTTTTATCCCAGTGCATTCCTTGAATGTGGCTTGAGACCTTATGTCAGTTTTTGGCTTGGGCTCAGGATGGCTACATTACTAGGGCAGCGTTTGTCTGCTGTTACAGCTGTGGTTTTGCAGCTGTAAAGTGACGCCATTTTGCTCTTTATGGTGACCTGTTTTCCCTGTGACATCTCCGTGAAATGTTTTGTTATGGCATCTTTTTAATCTGGATTCCATGTATGATTGAACTTCACTCCAGATTCTTTTGAGAAGTTGATGGATTTAAGTCTTTTACAGGTTTATTGCTGGAGATTTCCATCTGCCTACTTCTTATCTCCCGTCAGCTGGAGTTTTCATTGACATTGTTTTCTGTGGCCTCCAGTCTAGATGATAGCGATGCACTTCATATCCGTATTCTTCTTCTTGTACCATTGAGAAGTTACTGGAGTTAATCATTCCTGTACCAGTTATGGATCTGCTTCCGTTGTCCACTGCTGCTTCCATCGTTTGCTTCTTGTATGCACAAGAAAAAAATATTAGAGTGTAGCAGTACAGCTTGCAAAGATTAATTTCCTAATATCTGGTGTTTGTTTTTATTTTTTCCAAGCAGATTAACATTCTTTTTAATAGCCTTACTGAGACAACCTTTTTTTACTTGCCATTATATTTGCAGTAATACTACATATTGTGTTATGTTTTCACCCATTCTTGTATTTTTGTGTTTACACTTATTGTATTATATTTGTACCCATTCTTGTATTTTTGTGTTTACACTTATTGTATTACATTTGTACCCATTCTTGTGTTTTTGTGTTTACCCTTACTATGTTTGTACCCGTTCTTGTATTTTTTACACTTATTGCATTATGTTTGTATTCGTTCTTGTATTTTTGTGTTTACACTTAATGTAGTGTGTTTGTACCCGTTCTTATATTTGTGTTTGCACTTACTGTATTACATTTGTACCCATTCTTGTATTTGTGTTTACACTTATTGTATTACATTTGTACCCATTCTTGTGTTTTTGTGTTTACACTTATTACGTTTTTACCCATTCTTGTATTTTTGTTTACACTTATTGTATTATGTTTGTACCTGTTCTTGTATTTGTGGTTACACTTATTGTATTATGTTTGTACCTGTTCTTGTATTTGTGTTTACACTTATTGTATTATGTTTGTACCTGTTCTTGTATTTTTGTGTTTACACTTATTGTAGTGCATTTGTACCCGTTCTTGTATTTGTGTTTACACTTGTATTATGTTTGTACCCACTCTTGTATTTTTGTGCTTACACATTTATTTTTGCCCTATTATGTTCATCTGCTCCTCGGGCATCCTTGTTTCTTTTTGCATGGGATCAAAGAATCCTTCTCTTTGGCATGTTGTTATTTAGGCATTGCTAAGAGCCAGGGATTGGAAGTAGATGGGGCCTGGTCTTTTTATGTAATGACTTGGTCCTGCTGCTTCAGCTAGGATGACTTGGTGTCACCCAAAGGTGAAATGGCAAATGGACAGAGGTCTACTCTGCCATTATGAAGTATTTTGTACACTGAAATTTCCATCTCAGCCTGTAGGTAGGATCTACTTTCCTGAAGCCTCCCATATGGCTTTGTTTGTTATTTAATGCCAGGCCTATCCAAAATAAGTTCAGTTTAATAGTGGGTATACTTCATGATGTTGACCTGGGATTTATCACTGAGATCTAGTTTGAGGCATACATTGTTTTTGCTCTTGTTGCAGTCATTTCCCCAGGTCTGTCTGTTACCTAGAGCTCTTTTAAGGCAGTATTGGTGGTAGCCATTTATTTTAAGACATAGCCTGGACTATTGCAGGTAAATTGTAGTTATGTCCTTACTGTAGTGTTAAGTTGCAGGGTCCTCCTTATGTAACATCCATCTAGTTACTTGGTGGGTTTTCTGCAAAATATTACTGGTTTCCTTCTGTTCAGCTAATTGGTTTATTTTGGGTGATTTTAAAGCCTGGGTCGATAACGAATCTGACAAACTTGACATAGACTTATTTTTTTTATAGGTTTTGCCCCACTGCCTGCAGATCATGAGCCCACCTTCTGACAAGTTAACCCATTTATTTTTCATCACCAGCGTAAGGGTTGACTCCTTGCTAACGACTTCCTTCATTTAAGGAGAGCCTGTGCTTTACTCATGCTATTTGCTGTTCTCCACTTTTTTGAGTGCAGTGTTTGGATTTATTCTTCCATCTAGATCTTGTCACCTTCAGCTTTGGGTGGAAGTTGTCCAATGGTCAGTCAGTTTCATGATGAATTTCAAGCCGGAGTTGTTGACTTGATCCATTACAGGAATTTAAGAATGATTTGTTATGGCACTGTAATAACCCCAGTGGGCCAACTATTGATGGAGGCTAGGCCCCTGATTCAGAAGAGTCTGTGGTTGCATGTAATCAGACCATTACCAATGTCCTGGATTAGGTCGCATTCATGACATGTTCATCTTATGTTTCTTTAAACCCATGAGCCAGGTTCTGCCCATGAATTCCAGGAGCTGCGTAGGAAAGGACATATGCTGGAGTGAGTTTTGTGAAGGGCTTGTCTGATGGAGGAGACTTAATTCAGATAGCTCTGCTGATTACCAACCAGAAGTGTAATTAGGGAAGGCAGTGTTCTTGTCTAATGGTTTGACTGTTTTCTGAGTGTTTGACAGGCTTTTCAGGCTGCTTGTCTGCCGATAAGGCTTTTTCCTGCTGCTCTTCCACTGAATGTGATGGTTCTGCGTGACTTTATGCCATGATTGTTGACACTTCCTTCTTCAGACTCTTCTGCTCTAAATTGCAGAGATCTGACTGTAGGTAGCCTTGACTTTTGTTGGACCAAGTTGTCTTTTGTTGACTGTGTGGAAGCTGTGGAGATTGTAACTGATTTATGTCCCACATGTTGCAGATTGGACCCTTTTCCAGCAAGCCTCGTTAAATTATCTAATGAGTCTTTGTTTACAGCAAACTGTCAGTTAACCAGCACCCATGGGAATTGGTAAATGCCAGATAACTGTAGTTTCTGGTTGCTTGGGTGTAATTTTAGTTATTGATGTACCAGTAAGTCTGGTATCAGTGATAGATGAGTTGTATTCAGTTGTGGTCCTTCTTGATTTTGCGTGGTCTCTCTCTTTCCCTTCAGACAGTCAGCTGAGTGCATGCCTGCCTCTTTTTTTTTTTTTTTTAACTTACAGTACTCTAGTAGTTTGTTAGTTTGTTTCTCACTGCTTAGGTTACTTCTATTGGGTGGAGTTGGGAATTAATCCGTATGTTTCCACACCCACTTGCATGCAGGATGCTGCGGGTTCAATCCTTGCATCTTTGCTATTCTCATGCTATATGTTGCCTTTTAGAGATGTCGTAACAGGTAGAGAGATTCTTTGTTATTGATATCCTGGAACTTTTGTTCGATTAGATTAAATTAAAATAAAAATAAAATAATTTTACTAATCTTGAAACCTTTATGGAGGCTGTGCAAAATCTGATGGAATCCATTCAATTTATACCCAGCTGTTCATTTGACTACTGCTTTACTAGTGCATGCAACTGTGAATCTGTTAGTGACTCCTGCCCTCACCTTTTTATGGCAGCCTTGTCACCTCTCCAGATTTTTCTGGACTATCTGAACAGAATGATTGTGTGGTGGTCTACTAAACACTATACAAACTCTGGCATTCTGTTTAGCAAAACAAACTGAATGCCTGCTTTTGTTAAAACTGCAACTTGGAAGCGCTTTTTAAAAACATTGCTAATGCAAAGTTGTTGGTTCCGTGAGTATGAAAATGACATTGTCTCCCCTTATGTGATCATTTGCATTACATAATGGGTATGGAAATGGGCTGAGTAGACAAGGAATGGGGGTAGATGGGTGAAGTTGTGGTCCGTTATGGGAGTGTGTCCTCCAGTTTTGGCCACAGTAAAAGATGACAATGCCGTTTCCGGTATGGGGAACCTTTATATTAACTGAAGTGTCTGCCCCTCTAGTTTTAGTCACTTGTAATCTAAACTGCAATTTCGGTCTTCTTCACATTAATAAGTCTAATTCTCTATTGTTTTTATCCTTGTTGGGTGCTTTAGTTTAAGCAACTTAACTGGTAAAGGATAAAGGTTGAAAATACTGTACTTCTAACAAAACTGCAGTCTTTGGAAGAAATGTTGGAGTGAGCATAAAGAAAAGCATACAAAACAGACATCCACATCATCTACTGTTGGCAGCCCCGTGGTCCATGTTTGTGATGCTGCTGATAGGTTGTCTGGTTAGCAAGATCTGACATTGCCATACATCCATAGTTCTGCATTCACACCCTTTGTTAAAACAATAAAGCATCTTTTATTTACTGCTCCTCTGTGGAACACTTTCTGTTCAAGCCAGAAATAGTGATTCTGTCAAGTCTGTGAAAAAGAAAGGGAGAGCCCCAACACCTGTGCCCCAACACCTGTGGTTGCTGTTTTCTACACCCCCCAGTGGTTATTTTCCATATTAATGAGGAGAAGGGGGGTCTGTAGTTTCAGTGAAATCTGCAGGGCTTTCAGCAGGATTGTCATCAAAAGAGCTAGCAGCCCTCTACCCATCTAAAGGGCGGGTATCTCTTTGGTGGTGAATATGGGTAGCTTTATAATGACCATCAGCAGTCATGACTCCCCATATTGACTACCCCCTAGAATGGACAGCAGCAGTCCTAACTTGTGTACTGACAACTCCCCCTAAGAATAGACCGTAACGGTCCTGACTCACCCCCCCCCAATGGATGGCAGCAGTCCTGACTCCTTTTACTGACGACCCATAGAAAGAAATGGTCTTAAGTTCTTATTTCATTGAACAACTTGGTTTGTCTTCACAAAACAGAGGATAGGTAAGAGACGTGGTAACCAGTAGGTATTGTACAAGTATGTATTCTTTCCTTTTCCTTATTTAAGGCTTTTTCCTTGTCCAGTGTACCAGCCCACCATGCCCCCCCCCAAAAAAAACTGCAACAGGGAAGGATGCAGATGCACCTTGAAAAAAGCCTTCAAAGTCCCAATTGACTAGGGTGTTGTTCCAGACTCTTTTTTATTCCAAAAAAACACTTGGGACCACTGGGCAAATATAGACCTTAGTGTCCTAAACACATTCTTCTCAAAGGAGAACTTGCCCACCTTTCATTTTATTTTTCTTGTGCTGTTCAGAGATCCGATGTTGGCTTTGGGGCATCATGATGTTTTCTGGCATCAAGTGAAAGAAGAATTTTCCCAGGCCAGATTACTTCTCTGTTTTTCCCATGTCTGTTCCCAAAATGGTCATAAAGTGCATGGCTGTAGTGGTCACTTGTATGAGGCTAAAACAACAAAACTTTCCTGGCTAAACAGATGGATCCTGGTGACTGACGGAGGCTGCGGTAAGTGGCACAGCAGTGCTGTACTTCCAACATTTTAATATGCAAATCATTTGGGTCAAAACTACTGTTGTGTGGTACATCAATCAGCACACTTGCAGGGCTGCTTTCATATCTCTTGCGCAAGGCAGCGGTGAGCTTATGAGAGTAAACGAGTAAACCTTTCAGAACTGCAGATAACTTTTAGTAATCTACATTTCTGCAGAGAAACATTGTGCAGCAGTCCGGTTGAGCAAAACATTCTTATTCCCACACAGGTGATCTTGCATTTCCTCCATGTTAAAATTAACCCCAAAGCACACTTGCAACCTCTCCTGCCATACTTGCATGATCTGTCACATGTTCTTCTCACTGCTTCCTCCACCCAAAGGCAAGAGAACAGATGTAATGACACATCCTTGGATGAAGAGTCTTCTGTATTCTTGAGGTAAACGCCTTAAACATTATGTCAACGTCGATCACCCATTTAGCCCCTGAGGACATAACCAGCCTGCTATGAGATAAATTTAGCTCGGACATCTCCCCCTCGGCACACCGTTGGGTGCGTACCAACCCGTAGGGTCACCTCAGACCTAGTTCTAAAGACACTGTCCAAGGCTAAAGTTACTAGCTCTGTGGATCCTAATAATGTACAAGGCTGCTCCCATGTGAGTATGAATCACTGTCTCACTCACTCACACCTGAACCTGTACAGCCCTAGCATCTCAAGTGGTTTTACATGTGATGCACGGAAAACAGCTGTGATCAACCTCCTCCTTAATGGTGGTCCACCACTGAGCCTGGCAGCTGTAGACCAGCCTTACCTGTTATGTAAGGGACCCTATTATTGTGTAACTAGTAAATCAATAGTCACCTTGCAACCCTCAACCAAAACTGAAGTGAAAGGAAGAATCTGCCTGCTTAATCTAGTAGGCTAAAAAGTATTGCCAAGAAATTGGATGAGGGCCCCCAACTACCGGTTAAAAAGAGAGGCGTTTAAGGAAGGGGTAGCAGAAATTTATTCTGGAGTTGCTAGTTGTAGCTAGTAAGTGGGATAAAATGAAAGTGGAGTTTAAAAACAGGGTAGAAATAAAAGAAAGACATATGGTTAAGAAGAAAAGATATATTTTTTAGAGGGGCTGACAAAGGTTAAAGTACTACAGAATAAGGGGGATCTCGCAGGACAAGAACAGGCTCAGTTGCTGAGTGCTAAAGAGAAAATAAGGGAATACCTGGATAATATGTACGAGTTTAGAAAGATTGCTGTTAAGCAACTGTTTTTATGATCACTCCAGAACACAAAAACGTTTGGTACAGCAACTTGGACAACAGAAAATAGAAAGGTTAGTTTACTAGACTTGGGGGGGGGGGGGCTGTAACAAGAAAATTAACCAGAGGTCCTGTAGAGGTATTAGAGATATTTTGGAAATTTTATGAAAATTTGTATAAAGCAGAGAAGTGGGGAAATCAAGAAAAAGCACAAATGGAAATATTTATGGAAGACTTTATGCCAAGTTTAGAGGTAGATGAGGTTCAACAGTTATAACCAATCTGCAGGAAAATGTCCAGGAATACATGATATTTTATTTTATTTATTTTATTTTATTTTACATTTGTTGACCGGGCTAGTCTAGCTGGATACATGTCCATTTTCAGTAGAGGCCCGGGGAGAAAAGCTCCACTTATAAACTTTACTGATGCTAAGTATAAAAACAGTTAAGAAATAAATTCTAATATAAAAAAAGTAATAAACAGGAGGTATAAAAAAGAAAGAAGTAATGGAGATAAGCCCCACTTAGAAACTTTACTGATGATAAGTATAAAAACTGTTAAGAACTAAATTCTGATATAAAAAATAATAATACTTAAGTGGTATAAAAAGTAAGGGAGTAAAGAAAACATAGTAGAACAAGATGGCAGGAAGTATCTCTTAAACATTTCATAGAGATGGAAATAGCTGAAAGAAAGTGAATTAATATTGGGGTGGGTAGGTCAGATGAACATAAAAATAATGTTAGTCAGGGTTGGTACAGGGGCACAGCCATTGTGTTTTGAGGTAAAGCTTGAGTTTCTTTTTAAAGAGAGATTTAGAAGGAATAGATGAGAGTTCAGATGGAAGCAGGTTCCAATGTTTGCCAACAGTGTTTGAGAAAAGAGAGTCTCCAGCCTTGTTGTTTGATTTGACCGTGTCTATAAGAAGTTTGTGTGCAGATCTAAGGGACTTTAGGTTGTGGTAAGGGTGAATCAGGCTTGATAGTATAGGGGTTTTATCAGGTTGATAAAGAATTTGATGGGCTATGGTAAGCTGGTTAGTTTTTAGTTGCTGTCTTTTGGTTTTGACTTTTTATTTTAGGTCTTCTGACATCTGGGGGCAAGAAAAGACTGAGGGATGTCGTCATGCGGTCATATTTGTGTTGTACTGATGTGTGTCAATGTCAGTCACCTTGACCGCGTCAGCCTTATACTTTTATATTCCGGGCACTGACGAGGGGACTGCAGCTACCAAGTGTAAGGCTAAGTGATCTTGCAATGAACATCTCCATTTAGGTACAAAGGTACAAAACTGGCTACTTAATATTATGGCAGGGAATACATGATATTCCAGCGGAAGTCTGGAAGTTACGAAGGAAGAAGGTGATAAGATCTAGAAAGTTTTGTTTAAAAGTATTTTTGAAAAGAGAGGAAGCACCAACATCCTGGAAGAAAGCTGTGGTGGTCGTAGTACTTGAAGATGGTAAAGACCCTTCAGAGTCAGATCCAGCTTCATACAGGGCCATTTCAATACTAAACCACGATTATAAAATGTGTGCCAAAAAGAATGGCAAAAGTGTTGCCAAAATTGATAGCTACAGATCGGTGTTGTTTTGTGGAGGGGAGGCAAACATTTGACAACAACAGTGATGATCCAGAGGGAAACAGAATGTAAGAAAGTATCACTTTTGTTGGTGCATCTTGATGCAGAGAAAGCATTTGATGGGGTAAGCCGGAATTTTGAGTAGGGCAGTGGAAGCATTTTTATTTCCTGTTAAAATTCTAAGGTTGATTAGGAAGGTATGTCAGTGAACGGAGGCAAAACTTAAAGTGGGGGGCTTCCTCTCTGATAAGTTGTATCTGAAAAGAGGAACCGGGCAGGTTGTCTTCTTTCCCCATTGTTATTTGCATTGTATTTAGAGCCATTGGCAAAGAAAATGAAGGACTCAAGAACTCAGTTGGTATTGTATTCAAAATAAAGTTATTTTATTTGCAGATGATATTATTTTGTACATGATAAACCCAGAAAAGGACATGTCCAGTCTATTTATTTTTTTGGGGGGGGCAGGGGATATAGAATTAAAACAAAGGCTATAGCTGTAAACTTTGTATCCACACGCAAATTGGTTCAGCAATACCCATATTTGTGGGAACATGATACAATGAATTATTTAAAAGCATAGGTTAAAAGGATGCTGCTATGGCGGGTCTATATTATAATATCGAACGGAACGAATGTCGAACGGCCGAAATATCAAAAGTGCCGTTCATAGAGTTCTGGTTTGTGGGATTGGGGTGCAGTGAAGATCGGGAATTTTGCCCTTTTCTTACTGTAGTGCAGTCTTGGAGTTGGTATATATAATTAGTGGGGGGGTTGGGATTTGCAGCCCCCCGCAAAACCATGTTATTTGAAAGGCACTTTTGATATTTCGGCCGTTCGACATTCTTCCCATTCGATATTATAATATAGACCTGTTATGGCAGTTAAGGATATATGAGAAGAGATTAAACAAAAGGTAATACAAAAACTGAGAAACTGGAAGCTCTTGCCTATGAATATGGATATAAAGATACAAGCAGTAAAAAATTTTAGTTCCTTTAGTTTTATACACAGGAATATTTTTATGAACCAGAGGGAAGTTGTGGATAGCAATTGAAGGATTTTATCTGGGAGGGTAAGAATCAAGTGGGATCAGCTGATCCTTCTAGTGGAACAAGGAGGTTTAGGATTATTTGGTTTGAATTTGTATTTTACAGCTGTACAGTTAAGGCTGTTATACATCACATAAGCAGAAAGTTAAAATTCAAAGTGGAAGGGGATGATGATGATGAACCGGGGGGAAATTCAAAAATAGAGAGAGAGAGGGATTTTTGATGCAAATCCTTAAGGAGATTTGCAACAGTCATTCAGAATATCCTACTCATAAAGTAGGAGAGTATATACTGAAAACTAAGCCAAATTGAGAATGGAAAGAGTCTGCTAATAGGGATGACTGCAATTAGGGGTACAAAGAATAGAAAAGGGAGGTGGAAATTACTAGACAGATCTGGTAAAGCTACCAAGGTATTGGGACAAAATAATTAGAGAGGGAAATGTAATAGAATGGGAAGAGGACATTTGGACTGCAAGGTATAGACTGCCTTCTGTATCGGGGATTGGTATCAAAGTATAGGTAAAGAGAAAGGGATAAGGGAGTCTTAAGTGTAAGACCTGCACTGGTTGAGTTTTTGTTGAATGTAGAGCAGAAGCTGCTGTTGAAAAAGGGATAATTAGCAAGGCATGTAAACTATTGCACAATAACTATAGGAATCAATTGTAGGAAGTAAAAAATGATTGGGAAGAGAAATTAGTTAAGAAATGTACAAATAAACAGAAGGTGGACTATATATAGTGTATATGTGTGTGTGTGTGTGTGTGTATGTATATATATATATATATATATATATATATATATATATATATATATATATATATATATATATATATATAGCTCCCAAATATGTAACAAAGTCTAAAAGATTTAGGATTTTCTTGCTTGGAAATGTTTGCATAGGTATTTGTATACCCCAAGCAGACTCCAGGTAATTTTCCTCCGGTAGATGGCAAATGTTGGAGGTGTAAGAGGAGTCTGAGAGCATGTTTTTGGAGTGTAATGCATTGGGAAACTTTAAAAATTCCCTACAGAGTACTCTGTTAGGAATACTGGGTGAGTAAATGGCTGTAACTAAGGAAATGTTTTTTGTGAGCTGGGATACAGAATCTGACTTGTCTAGACATAGTAAGGCCTTAAGTTTAATTCTGGTGGCTGCCAAAAAAGCAATTACTAGAAAATGGAAATCAAAGTCTAAACCAACCATACCCGAAGTAGTGAATATTGTAAATCTTCGGTAGGAGTGAATTACTTGGGGAAAAAAAAGGAAATTTTAAGATCAGTACATGCAGACAATGTTTTGGAAGTGGAATGAGGTTTAAGAGATGGATGGGATTGAATAATTTATGTAATGATGCCTGTGTTACATGATGTGTAACAGGTTATGTGGTGTGTAATATTTGTAAATGTGGTCTTGTTGATGTGGTTTGATTACTTTTATTTAAGTGTAAGTTTACCAGTGTCACAAGTGATAATTCAAAGTCCCCCCCCTTTTTTTTTAATTGGATAAGGGCAAGTCAAGGGACAGACCTTGCCTTGATGTGGTAAATGCCTTTGACATCTTTCCACATTTTGGCATTATCGAACGGTTGAGCAAACTAAATATAAATCTGTATGTGAACTGCTAGACAGCAGACTGCCCACAGCTTGACCATATTCAGTTAGGATTGGGGCATACACTCCTCTAAACATCTCTTTACTAATGGGATTGCCCAGGGCTGTGTTCTGGTCTGCTTCTGTTTATTCTGCATTTTTGCTATGTCAAGATTGCCCAAGTTTACAGATTATTGCAAATTTGGAGCTGTTAGCTTTCCATGGGACTCCCATGTCCTCCAGGACCATGGTTGAAAAGCTAAATGCTAAAAGGTGTAGCATCATGTTCTTTGGAAAACATGAGCACTTACCACATAAGCATTACCCCCTCCCTCCAATAATCCACATTGTTACCAGGGACCTAGGCACTTTTGTAGATGGTGAACTCTCTTGTGATCACTATACAGTTGCACCGTGTATCTGCTGGTAACATACTCAGACCTAGACATTTGCTTTTCATAATCACCCCTACCTTATTAGACCTATAACAGAGCCTCATGTTTAGCAGGTGTCTGTCCAGTCACATGATCCATTTGGGGAAACACCAGTATTTCCTTACAAAATGATCTTTATTCCATGAGGTACATAGAAACTTTGAATCTGTCTGTCTCTGTCTGTCTGTTTCTCTCTGTCTCATGCAGAATCCTGCAGTGTGACCATTGTCTGCCGTTTTCATGACCTACATGTTTGCAAAGCTTGTAAGACTGAGAACACTGCACAAGAGAGGTAAATCTCCATCACAGCATAAACAACCTGTTAGCGATATAGATAACAACTGCAATGAATTCTTCTCCTCCGGAACAGCCCTCCCCTCTGTAGTAAGCAAAATAGCTCCCTAACCCCCTTCAGACAAGACCTAGACAAGTGGATAGGTAACTGTAAATGCTCATCAGGTCTTATCCTTCAGGTTAGCAAGTAATTTGTTTTCAGGTGGCAAGGCTATAGATAATCAATCTGATCAGCCGCATAGCAGAATCCTGTGAAGCTGCTACTGTGTTGTGTTTGCTTCAGTTTTTACTCCCGTTAGCCTCCTTGAAAATGTTTCACTGAGTTTGAACTTTGGGTTGTAAGGACTGAAAATATTGTTTGGTAGATAGGTTCACAAGGCTATGCTGAGAAGTGCAAGAAGTAATTCCTGGTAATGCCCTTCCTCCAGGAATGTTTTAGTGCCTTTTTTGTAATGAGCTGGTGAGCTGAGGTTTAGTAGATGCCAGTCATCTGTACCTGATTTTTCCCCTTCTACTTTACAGTCGGTCCTTGACTGCCGTGTGGTCCTTAACTTTAGGTCCTTTCAGTTGAGCTGTGTGCTCATTTCCACTGTTGTATTTCTGTTCCGTTATGCTTGCAGCCCACGAATGTATAGTGAGTTCACTTTCAGGACCACGGGTTGTCACTTGTTGGTACAGGTGTATTCACATATGTTAGTGAGTTCACTTTCAGGACCACGGGTTGTCACTTGTTGGTACAGGTGTATTCACATATGTTAGTGAGTTCACTTTCAGGACCACGGGTTGTCACTTGTTGGTACAGGTGTATTCACATATGTTAGTGAGTTCACTTTCAGGACCAAGGGTTGTCACTGTTGGTACAGGTGTGTCACACATAGTATGTTAGTGAGTTCACTTTCAGGACCACGGGTTGTCACTTGTTGGTACAGGTGTATTCACATATGTTAGTGAGTTCACTTTCAGGACCACGGGTTGTCACTTGTTGGTACAGGTGTATTCACATATGTTAGTGAGTTCACTTTCAGGACCAAGGGTTGTCACTTGTTGGTACAGGTGTATTCACATATGTTAGTGAGTTCACTTTCAGGACCAAGGGTTGTCACTTGTTGGTACAGGTGTATTCACATATGTTAGTGAGTTCACTTTCAGGACCAAGGGTTGTCACTTGTTGGTACAGGTGTATTCACATATGTTAGTGAGTTCACTTTCAGGACCAAGGGTTGTCACTTGTTGGTACAGGTGTATTCACATATGTTAGTGAGTTCACTTTCAGGACCAAGGGTTGTCACTTGTTGGTACAGGTGTATTCACATATGTTAGTGAGTTCACTTTCAGGACCAAGGGTTGTCACTTGTTGAGACAGGTGTATTCACATAGGTTTCCTGCCTTTTTCTGCTTCTTTCATTGCTGTCAGCTGCTATTTTGCTTGAAAGCAGTAACCTAAACTAGGGTAAGCACCTTGCTTGCAGAATGTGCCATCAGACTCTCTTCCTTTACAAAAGGCCAGTTGTTCTGTTTTCCTTTCTTCCGTAGTGCCTGTGTGTGTGTGTGTGTGT
>NC_056747.1:1279302900-1279330400 GCF_019279795.1 Protopterus annectens
GTGGGGATTGCACAATATGTTTGTTGCTACAAGGTGGTTTTTGAGATTGAATAAATGTTCACATAAATGAGAAAAAATTAGTGCAAAAAACAAATCCCAGTAGTTATCAGCAATGTTTTGGTAGGTGGCTCCAGATCTTTCGCAGACCCTTCTTAGCCCTCATTTCGATGGTGGCTGTCACCATGGTCATCTCTGCCTTGGCTTGAGGGGGGTAGCATTTTCATAGGCAGGCAGTCCAGGCATACCTCTCAACTAGCATCCATTGAAAATGGATACAAAGGCTCTTGAAAAGTAGGTGCATCTAGCCAAAAATCTGGGCATCTACTTAGCCTAAAATTTGAATAACACAACGCTTCCTGCTTCCAGTAGGAATATGAGATATTACTGAGAAACACGTTTTAAAAAACGGTGTGACAAAATGGAGAAAAATAAGTACATTATCAGAGGCGAGTACCAGTAAGAGTGAAAGGGAAGGTCTACAAGAGAGTAGTGAGACCAGCTATGTTATATGGGTTGGAGACGGTGGCATTGACAAAAAGGCAGGAGTCGGAGCTTGACGTGGCAGAGTTGAAGATGTTAAGATTTGCACTGGGTGTGACGAGGATGGACAGGATTAGGAATAAGTATATTAGAGGGTCAGCTCAGGTTGGACGGTTTGGAGACAAAGCCAGAGAGGCAAGATTGCGTTGGTTTGGACATGTGCTGAGGAGGGTTGCTGAGTATATTGGGAAAAAGATGCTAAGGATGAAGCTGCCAGGTAACAGGAAAAGAGGAAGGCCTAAGATAAGGTTTATGGATGTGGTGAGAGAGGACATGCAGGTGGTTGGTGTGACAGAGCAAGATGCAGAGGACAGGAAGAAATGGAAACAGGTGATCTGCTGTGGCGACCCCTAACGGGAGTAGCCAAAAGAAGAAGATGATGATCAGAGGTGCAGTGTAAAATATGTAGAATTATCAGAGGTGCAGTGTGTAAAATATGTAGAATTATCAGAGGTGCAGTGTGTAAAATATGTAGAATTATCAGAGGTGCAGTGTAAAATATGTAGAATTATCAGAGGTGCAGTGTAAAATATGTAGAATTTAATGAACTGTATTGCAAAATTTTACCATACGTGTTTATTTTTGCTTCTGGGAAGGTGAGGTGTAAGAAATGTGTCCTCTTTCTTTATTAGATTATTGGTGCAGCTAGTGTGCTTGTCATATAGTATGTTTTTCTCTGTACTAGATAACTTCAAAATCACATGTAGTGAAGGGAAAGCAGGAATTTGTGTGAAGGAGTAAATCAAACCTGAAAATAGGGACATGCTTCCAAAAATAGGTGCACCATTTGTATGGGTAATTCAGGCTTGAAAATGGGTGTGTTTCTGCAAACTGGAGACAGTTGAGAGGTGTGAGTCTAGGTTATATCGTTGCATATAGTTTGAATATAAATGTTATAAAGATGAGGGCAGTCTTCCACACTGCTGGTATTTCAAGAATCCTGTCTGCAAGGTGAGATTACTGTTCGCATTGACAACATGGCTGTGGTATGAGGTTTCAGCGGATGGAGGCTGGGGAGCCACCATCGCCCACTCTATCAGAAGGCTGTGACAACATGGGGATGCGCAGTGTCCATGAACTGTCTTCTGAAAGTTGGTCACATTCCAGGAAAAGTCCAAAGCAGAAAAGAACACAGTTAGGTAAAATCACCAATTTTATTGCAGCAAAGCTTTCGGGTTTCCCCTTACTCAGTGCTACTTAGCACTGAGAAAGGGGAAACCCGAAAGCTTTGCTGCAATAAAATTGGTGATTTTGTGTAACTGTGTTCTTTTTTGTTTTATACTTTGGATTTTGTTTATTGAACGCAGTGCACCACAGTGATTTTCTTACTAGTCAAATTCCAGGAGAAGCCAGCTGTTGAGAGGATTGGCACAATCCATGCCTACTGATCCAGCATGAGTGATCTTTCAGCCGGTCTGTTGCGTAGGAGTGATCCTCTTTCTGGAGGAAGCTTTGCTAAGGTGTCCATTCTCAACCAACACCAAATGTAGCAACTTGCTTTCGTTCACTCCTGGTTTGGGAGGCCATTCTTGAGATTTGATTGTCCAGAAATGTCACCAAGGACTCTTTCTCTTTGTCTGTCTCTCTCTCTCTCTCTCTGCTTCTCGGGTTTATGAATAAGGCCAGTTTGTGCGGTCAAGGTAATTCTTGTACTACATATTGGGCCCAGCAGGTTTGGTTTCCTCGTTATAATCTCATCATCTAGAACCATCTGTACAGCTGAGGCCCTTCATAAACCTTCTGTCACATCCATCCAACAACCCTCACTCAGAATTGCACCCTGTTTGCCTGATTTAAGTGTTTTCTTCATTTCTAGTGATGGCCAGTGACCATTCTTACCCAAAACTGGTGGTCCAGGTCCTGACTTCTGCCTGGGACATAATGCTGGAAACACTTAATTACATGGGCAGATGGATTTTTTTTTGGGGGGGGGCTTGAATCTGATTATAGTCATAGTCTCTACCATTCTTATTTGTCACAGATTTGTTTTGGGGTAAATTAAAATTTTGACAGTGATACCCAACTTCTGTCAGGGTGCTAACTCTGTCTTTTGTAAAAGTACCTGAATGGAACTTTTTTTTAATGCACCCCACCACCACCACTTAAGGGTCCTGTCCTTGGGATTTCTCCTTTGTATAAAGGAATCGAACTGTTCTACCTTTTGAGCCAGCTGCTACAACGGACAGATATGTGCCTTAGTAGACTCCCTCTCTCTCTGGTAGCCATTACTGCTGCCAGAATAATTTCAGGTTTACAAACTTTATATGCTGATCCCACTTCAAAAAGGCAGATTGGTCACAAGAGCAAATCCTTGTTTCATGCCCAGGGTAACTACTGAAAATAATGTAAGCCATTCAGATTTATTTTGTCTTTTTTGTCCTTATTATTCAATGAGAGATAATGACACACACACACACACACACACGCACACGCACACGCACACGCACGCACACGCACGCACACACACACACAGCTTCAGATTCCATTAGACTCCTTAGCATTTTTTTTCCAAAAAGAAATTGGGCTGCAATGTTTCCAGGTTGACTGTCAAGGTGGCTTTTTGATTGCATTAAATGTTATCTAAAATGCAGAACACACTTGCCTCCTGAGACTAGAACCCCACCCAGCAAGAGCTGTAATCTACTTTTGGATCTTTTTCAGCAATGCGTCCTTTGATGACTTTTGTGCATTTGCAGCTGTGGGCATATCACAGAGTACTTCTGCAAGACACTCCACACCCATGTTTTACTACTTTCATTTGGAATTTGTATTTGCATCCAAATATTGCTTCCATTGCAGTCTGTATTTGAGATACGTTGTATCTTCTTGCTTTTGGAATTTGTACAGGATATGGCTCACAAATTTATTAATCATTTGAATAATACGACAGAATTTTTAAAATTCTAAAGATGTTCATTACTTGCCATCTTTGTCCCAGGAGATTGGCTTCCTGTAAATATTCAGAATGAATACAACAATCTTCAGCACCACATATTTACATTTTACAAATTCCCACCTCTGCACTTACAAAAACATGTTTTGTAAGAGGACAGTTAATTTGCTTAATAAGAATGATCTCCTGATGTGAGACTGAAAATGTGAAAAAATAGAGAAAATGTTTTGTGACACAAGATACCAAAGTAGTATAATTTACCCCAGTCATAATAACGTCTCACAAAAATGCTCCTTCCTGGGAGTGGCTTTTTGTAGGGATGAGAACGTGAATACTAACTCTGTTATACAGTGAAACTAACATCACCAGTTTATCTGAATGTGCGCTTGTTTTGAAATACAGTTTTAAAACTCATTATTAAACAAGTTAAGAACAATTGGAAGAACATTACATCCAATGAAGGGATTTACGAGGAGATAGGGGATTTCCCCCATTTTGTATACAGGATTAGAAACAATTTGAAGAATTTATTAGAGGAAAAACAGTTCTACAACTACTAGGAACACTAAGGGCGCATGTATGTGTGTGAATTGTTCTGAGTGTTCCAAAATAAAGTTGATCTTAAAAAACAATGGTGGAGCCCATGGGGTTGTGTGTGTGTATATCTAGATGGTCTCCTTCTTTCTACATTGGAAAAACTGCAGCGAATGTTCCGTAAGAGAATCTATGAGCATTGTTACAATATTGCTGAAGGTAACGTTAACAATGCTTTGTACAAAAAGGAAGATGTTTGTGTAGACTTTTGTGGTTTTAAATTCGGTATAGTTGCGAAGGTGGATCTTGATCCCCGGGGTGGAGACTGGGAAAACATGGTAAAATCTAAAGAGCTTGTGTGGTGATTGAGGTTAGATGCCATTGCCCTCTGGGCAACAATGAAGCCATTTCCATTATTCCAGTCTTAAACACGAGGGTAGCTATAACATTTTTTTAAATAATTAGCTGTTGGCGATACAGCATATTAGAATTCTTAAACAATGTATTTATTAATGTACTTTGTAGCTATATTTTAACAGGATTTAGATGCATCTGTACCATGATTCCTGGTAGAACATGTATTTTTGGGGTACTGTTTCTGTAACAAAAGCGATTTAGTTTATTGTCGATGCTTTCCTTTCATGTAACAGTGTATTTTAACTGTTCTGATGAGGTGGATGAAAGCGTTTGTTTTACAGTTTGTTTTGTATTTCAACCTTATGAAAACATGTTCTTTTACCGACTATGTTTTGTGACCTCTGATTTCTGTACACCATTTACTTTTGGTTATTTTGTCAGGTATGTATGTTATCCCTTGGTCTTAATACAGTCACTTGGGGCTTGTTTAAAGAAGGCACCACCAAGCATGAAAAAACTTGGGATTCTGTCTTATTTGTTGATGAAGATGGAATTGCCAGCATCAGATACAAGATACATCCTTACTGTAATGATTGGTCTGTGTTGATAATTCCATCTTCATACACCCCCCCACCCTCTGCCTCAGACCTTATGGGGCCTAAAACATTGTTACTAGGTGTTGTAATTGTTGCTATACAATGACTGGCCATTAGCATTCAAAAAATAGCATGCTGATTGGTCAGCCCAGCCAGCGTACCCATTGTAAATCCGAGCATATACCAATGGAATAGGTCCGCTTGCCCAGACTTGCTTCCATTGGTATATACTGTAACTTCTAATTTTATTTATTTATTAAAATTTAAAAGTCCTTTCATACGAGAGAGATAGGATGGAAAAAATGCTAGGAAAATAAGGTACGTTATTCAAGACTAAAGAAACGTACCTGATTTTCCTTCTATTTCCTCCCATTTTGCCTCTCTCCTACCCCTAAAGTGTCCAAAACCTTTTTTTTGTAAAAAAAAAAAAAAAGCAACAGCATATGCAGCATAACACCACAGCGCTCTTATACAAAAACATTGTTTAAGAAAAGTAAGTAATTGTTTGTTAATGTAATTGTTTAATAGCAATAACTGACTTCGTGGTATTGTATATGGAAGATTTACCCACGGTTGGCTTTTATTTAATTGCTCTGGCTTCGCCTTCGTGGTTAAACCACACCAACTGTGAGTAAATCTTCAATATACCACACTTGCATAGTCTGTTGTTGTTGTATTGTTGCATGCCTAGCTGTAGTTGTTGTTCAGCACAGGCTAAACAAGATATGAAGAATGTCCGATTCTCTTGGTGTTGTGGGCAAAGGAAGGAGCCTGTTAACTTGGAAAATGTTTACATGTCAGGTTAAGTAGTGCTGGTTAATGAAGATGGAATTACCGGTGCATATTTATCTTTATGCATCTTTTGTTTTTGTAAGCTTTGAACATCGAGCATTGGACAAAGTTTATTTCTTCCTTGAAAAGAAAATGGGGCAGAATTTATTACCATAATTAAAATTACAAGGACCATCTGAATATGCTTTGCAGTGGTTTGTGGTTTGTTTTCTCTGGAAAGGTTACTGTAGATATACTCATGGAATTTCTTAATCTGTACAGTGTTTCTTAGTTCATTTTCTGTCTGGGCGTATCTGTTTTATGCATTTATGTATGTTCCTGACCCACAGACAGATGGTCAGTTCTGTTCTAGAGTCTCATCACCTATACCATTCTGACTGGCATCTACTTGCAGCACCACTTCAAAGCGTTTTAAATATCACTGTAGGCGGATCACCAGGTAGCATTCACCTTTGTTGCTGACAGATTAGATGTAACGTGGATTCTGCTACCATTGCAGGTGCTTGGATTAGTTTTCCAGTACTAATAACTGCATAAAGGAAGTGCTGCACTTCTGAGTAAATCGTTCATGAGATGAGACTTTCCAAACTGAGGTCCCATCTGCCTGTGATAGTGGCAGCTTAGGAAAATATAAAGGATTCCCCATAACTTATTGAAAAGAATAAGGGAAGTTCTCTGGTGTTGTGGACAAATTTACCCCATTAAGTATGCATATCACCTCAGGTATCCCCTAAAAAGAGGCCTGTGCCCTAGTGGGACTAACTCTGTCAAAAAGTGTGAGTAAAATTAAATTAAACAAAATTAAAAATACTTGCTCATAGCTTCCATTCTCTGATTGTATCTTGCTTTGACAGTTTTTTTAGAGATATAATTATCTCAGCAACTGTACTATAGGTTTTAAAAGCTAATGCATAATTCCTAGAAGCCTTTGCTTTGTCTGCTGGTGGTCTGGCATTGGCATTTGCCCAGGGTCTTGGATTTTTTCGAGACACAGTGACTTAATGTTAAAATATAATCTATCTATTGCAAAATTGTCAGCCAGATTTTACAGATGCACTTACCTTAAATATATTGTATTACTCGGTGACACAGTGACTTAATGTTAAAATATAATCTATCTATTGCAAAATTGTCAGCCAGATTTTACAGATGCACTTACCTTAAATATATTGTAGTACTCGGTACATTTTTTATCAGTCTCCCACCGTGTTCGTTTTGCATTTGAACCCACACCAATAGGTAATCAGTTACACTTATAGCACTCTCCAAACCTTCAGTTCCCTGAACATGTCTGGTGCTGATGAAATACCAGAAAAGCACCATCCTAATAGTGTATTAAATGTGTACAGTTTGGAGTTTGTTTCATTTTTTTTATTCCAGAAACCCTGCTTCTTAAACAGTACTGAGAAAAGTTTTGCTTTAGGAATTCTTAAAAAACACTTCTTCAGTATTAAACAGCAGGTGGTACATTGTTCTAATCAATGCATTCAAAGTGAGTAAAGTAGAACAGCTGTGAAATTTGTCTTCACAGCAGTGACCCTGCTGTTTGCCCTTTTTGTCAGATACAGCTGTTTCTTAATGCCATCTAAGCTCTCCAGTGTCTTGTAGCTCCTTGTTTTTCTAAGATAAGGTTTATGGATGTGGTGAGAGAGGACATGCAGGCGGTTTGTGTGAAAGAGCATGATGCAGAGAACAGGAAGAAATGGAAACAGATGATCCACTGTGGCGACCCCTAACGGGAACAGCCGAAAGAAGATGATGAGTATTAGAGGTACTTTTCTAGGAGCATGTATCATTAGCACTGCATTCGTTTTTATATGAGATGTTCTGGCAAGCTTTCTGACCGTATGAATAAATCCACACAACTTCACATTGAGTGACATGTGCTTGTCACAGTGCGATTGACACTGAGTTTGCTCACTTTTTGTTTTTATGGTGCAAATTATTTTTGCCATTTTTAGTGTAAAAGAAGCCACATAACCCATGCCGTTAGGAGAACTAGTTTCCCCCCCCCGCCCTTTTTTTTTTTTTTACCATTCCTAGCTTCTTGGAAAGCCACAAAACTGAAACTATTAAATTTATGTCTTTAAATGCAGGTGTTTAGAAAAAAAGACTGAGCTTTATTTTGACGTGTAAGCAGTTTCTGACTTAGTATAGTACCTTTTATTGATTCCAGAGAAACTGTGTGTACACTGTTAGTGTCACCAGACCCAAGGTTTATAGGTAGGTACTAGGCTATCTGCCCAAGGGCCTAAGTAAGCCTAGCCAACAAGGTTCCCTGGCTTACACCACCCAAGAAAGTTAATTTCCTGTGCCCCTGTTGAGCAGAGCCACAGAAGTGATCCCCGAAGTGTATTTCCTATTTCCCATCCACTCATCAAGATTTTTCTTGAATGCTAATGAGGAACTTTGCTTGACATAGATAGGTAGCTTGTTCCAGAGTATAGGAATTCTCTGGGACAGGAATCTATCCCTCCAGCATGTCCTGTTTATTGTGGTGACAAGGTTTAGGTCCCTAGAGCATGTGGCTCTGAGGGATTGGGATTTCTTTAGGTTTAGCATGTCCAACAGCTCTGGGTTTTAACATAGCTTTATATGTTAGGCAGAGATCTCCTCAGAGTAGGCGATATGCTACAGAGTGAAGGTGGAGTTTTTTGAGACGGGCATCTGATTGAGGCCGATAATCCTTTTTGTGAGGTACTTCTGTGGCCTTTCCAGCTGCTGCAGATGTCTTGTGAGGTACATTCCAAAAGGGGGCATTGTACTGTATAATGGGTTTAATGAATGCCGAGTAGAGGGGAACAATGACCTTTTTTTTTTTTTTTTTTCCTGGATGAGAACCCTTTTCTGATGAGGTGTGCCACATAGAAGGATTTCCTGACTACTGTGGTTATGTGATTATCAAAGGAGAGACTACTGTCCACCTGGGTCCCAAGGTCTCTTATCACACATTTTGCGTTAAGTAGACTGCCGTTTATGTATTAGTTCATGGGTACAGAGTTTTTAACCAAAGGGGATGACAATGCACTTTTTGGCATTGAGCTTGAGTTCATGCCTCTGACACCAGGCATCTGTCTCAGTGAGGCCCTTCTGTAGGATGGCCACATCATTTGGGGACTCTACTATGGCTCTTAGTTTGCAGTCATCTGTGAACTTTGTTGGCCAGAGGTCTTTTGTGTTGGCATGTACTTCAGAGAAGTAGAACAGGAGAGGTCCCAGGACTGAACCCTGTGGTACTCCACTTGTCACTGGTTTGAAGTGAGATTTGGAGTCTGCATTACAGTGTGGGTTCTGTCAGTGAGCCAGTTGGCAACCCATCTTGTGACGTAGGGATTTATACCTAGTTTAGCTATAATTCCAGAATGGGGGATAGTGTTGAAAGCCTTGGCGAGGTCAAGATAGGCTGAGTGAACCACCACCCTACCCTCGTCTATGGTTTTGGTGACTGCCTTAAAGAAGTCGATCAGGTTCAGAAGGCATGATCTGCCTTTCATAAACCCGAACTGGATGGGGTCCAGAGTTTGGAGGTTACCAGTGTCTTTGAATTCCATGATGATACGTTCCATGGCCTTGCAGACCAGGCTCATCAGGCTAATAGGGCGATAGTTCCCAGGATCAGTGGTGGCTCCCCCTTTGTGGAGTGGGTTAACTGTTGCTGTGCGCCATTCTTTTTGTGCCATTGTGCTATAACTCTGAGCAGATCTGAGTGTTGCCATTGAGATTCTTATAGAATGCTTTGTAGTTGCCCTTAGAATCAGTGGCTATTTTGTTTTCGTAGCTAGCTTTGGAGGATCTTATAAGGGATCTCAGCTTCTTACTGAGGCTGACCAGGGAGCTCCTCCACTCATGGGATTTTACTCTCCAGTTTCTTCCTTCTGTTGTAGAGTTTTATGGCAGGGGACCACCAGATTGGCTTCCTTTTTTTGGAGGATAGCGTCTTGGTTCCGTTTGGGATAGCATGATCCATGCAGTCGTGTAAGTGTTTATAGAGTGCATTTGTGAAGGATTCAGCAGTCGTAACTGCATTGTCCATCTGCTTTGGTGTCATGAAGTTCGCCACTTCTGTCTTAAGAAGCATGAAGTTAGCTTTGGAGAAATTTGTCACCATGGTTTCCTTAATTGTGGGTGGGGGTGGGATGCGGATATCTAGAGTGATTAGCTTATGGTCGGATCTGACCAACGAGGAGTTGACTTCAGGTGTGGAACACCGGTCACTCATGTTGGTAATGACAAGGTCTAGGATATTGTTGCCCCTGGTGGGGGTGTGGATAAGTTGATCCAGGGCACTGGAATTTATGAATTCCAGAAAGCATTGAGTGAAGGAGTTGGTACCCGAGTAGTTTTCCCAGTTAATGGTAGGGTAGTTGAAATCACCCATTATTAGGGTGTTTGGTTGAACTCTAATATTTTCCAGTGTATCAAGAAAAGAGGAGTGGGAATCCTGGGGCATGGTGGGGGATCTGTAGCAAGCTACAATTTGGATTGCAGTTTTGCCCAGAGTTAATTGCACTTGGATAACCTTCTGGTGCATTATGCTGCGCAACTAGCCTGGAGGTGTGGATATCCTTAATGAATATGGACACACCTCCGCCTTTGGTGTTCTGGTCCAGGTTAGATGGCCGAAAAGTGTGGTATGAGTTATAGCCTGGTAATGCAGGGGTGCTCTCTAGAGCCTTGAACCAGGTCTCGGGCACTACACAGATGTCTTATGTTCTCCATTTTAAGGAGTGCCTCGAGTGAGTGCATTTTGAGATTTAGACTTCTAGCATTGAGTAGCATTACCCTCAGTTTTTGCTTGCCTGTTCCTGTTATGGTGGTGAATTTGTCATTTGAACCTTGCCTAAAAAAGGCACTATAGGGGCGGCAAGACCCTTAGCCAGTGTCCAGAATCCCAGGGGTGACAGGTGCAGGCCATCTCTGGCAAAGCATCGTGTTATGTCGAAAATGTCGTCCCAGGCAGACAGATACTGGATCCCCTTAGAGTGACACCAGAAGCTTTGCCAATTATTGAAGTCAATCATTTTGTCCTTGTACTGCAATATCATTCTGGGTGATGGCAGGATGCTACTCAGGGCTAGGGTCAGACCTGACTGGGCTACAAGATCAGAGAGCTCTTCCATGTCTCTCTTTTTCATGTAGTCCAGGGAGGTACTTCTCGGGTCGTTCACACCAACATGGACAATGACAGAGTCATATTTGTACTTGCTGTGGAGTGACCTGAGTACGTGGGTTATGTGGCGGATCCTGGCACCCGACAGGTAGCTGACAGTAACCTTTTCCTTGTTTAGCCTGGTGAATGGGACATCCGTGTGCCTGACTATAGAGTCACCTATGACTAGTGTGTTGGGTATGTTGTTTTGCCTTATGGGCTGTGGTTTATTGGCACACTGAGTCTGTGGGGTATGTGTCATTTGGGTTCTGTTGGGGGTGGAGGTTGCTTGCGTTTCTGCTTTTGAGTTCCCTGTTGCTTCAGCAGTTTAGTATTGAGAATCTCTGCAAATGTTTTTCTGTTTCTGTGTGTGGATTTTGGTAGTGTAGGTTTAGTGGGACTATGTGATGAGTGTGGTGTGGTGCAAGTGTTTACCTTCTCCTCTTGTCGGTCATGTTCAGTCTTGGTTGGAGAGAGCTTTACCTCCAGTTTGGCTAGATAAGTGCATCTCTCACAGGTTGTGGTGTTGGGTGGTAGGAGGAGAGGGTTGTCTGTGTACATGAGGCAATTGCTACATTGCTCCAAGATGCCCAGATTAATCAGATAGACAGGAGAGAACACTGGGAGCTGACCTTTGGACATGCCTGAATTAAAAAACTACTTTCCTCTAAACAAGTGAGGAAAGTGAGTATAAGAGCTATTTTTCTCTAAACAAGTGAGGAAAGTAAGTACAAAAACTGTTTTCCTCTAAAGAGGAAGGTTGAGTGCTGTAGTAATTTGTAGCTTATTTAGTGCTAACAACAAGTTCTGAACAAGTGCTGAGCATGAATAAACAAATTCAAGTGCTAAAACTAAGAATCTGTACCTGGATCTTGTGGTAGATAGACTACCTAGTGCTTGCCACTCCCACTGATAAGCTAGAATGCTTCCCTCCAACACAGAAAGGCTTGGGGGGCTCAGAAGCTTACAAACAGTCCTGGATACAGCAAATCTGTATCTGGACTAGACTAGTTACAGGAAAGGTGGGAAACTAGCACAGACATGGGCTTTTAAACCAGAAGGTTGAAAGATATGGAAAAACTGCCAAACGGCCAATAAACTACAATTTCTGGGCCAGAATCCACTCTTGTGGTAGATAGGCTACCCTAGTGTTTACCACTCCTACTGATAAGCTAGAAGGTTTCCATCCAACACAGAAAGGCTTTGGGGGCTCAGAAGCTTACAAACAGTCCTGGTTACAGCAAATCTGTATCTGGACTAAACTAGTTGCAGGAAAGGCAGGGAACAAGCTTAGAAAAAACACTTTTTTTGGAAAGTGTGAAGTGAGAAAGGAGAAACGGAAGATAATTCAAAATTAAGGACCTATGTGGCTTGCCATTCACAGACTCTGTATTGGGTAGAATGAGCTAGTGACAGTAGACTTGAATAGAGCTGGGACAGAGCTGAACAGATGGGACTGGTAGGAGTGTCTGAAGTCAAAGTATGTTTTGTAGACTGCATTGTTATTACAGTGCACTGCCTCATGGCTGTTGTCTTTCATATTCATTACTTTTGAATGCTGTTAATGCTTTATCGTAGTGACTGTATTCCTATCCTACGGATCATTGCAAATGCAAAGCCCATCTTTCTTTACAACAGCGGCTGTACAATTTGCCCACTTTGTTGGCTGTAATTTTTGTCGAAATTCTTTTTATTGCATTTTTATGTTTAAAAGAAAAAAAACACCCTGTTCACCAGGTAGCAGAATTGTACAAGGAAACATTCACTAGTTAACTGAGAATAAAAGATGCATGTTAAACAATTTGCAGAATAGTTTAGCAGAAAACAAGCTGCCCAGGTACAGTAATTGGATAGAAGATGAAAATCTAGGTCAGTCTTGTGGTACGTCCATGATAACGTTGTGTTAACACCTCTAAGATGTTTTCCATTCTGTGATTTCTTTTTTTCTTGAATTTGGAAAACATTTTTATATTCTAAATGTGTTTCTGAAATAAAAATACTCTTCCTTCTACTTGGCCCCACACTCGTCTTTCTCTGACCACACCGACTACATAGTACTTAGTCATTGCCTTGACTCAAATCTAAATGTCTTGACAGAGATCTAACCTGTGTACTTAGAAGCACAGAAGGGGAAAAAGACTGCTTCTCACAGGGCCTCGATTTAATAGGGAAAGAGACTTCATACTAATTGTCTTGGCCACTTGGAATCACCTGTCAACACACGGTTAGAATTCAAGGCCAAAGTAAAAGAGCATCTTAGGAATGTCGCAGGATAAGGTGTAAGGTGGCATATAACTGATGCTGGTAACTTTTATCGTGCCAGCATTACAAAAGAGTTAGTAAGCAAACGGAATAAAACTTGTAAGTAGTATAAATACCAACTAAGGTATTGAATCTGTAGAGTTAACATACAACTGTATTGTATATTTCTGACATATCACTGTAGTATATTGTTTGTTATGCTTATTTTACTTATTCTATTCATTTTTCACTGTATTTTCATATAATCGACTCCTTTTTCTTCTGTACTGAACTCTAATAACTTGGCTTAAAGCATTTTCTGTACTAACCTTGTGGAGCTTTTCTCCCTGGGCCTCCACTGAAAAAGGGATCAGTCCCCAGTCGGACTCTTCCTGTTAACAAATATAAAAAATTTATCTTATTTTTACATTTGTTAACTAGGGTAGTCTGACTGGGCCCAGAGAGCCCTTTTTCAGCGAAGACCCGAGGAGAAAAGCTCCAGAAAAGTTATCCAAAAATAAGACCAACCTAACAATTCAAGTTGTAAGATACTTGAGAGAAATGTACAATATGAATATATACAAGGCAAAAGTACATTATTTTGAGAATGCAGTAACAATATTGAGAAATTTGGTTAGCATTAAGTTATTTACAAAGAATGTAGTAATTCCTAAAATAAAAAAAATCAGAATAACATCATGGCATAGTACAATGAAGATGCATTTAATAGCATAGGTATTAACTGCAGAGAGGGTAATGTACGTAGGTTGTTTAGGTAGATACTGGGCAGATATGTTAATTGAGAAGAAGAGAAATTCATTAGGTAATTTCCTGACAAGTACATAGCCATGCATGGTGCAAATTAATTTTTAGTTGCTTTTTGATTTCACCAATTTTAGTAGTGGAGCAAAGTGACAGTGGAAGTTTGTTCCATGAGTATGCAGTTCAGCGTCTGTAAAGTATTTTTCCAGTATTTTTGTTTGGCTTCGTCACCTGTAGAAGTTTTTTTTGTGTGCTTCTGAGCTCACTGTTGGGAGTGTAGGGTGTAATTATGGATGTAAGGGCAGGAGTTGGGGCTGTTTAGGATGCTGTGTGCAATTTTGTAGTTGTGATATTTGAAGCATGTGGGGGAGCTCAGGCCATCTTAAGCTTTTCAGGGATATGCAATAATGGGATTTGTAGCTATTACTGGCTGTGAATCCGGCTATCTTGTTATAGGTAGTTTCTAGTTTGGTTAAGAGATTGTTTTGGCGGTTAGTAAGTATGGGTGCAGCATACAGCAGGGATGGCAGAGTAAATGTTTGGGCCAATATAGGTCTAGAGTTGTTGGGTATATATTGTTGTTGTTGTGATATAGAAGACCTAGTTTTTGATTGGACTTTTTGATACAGTTTAAGGTATGTAGGTTGAATTTTAATTGGTCATCTATAGTAATGCTAAGCAATTTGGTGTTTGAATCTGTGGTGATAATTGTATTATCTAAAGATGAAATGGTGAAGTTGGCTTTAGCTGGATTGAGTTTTTTTGGAAGGGAAAGGAGAAGCTTGGTCTCTTTGGGGATGAGAAGCAGGTTGTTTTCAGTTAGCCATTGTTCTACTAGGTGCAGAGATTGTTGAGTGACAGGGTGGAGATTTTGTATATTGTCGGAGGTGTTAATAATTGTGGAATCGTCTACATACCGTATTAAGGTGGAAATGGGGCAGGAGACAAGGAGGTTATATATGTAAATATATTAAAAAGTAGGGGGCCCAGGATAGAACCCTAGGGAACCCCGTTCTTGACGAGATGGAAAGGGAAGAAGGATATCTGTTTGAGAGGTAGCTGTTAAACCAGGAAGTAGTGGAGGTAGAGAGTTGTAGGTTGGAAAGTTTGTTTAGGAGGATGGGATGGGAAATAGTATCAAATGCTTTGGATAGGTCAAGGAATAGAGCTGATATGAGTTTATTATTATTATCTCTGGCTTGGGCAGTGTTGTGTGTGAAAGATAGGAGGGCAGTGGTAGTACTGTGCCAGGGTCAGAAACCATGCTGTGTGGGTGTAATTAGGTTTGCCTGTAAGAGGTGGTTTAGTGTTTGTCTATGTATACATTTTCCCAGTATCTTGGATAAGGGGGATAATATGGCAATAGGACTGTAATTTTAAGGGTTCTGTAGAATTGCCTCCCTTGTGGAGGGGTATTATGAAGAATCTTTTCCATATAACTGGTGCTGTATTTTGGATGGATCTATTGATAAGTATAGATACAGGGTACACTACAAATTCAGCTGCATGTTTGAGAAATAATGGAGGGAGTTGGTCTGCTGATGGGGAACAGGGTTTGAGTTTACAAAGTGATCTGATGAAGGAAGTTGCTAGGGAGAATGACGGAAGAGATGAGGTGGGAGGTGAAGTCTTTATATCAAGAGTTTCTGGTTTAGTAAGCTTTTGTATTGTTTTGATGAAAAAGCAGGCTTGCAGTTTCATTAGAAGGTTTGTTAGGGAAGGGGTTTGGTGAAGAGGAGTTCCCTGGAGATAGTAGTTTGTTGAGTGCCAGAATTTCTTCAGGTTGGAATGTGGGTTGCTCAGAGATTTTAGATAAACATTTTTTTGTCTAGTAGGACCTGCTTTTTTGTTTGGTTGCGAAGCTGTTTATATAAGTTCAGGTGGAAAGTTATTTTTTTTCCATGTTGTCCAGGCACACACTCTCTTGTTCATAAGTGATCGAGTTGCCTAATTTAGCCATGGTGCTTAATTACTTTTTGGCCTAATTTTTCTACTGGGAGCCGGAGTGTTAAGGGTTTCTAGGTATACATTTTTGAAGCTTTGGACAGCCTCATTAAGGATGTTATGTTTGTAGGAATGACCAGTTTACAGTGGACAGTAATTAATTTAGGGTAACAAGGTTGTAGTTTTTAAAATTACAAGACTCCTTTTGTATTGGTGGCTCTTTTTAAGATTGGGGGAGTGTCTGACTACTGAGGTAGGGAGGTGGTCACTAAGAGAGCTAGGTAGGATGGAAGGGTTATGATGGCACTGGGGATTGGATACTAATATCCAGTTGATAACCGAGCCGTTCTGGGAATTTTTTTGCTGTTGCGTGGGAGAGGTGATCAGCTGGGTAAAGCCATAAAGGTTTATAGAGTAGCTAGGGGATGCAGTATTAACAAGATTCCAGTCAGTATTCAAATCTCAAAGGATGATGGTTTCA
This sequence comes from Protopterus annectens, assembly GCF_019279795.1. Taxonomy (NCBI): domain Eukaryota; kingdom Metazoa; phylum Chordata; order Ceratodontiformes; family Protopteridae; genus Protopterus; species Protopterus annectens. The sequence continues at coordinate 1,279,319,190 of NC_056747.1, forward strand.
TATGGAATGGATATAGAAATCCAAGGAAGAAACTTCTAGAGTATGGGAATGTCTTTACCTGGGGGTATATAGACTGCTGTAATGACAAGTTTTTTTATGTTGGTTTAGGTTACAGGTTGAAGTATTTCAGCAGGGCAGAAAGGAATAGCTGTTGAGAGGGGGGAGAGAGAGGGCTGGTCAGAGTAGAGTATAGCTACTCCTCCACCCTTTTTTTTTTTTTACTTCTATCCAGTCAAACGATACTATAACCAGAGGGGAGAATTTCTCAGTTTATAATATGAGGTTTTATCCATGTCTCGATAGAACAAGTATGTCTGGGTTATATTGAGAAAGACAGGTGTGAAGGAGGGTACCTTTATTGACAATGCTTTGTTTATTCATTGAAAAAAGTTAGATTTTTGGAGGCTTGTGATCGTAATGAGTTATTTGTGAGGTAGTTGGGGGGGGGGTGCTGTATAAGTATAGTTAGAGTGCTGTTGGCAAGGGCCTGTGTTGGGATGAATATCACCTCATAAGAGTAATATTGTGCTTTGAAGTATTTGTATGAAGAAATATTTGCAAAGGAACTGATGTTTTGTTTGATGAGAGGTTGGGCATTTGGTTTGTACAGTACTTTGAACTTGTGAAATGATATAGTGGTATGGTTAAATAGAGAGAGGGGGCAATAAGGTGGAATAGTTATTTGTATGGTGGGTAGTGGGATAAGAGAGTGCGGGAGATGGTGTGATAAGCAGATGAGGAGTATGGTAAGTGGTTAGAGCTGAGAAAAGAATTCAAAATGGGGGGAGAGAAATAGAGTTTTGAACTCTTGTGCTAATCTAGTACAGTGTGATGAAGAGGACCATCACTGTGATGAAGAGGACCATCACGTCTGTAGAGAAAAACAATACAAGTATGAGCTGCAGGTACATAAGTAAACCTTTTCCAAGAGAAAGAAAGTCGTTTTAAGTAATTTACCTTAGGAGTACAGTAGGAAGAGAAAAAAATTGGGGGGGGGCATAATGTGCACTCTTATAGTAAAAGGCTGTAACAAAATGTCTTCACTAGTTTAGCTGAAAGCACTTTAGCGTTCCACTGACGCAGGATCTCTTGGTGTAGGGCAACCAAACAGCCTTTGGTTTATTAGAGGTTGGCCAGGACACAGAATAGAACGTTTGCTGAGGTGACTGAAAATAAAAAGCGGTAAATATTAGGTCTGAAGTTTTAAAACACTCTGATTACCAAGTAACTAAGATAGTGGATGCAGGGGAGGAGCACCTTACCTTGTAAGAAACCGCATAAATCTATGAGTAACACAAAAAACAAGGAAAGCAGAGAAAAAAAAAAAAACAAAACAAAAGGTAACTGCAGTTGATACCAAGCTATTATGCACTACACTACACTATTATGTATTGTTATAAAGGTTATGAAGAGAAAACCATAACTACTAAGATGCTACACACTCCACTAAAACTAAATTGTGTGCACCATCATTGGTTTACAAGATGATGCTAATAATGTCAAAAGTGTCTGAATACTACTTTTGAGGAGATAATTTCATTTGAAGTCCCTTATGGTTTACTTGCATTTCTCACTAGTTTATAGTTATCCTAAATGTGTCTGTTTTTGTTACTGGCTGATGTTGTTTTTGTCATCTTTGCTGCTCCCTTGGAACCTAGGATGTGGATGAAAATAGTCATTTGACCATCTCGCCTACCCAGTTCTCAAATGACAGTAAGTAAATTAAATAAATAAATTGGCTGTAGATGAGGAAAATCTTTTGAAAATCTCATGCAGATTAATCCACAAGGTTGTAGCATATAACTTTAATGCTTGTAGACAATACCCGCCTGAGTTTTATTCTCTTCACTTCCTACACAGCTTTACTGCTGAGTGCTACAGGCCCTTTTTTAGGAGCATGTATCACTAACATTGCTTCACGTTTTAGCTTTGTGACATTCTTCTGGTAGACCTCTGTGACTGTAAATTAGTCTGCATAGTTATGCACAAAATCATTACAGCGACTTTGCATATATTTAAGATGTGTCTGACGGTGTGATTAATTTTGTAAACTCGTAGCCTTTGCTTTCACACTGTCATTTCGTTTTACCATTCCTAGGTTCTCTCAGGTAGCACAAGCCAAAATAACAGGACAGATACCTTCAATTGTGCAACTATTTGAAAAAAGACTGTATTTTTTAGACTTGCACCGATATGTCAGCAGTTCATGATCTAATGGTAACACTTGTTCAGTATATGTTAAGTTTAAGTATTTTCCAGACCAAATTGCATAAAATATTTTTGATAAGATAGTACTTCTGCATTCATGTCAAGTTTAAATTCCACATTTTGTCTATAAATTGTATTTGTTTCTAGCATTCAGCCATGCTCTCCTAAATAGTTAATGTTCACTTATCTGTTCAGTAACATTTATATTCTTTTCAACATACCTGGTTTTGCTTTTAAATATTTTACAGAAATGCCACTTTCTAGCACAGGTCCTGCAAAATTAATTAAAAGCTAGATCCTTAACTACCTTCAGTCTTGGATTTTTACTAGTGTACATTGCTTCTTCACTTTTTGCAATGCAACCTGCTTTTATTTGAATCACATTTTGCATTACAGCGATGTTTTTATTGGTTAATTTTTAAAATTGTGCCCTAGTAAATTTGCTTTAATGTATGTGTATCCACTGAATTTCTCTTAGTAGCTTGCACTTATTTTTATCATTTCTTATACCGCAGATGCTGCTGCTGTGAATTAGTGAGTTACACATCTCACCACGTTCAGTCTTTGGGTCTGTTCTTTAGCTTATTAGTTGGTGCACATGTGACCTCTGTAAGACCTTGTGCGGTTCTAAAGGTCAAAAGTCTAATAAATCGAATCTTCTTTTTACCAGGTAATAACTGCTGAATTTATCTCCAGGTGCTGCTGATTTAGCTTTCCCTTTATAGAGGAAAGTGCAAGAGTTCAATACATTTAAGGAGAAGTCTGTGTTCCTCCAAGCCTTTAGTGCAGCCCATCTCCAACCTGGGTGGTCCTCTCCAGTGGACATAGTAGTTGATTTAGATTCCCAGCAGGCTTGGAATGGACTGGATATGATAGTACCCATCCCTTACAAGCCAGGCAAGATTTTGACATCTCCCAAAGGCGGGACGCATTGGAGTAAGGGGCTTGCAGTGGATGCCATTGTGGTGGTAGCAACCATTAATAAAGTGAGGAGAGGGCCTCTGCCCACTTTCTTTAACAGAGAGTCCAGGGCTCTGGACATGTTTGGGAAGCCACTCTATGCTTCAGTGACATTTGCCTTATGGGTGCTGCACTACATGACTCACTTGACTAGATGACAGAAGGATTTGATTAAGGAACTTTCAAAATCCCTAACCGGTCCCACGACAGTGGAATCCTGTAAGGCTTTATAATCTAAGTTGGCTGTCCATGCACCTGTTATCTAATGCAGTGGGTGGCGTGGCCAAAGCAACAGGCATCGGCCTTATAATTCACCTCCATGCATGGATGCAGTTGTGTGATGTTGTGGAGATCTTCAAGACTTCATTTTTGAATGACCCTTTTGATTGGTAAACCTTGTTTTTACCCTAGTTCAGGGACATCTTAAAAGAGAGAGCAGGACAGCAAAACTTTGTCTGACATTGTAATTTGTTTTTCCACTCGGAGGCCTTTTCACATAACCAGAAGGTTGGAAAAACTTTTTGATTCCAGAAGTCCCAGACTTATGGCCATGTCACTTTTCGTGATATGATCCCCCCACCCCACCCCCGGGCAGAGGGGGAGCTTTAATGGATGTTGCCGTAGAGGCAGAGGTGGACCACAGAACCAGGGGTTTAGAAAGGTCCTTTCACCAACAGATCCTTTCACTGTCCTTTCAGTGCTTCTGAATGACCACCCACCTGCTCTTCTCTGGAGACAGTCTGGGGATGCTTAACTCTCCACCCTTAAGCCTGGAAGGCCATCACCCCTGATTCTTGTGTTGAGAGTGGTAACCAGTGGCTACTCGGTTTCCTTCACATCCCTCCCAAAAGTGACAAGCAAGACCCTTCAGGATGTTCCCCAGTAGAGAAGAACAGCAGCACAAAAACTGTTAAAGCTTCTAGAAAAAAAGAATAACCCAGGAGGTCACACAAGACCACAGAAGATCCAGAGCCTATGTAATGTTCTTTGCAGTGCCAAAAAAGAACTGGGACCTAATCCAGTCTTGGGCCCAACTGGTTAAATAGGTGGAATGTATAAAGTCACTCAATGTATTGTATGATTTGTTTTCTTTGTAAAATAGATTTGCATCTGAAGAGCAAAGGAGCCTTGGGGGAGTGTACCATCATAGGAGGGTGAGGGAGAGGTATTTGTCAGTAATAAAGTGCATTCTGTATGACTTGGTTAACTGTGTATAGTTGGTGTTTTTTTACAAATTCAAGCTAGTGTATTTTTGAGTGCTAGATAGTGATGATTTGAATTTGGCAGTTTGGTAGCAAGTTTGTCAGTTTTGTTGCAGAACTGTTCTAGTTTTTGGACAGATAATGTTTGTCAAGATAGGTGAGGCATAACATAAGCTTGATAGGATGTACCAGCTGTTCTGCATGGCTGTGCAGTAAGAAAGTTACAAGTTTGGTAAAGGAGGCTTAGTTTATAGGGAGTGTTTCTCACCAAGTATAGAACTTCTGTGCACCATGTAGTGTAACAGAAGACCAGTTCCACAGCAGCCAGAAAAGATTCTAAAAAAGCAACCAAAATTGAAACAATGGAACTTTTCAACATCTCAAAGTATAGTAAAATGCTAAATACAACATAGAACAGCAAAGCTTTCGAATAACGCTCTTCTTCAATGAGGAGTATGATTAATGCTTGTTGCTACTGTCTGCCAAAATATATTATAGTACCTCAGAAATAATTTCAGTTAACGTTTTTTTTTTTCTTATTTTGTGATTAACATCATTAATTATTGCATAATTCTAGAACAGACATGGAGAGCATTCCCTCTTATCGTTTGTGTTGTGCTTTTGTTAGGCTTTGAACCACAGAAAACACTCCTTCATATATCAGCTACTCCTTTTTTCTCCTTTCCATTTTAAAATTCCAACCTAAACAATTTATTTCCATGTAATAGTACACGAAACTGCTAGCCTTCTTCACCTTCTTGTGCACAGAATAGCGTCATCAAAACACAGCACATGGTGACACAAATTGTAGAAACCGGAAACAGTGCATGGTTCATTCTAGGACACACAGACATAATTATAAAACTTATTTTTAGGGAAAAAAATGAAAACTACAACAGGAACCAGTTTAGAAGTCAAAATGTTTGCTTTACCAAAATATCTGTTCCTGCAACTAGAAATAAGTTAAGGCTATTGTTTGTACCTGATCTTAGAGCAGGATCTGCAGTCTGTTTAGTAGGCAGAGAGCAGGGTAGGCTAGGTGGGGTATTGGGTTCCAAAGCAATAATGCCCATTGAAAGGGGGTGGTTTAATAATTGGGTGCGTCAAAGCAGCAAGCAGTACAGGTAGCTGGAATAGGTAAATCTTGGACTGTGTAACAGTATTATTATTATTTCAGTGAAAATGTAACATTGCAGAGGACAAATGTAAAGAAAACAGTGATAAAGTGTAACTTCATAGGATGGGTCTAAAAACCCCATTTAAAATAGCTGCATAGGGTTGTTGTACTATTTCTTAGAAGAGAGGGCAGCATCTGTGCTGATGCAAACAATGAGCTACATTGTAGAGCAGGTGAATTGTCTCTTTGTTGACTATGTACTTCAGTATCAGAAAACAAAGTATCAGAATGTAAGTCAGTTTCTCCTAACCGACCAATGAGGCACACAGATGTGGGCCAACCTTTCTAGTCTTGTTCTGTGAGTTGTTTGTAGACAGACGTATGTATTCCTACTGTAATTTGGGCATTCTCCTTTGGTAACTTTTGTTTGCAGAGTGAGCATTTTCGTTTTTTATTTGTATTGGTGGCCCCAGTGCATTTCTGACGTTCAGTCATTAGAGGACAGAGTTGCAGTAAACCTAAGGTTAAATAAACATGTACAGTAGAAGTGATTGCATAAAGGGAAGTGTTGCAAGTGCAGAGTCCATAGTAGTAGCTTCATCTTTGCTGCCGCACAACAAGGAACTGTGTGTTCTGAAAGAACCTTGTGCACCCTCTGTTGCTAAGGTAATTCCCAGCTGGAGAAAGTTTGTTGTTCTCCTAAGGTGGTCTTCATTTCATTAAAACGACATAATTCTGTATTTCCCATGATGTGCCTTCCAGGTATTTTAATTATTATGGAGGGAAACCATTTGACTCTCCTGTATAGATTACAAACTCCGATTTCAGTATATTTTTAAACTCACAAAGATAATGATGCATTATTGACCAAAACAAAACACAACATTGTGTAGGCTACATACCAGTAACTGAATAACACATGTGCAAAGGGTTCAAACATCTGACAGTTTAATATTATCAGTCAGTGTTGTTGGCAGCATACACTCTTGTAACTTTGCATCACTATCTTATCTTCCTTCACATTGATGACCAAATCAGTGTTATATATTCTTTTCACGTATGCATTTTAGTTTCTCTCCTCTTCCTTTCCCTGCCAGCAGAATATTGTAAATTCATAAAATAGTCCTCATTTCTAACATGCCGTTCTCCCTTTACAGTCCCCAAATTCATATTGGCAGGGTATTTGACATCTTTTTAATATACATCCTGCAAGTTCTGGCCATCTCAACCTTGAGAGAGTGGTGCTCACCAGTTTGTATGTTATAGCATAGAGCGTATGAGTATTCATACCTTCCACAACAAACTTTTGTCATCAACATTTCTAACATTTTAATCTTGGGTACAGTACTGACAGTGACCTGCACCAAGCTGCTGTACCTTAACCATGATTTATTTTCCGCAACTAGTCCTTCCATATCAAAGTTTTAACAAAACAGTAAACAAAAAGCATAAGATTTTATACCAGCCAAGAAACAAAAATTATCCTCCTAAAAAAAAAAAAAAAAAATCAGAGTCATACTTATACACGGAATGAGCCAACGTTTCCCTTTCCACCTCAGGAACTTGAAGCAAAATAAGTCCAAGCCCCCCTCCCCAAAATCCCTGAATAACATGCTAATCCCTTCAGTTAACCAGTCAAGGGCAAACCCAGTACATTGAAATATATCTTTTGCTGGTGTCCTACTTCGTACCCAAATATTGGAGTGTCTCCATTTTAGCATAGAAATACTTTTACTCTGCACGTTCTGCAGCTGTTTGCATACTTGTGCTAAATATGTAGTTAAGTACACATGCGCACTCTGCAGTAGAGCAACATTTAGTAAACCAACGGCATAGCAATTCTAAAGGAAACAGTTATAATCGGTAAGCAGTCATCTCTACAACTAAATCTGTAATAGCAAACCATTCACTTCAACCCTAAGCAATTAATAATTAATATTCAACAAAGTTTATATTGGCAACAGCAAAACAAAACTGTTATGAATTAGTCACAACTGTGCATACGGTACACATTCAATCATAATACTTTAACATAACTGGTACTGACCTGATATTTAGTAGTTTCCATAAACAGCGACTTATTCTAAGCAGGGGATTCACATTTAAATCACTTGGACCTGCATATTTTTTATATAATAATCATCTGTCGGTTTGTATAGAACTCTGTTACCATGAGCAGAGTAACGCAACTTTAATATTGCAATATATCCAGATTTGCAAAGTGCTTCTTTTTAATCAGCTGTAATACAGCAAACGGCCAGTCTGATGTTTACCAGCCTTTTGTAACATATAACACTTTGCCCATGTGAAGAAGTGACTTGTTTTAAGATGTGAGCTTTCCTTTTTAACTGGTAGGGCAAGTTTATCAGGACACATTTTGTGAATCACTTAGCAGTCTGCAACAGATTTCATTTTCTCTTAACAAAATAAGTCAGTTTTTGCTGATGGACTGAATCCAAGTTCTTAAGTGCATTTAATAATCTGTAGCAAAACAGGTGTGCTCATTTGTCTGCTAAAATTCTAGCAGATTTTGTAAGTGTTTTTGTTCCTTTACAACAGTTTTACTAGCAGATAAACTCTCATTAGAGCATGATGAAATCGGTGAGCATACTATCCTGCTACGTACAGATTCATTTAGAAACATTGTAACATTTGGTATAAGGGACTGAGCTTATTTAGAAACATCGTAACATTTGGTATAGGGGACTGAGCTTATTTAGAAACACTAACATTTGGTATAGGGGACTGAACTTATTTAGAAGCACTGTAACATTTGGTATAGGGGACTGAGCATGTTAACACACTGAAATAATTTTCAAGATACAGAGCGACTCTAGTTAGGCAAGTCCCATGTTAAAACATTTGCACAAGTTCAATGGGGCACATATTTACCAGGCAGACATTCCAATATTTCAGTTTTAAACTGTAAACTTTTGGTGTAGAAAAAATTATTGTGTAATATTAGTAGTGAAAGACAAGTGTAACAAATGAACATAAAGACAATTCATAGAAAGTACAGCTAGTGTCAAAGAAGTGTTGAACGTACTGTGTAGAACTTCATAAGCGCCTTTAAACTCTGCTCTTTATCTGAACCTGTAAAATGTCAAAGCGTTTGTTTTATGAAGGGGGAAAAAAGTCCATAGTTCTTTGTGTATATGCTATTAATTTCAGAAAATTGTGGTTAGTCATATTAATGCTTTACTCAGTGCAGTACTGTTAAGTACCTTTAATCTTCATTTTGAGCAATAAAACATCAAAACTGTGTTATTTACATAATTCACAGTTGTTTTGCTTAATCCTGTTGCATTCAGATAGTTGTAGTGAGATGGTTCCCTTTCATATGATCGAATTTCACTAAGCTCGAAAGTCATAAACTCGAAACCAGAATCTCGAATTTAGAGAAACTCAAACATAAGAAAGGGACAAAAAAAAACCACCTTTCAAATGTTTTCACCCCCCCTACTTAATTATACCTACTCCGAGCTCGCACTGTAGTGAAGGAAAGGGAAATCTCCGTTCTGCGCTATACTTGTAAGCGCAAAACAGAAGATTTTCCATTCCTCCTTATAGTCTTGATCGAACATTCACATTTAAACTTCTAGGGTACAGGGGGACCTGGCCTCCTGCAATAAGGTAAGTTAACTTTTTATTTTTTTAACCCTAAAGCTCCCATTCACAATTTTGAGTGAATGGAAGTTCGAGATTATGAATTTCGAGCTTCCCAGGGAGTGACTTGCACGCAGTCAAACAATAGGCAGATGGAATCGAATGCTGAATTGCAGGCAGCAGCTTGTTAACAGCCAATAGCCTTAATTCTCTGCTCTGTCAGCTAGATAGAACTACCCCAGAAGGGGGTGTCTGGCTTTGAACCAAGGACCTCTTGATTTGCTGTCAGATGCTTATACCACTGAGGTGTTCCACCATTTCACACTGTCAAAGTTCATCAGCATTTGGGATGCAGTATTTCTGAGAAGGGTCAACCTGTCAGAAATTCTAGGTGGAGTACCAGCTAAGTACTGTTTTGTAAATCAACCAACCAAAAAAGGTCCCGAATTCTAAAGTCAACCATATATCTGAAAACTCTGATTGTCATATTTAGGAAATTTGGGTAGTAATAATAAACCTAAACAACCCAAGTCCCTTCTCCTAGCAGAAGTGATTTTCTGTTAACTTCCTTCCCTGAAAGCACATGTAACCATAGTGCTGTCTTCCTTGTGTTCTGCTTTTTTCCAGTCCAGTTCCATTTCAGCAGTTTGAGGACATTCACTACTTTCTCTTGCTCTTTCAGCAAAGAATCTGCACTATCATAGTCCAGTGTCTGAGGCAAGCCTTGGAAAATATCCACCATTGAATGAGCAGAGGTAAACTTTTGCATCACCATAAGGAAAAACACCTAAATAACCTCCAAGGATGGTAACTTGCACTGGAATCTGCATCACCAGAACTCCTTTATTGATGATGAAAACTGCCCTTTGCTGTAGAGTAGCCTCGGACAACTCATGGTCAACCGATACTCCCTTGTACCGTCATCCATTTGCTTAGTAGCCACATGCAGCAAGACATGTTTATTTTATACCAAATCCCAAAGTACAGCAACATTACTTTGGTTTACCATAGGCCATGAGCCACTGGTGAGAGTAATAAGTATGTTTTTAACACTCTCTTAGAAGTGTCGACCCTTTGCATCATTTTGTTTTACAACTTCAAGACCGTCTTCACCTTCCAGTCGGTCTTTGACTGCTCCGTCTTTCGTTATGTTACAAAGTAAGCATTTTTGTTCACCACAGCCAATTTCGCTACTTGACCATGTGCGCCGGAACCATGGAGCAAGCATTACAGAATACACGAAAACGCCAATTACTTTTCGTTTACAATCGATTCGGGCTCGGATAGTTCACACTGTTGTGGTCTGCCTCTGCTGCTGCTGCTTGGCTTCCTCATCTTCCACTTGTGCAGGCGGGTTCAACTTCAGATTCTGGGGACTGGTCTCTGCAAGCACCACTACGCAGGTGCATTGGTCTTCCTCCCACCTTGCCTGACTGACTTAATAGTTCAGTCTGGTCAGGGTTCAGCGGCAGGTCACACAGGTTTACACATCGCCAGTTAAAACCATTGTGTTTGCATGACCTTACTTCACCTTTTCTCAAGTGATCATCATCTGCTGGACAGACTGACCTGAAAAGTCCTCTTTCCTCTCCTCAATTGAGAGTGATTGAAGTTTGATGTTTGAACAAGAAGACTAGAAGTCCATTGCTGTCAGTGCTGTGGTGGTGGTGGCATGTTAAATATATTTCTGTCATCTTTCAGACAATCGCAGCCTCTGCACCCACTATTTATCTATTTTTTGTTTGTTAACCGGGCGGGAAAGGCACTGAGTGAGGATTGTGGGTCTAAGGCAATGAAGAGGTTGTTGGGAAAACTTTTTCATTTTAGTGCTTGTGCATACATAGACGAAGTACTGAAGGGGTCATTGGAGAAAATGTTTAATTTTAGTGCTTGTGCATATATGGGCAAAGTACGTAAGGGATCCTTGGGGGTAATGATTCATTTTGATGTTATTTGGTGGTACTTGTGCATACATGGACAGAGTACTGAGAGGGTTGTTAGGGGAAATGTTTCATTTTGGTGCTTGTGTGTTTTATTTCATTATTGCTTCTTAGACTCCAAACTCAGAAATGCAGTATTTATTTTCCCCCACTTTTGTTACTGCATGCCAACTAAAAT
>NC_056747.1:1279335400-1279348713 GCF_019279795.1 Protopterus annectens
CATTAACTGGGTGTAAAAATGCTTCTTGAATAGGGAATAGTCTAAAGTATCCTTGATGGCTGAAAGTTTCTGAGTTAAAGACAAATTGACATTCTGTTTATCCCAATAGTCAGAAAATAGACAAGTATTATTATGTATTATCTGATTAACCAGATTATAAGATTTAGATAACATCTTCTGTGGTAATGTTAGAGCTTGTATAACAGTGGTAAGATTTGTAAAATCATTTGTACTTACTTTAATGTGAGCAAATTTCACAATGATGCTATCTCTCAATTGACGTAGTATAGTAATGTAATTAATATTTGCTTTCAGCTTTATGCGTAGGTTAGTGAGAGATAAATCGTTATATTGTAGCAAGTCCCACACAGTGAAATTTTGAATAAGTGGAAATTTAGAAAGATTAAAAGGTACATTATTAAACTGGATATTAGGATTTAAGTGTAAAGGTTGTGTTAGTTGAAAAATGCTATCTAGATTAATGAGTTTTATTAATTCTTGAAAATAATTGATCTTTTGTTTTAAGGGTTTGGAAATTTTCAGAATGTTAGCAGCTTCCTTAGAAAGCAAAGGAAGAGCAATCGGGTTAATATTTTTACTTGAAATGTATTGATGCCATAATTTGTTCCAAATGGGGTACTGCCTATACCTATCAGTTTTCAAGTTCACAATGGTGAGTAGTTTGTTAGCCAAAATAATTAAATAATACATGTAAAAGTTCAGAAGACCTAGGCCTCCTTTATTTTTAGGACACGTTAATTTAAGATATGATATTCTGACTGACTTAGGAGACCAGATAAATCTAGCTAATTCCTTATTGACTTTTGTAAAGAAAGATTTAGGAATAATCTGGTCTATGGCATTAAATTGAAATAGGAGTCTAGGGAGTATATTCATTTTGACTATCGCTGCTTTGGATAAGAGTGATATATTAAGTAATTCCCATCTATGTAAATCTAAAACTATTAATGACCATACTCTGTGAATATTATTTTGAAATGTAGAAAGACCATTATGCTCAATTTGAGTACCTAGGTATTTAATTGCATAGGTGAAAGAAAAAGGGGAATCTGAAAATATGTGAGGTTTATGGTCAGATGGATTTATAGGAAAGGTGAAAGTTTTATGAGAATTCACCGGATAATCAGAGGCCTGTGAAAATTGATTAATAATATTGATTATTTTCACAAGGTCTGTACTAGGTGTTTGGAGGTATATCACCAAGTCATCCGCAAATGCAGAAAAGGGCACCTCAGTATTTAAAATTTTGGGAATCTTGTGAAAAGTGTTTTGTGTTGTATATAATAACATTGGCTCTAAGTATAGGTTAAAAAGAAAAGGAGATAATGGACATCCCTCTCTCGTACCATCAGTGATTTTTATAATCTTAGAGGCATTTCTATTGATATGAAGAAAGGTGGAAGAATCCTTATATAAAACTTTAATAAAATCAATAAAAGTATTAGGTATATTAAAGCAAGACATAGTACGAAAAAGAAAGTCCCAATTTACTCTGTCAAAAGCTTTCGAAGCGTCAAGGATCAGTGCACATATAGGATTTCTATATTTTTTTGTGAAGTGTATAAAGGCATCTAGAGATAAAGTATTGTCCCATACATGCCTGTGGGACATAAAGCCTGATTGATCTGGAGAAATTAATGATGTTAGAACTTTTTTCAATCTCTCAGCTAATAATGAGGCTAAAATATTTATGTCAATATTAATTAAGGAGATAGGTCTATAATTATTAGGATCTGTTTTGTCTTTATTATTTTTTTACAATTAATATGGTTTTTGAGACATTCCAATGTAAATCTGATATACCTTTTATTTTATGTAGTTAAAAACTTTAAGAAGAAAAGGTACAAGAATTGACTTGTGCGTCTTATAAAATTCTGGTGTAAATCCATCCGGATCTGGGGATTTATTAGTTTTAATCTTGTCAATGGCTTCTGAAATTTCTTGAGATCTTAAAGGGGCCGATAGTGTTTTCCTTTGTTGATCATTCAGTAGTGGGAATTTAATGGAAGATATAAAACTTTCAATATGCTGTGTAGTCATCGGGTCAGGCTCTTTAGAGTATACATCTGAAAACAAGGTAGTGAAAAGATGCATAATTTCTAAGTCCGTATTATATATCTTGTTATAGTGTATGGGTGCTATTCTAGGTAAGGACTGATTATTTTTAATTATTCTGGCGAGAACTTTAGAGGGGACTTGAGCCCATTCAGAATAAGTAGCTAAGAGCCTTTGTTCTATTATAGAGATTATGTTGGTGTAGTAGTAAAAGTTCTTTTTGGAATTCACAAATTTGTAGATATATAGAAGAATCAGGATTCAATCTGTGCTGGTTTTCTAAAGTTTGGATTTTTAGTTTTAACGAGGATTCTTTATTTCTATACTGTTTTTTAAGATAAGAAGCCTTGCTAATTAACTCTCCTCTAAGGTTTGCCTTACAAGCAGCCCATTGAACATCATATGGAATGTCTGATGTATCAAGATTGGAAAACATTTCTTGTATAATCTCAGTAATTATAACATGGATATTCTTATTCAAGAGAAGGTTGTTGTTAAATGTCCATCTATTTTGTGTATATATGCATGGCCTCGTTATATCAAAGCTAATCTTAAGTGATATCCTTGAATGATCAGATAAAAATCTAGGCTCCATGAAGTATTCAATTTTTTTATGCATAAGAAAAACAGAAACAAGAAAAAAATCTAGTCTTGACCATGCATTATAACATTTAGAATAATATGTATATCCATATTTCCTGTCAGTATGTACATTGAGGGAAATGGGATCTATAAGGTTGAGGTCTAACATTAATTCTTCTAGAGCAATAGATGCTTGGTGATTATATGAAATTGATCTACTAGTACGATTGATATCAGGATTAATAACTGCATTCCAATCTCCACCCATAATAATATAATGATCCTTGAAAGATGAAAGAATATTACATATCTGAATAAAGAAAATATGTTGGTGGTCACAAGGACTATATAAATTAAAAAACAAGAGTGGTTTATCAATGTTAGAAAAATAAGAAGAGAAATAACACCATCTACCATCTGCATCATAATTTATGTTTGTAATATTACCTAGGAAATTGTTTTTGACTAAAATTGCCACACCTCTTGAATTAGAGCAATCCCCGGCTGTAATTATCATTTTAACCCATTTCTTATTGTTTTCTTTTTTCCAGTCATCTCTATGCCTGTGTGTTTCCTGCAGAAAACAAATACTGGCCTGAGATTTGAACACTAAATGAAACAGCAGTGATCTCTTAGTTTTGTTCTGTAACCCTCTGACATTCCAAGAATCAATATATAAAGACATTACATTAGTTGCTTTAAGTCTAATTATCTACTTAGTGTTTACTCAGTAAAATCTTAAATACTTTACTTAGTAAAATCCTAAAAAAATAGAAAATATTGAACGTAGTCTCACTGTATAAATTATATTGTATGTTACTGCCTCTCAAAAGTTCCAAAATCAAAACCAGTTCCCTCCATACTAACTCGGTGCCTACCCACCCGTCTACAACAAAAGAAGGAACATATGAATCATCACAAATAATAAAGTTAACTTTGGTTAACATAATAGAAATCATAACTGAAATAGTTCTATAAAGAGTCCTGAAAAGGACTATTATATTTAAACATAACTATACATATATACAAAACATGGAAAACAAAATGGGTGATGCAGAGTCATAAGCACAGATAAAAGTCTCAGTCCTTAAATTAAAATCAAAACTTTTATTCCACTGCAGGTCAGATAAGCGCTTTCACTCATTCAATTGAGCTTCATCAGATCATGTAACAAAGACCTCTAATCACATAGGCTATATTTATACAGGAATTAAACTCTCTGATAGCCTATCAAGAGCTGCTGCTCATTTATATATTCACTAAAAAGCTTAAGACATAGAAGACAGAGATTTATATATAAAAATATATATAAAGAGTCTACATATGAATAAAAAAGTTGAGAAATAATAAGAACAATCTAATAAACAGTAAAATATATAATTCTTAGCAATACTAAAACAAATATGTGCATAGATATTCAAAAAATATATGTCAAAATATATATATATTCAAAAACTATTGTCTGTATTCAAAAAAGTACAGTTTTGAGTATGATTAGGGTATGTGTACTCTCCTACGTTTATTTAACATGGGCTTGATCGATGCCCTCTCATTGAGGCCTGAACCCCTATCTGCTCTCAATCTAACTATCCACATACTCTCCCTACTCTCAGTATGATTCCTGATGTCACCCCCTCGTATATTGGGTGTAATGTTCTCAAGTGCTCTAAATAAAAAATAATGTCCAGTTCCTGCCTGAGCTACGTGTTTAGCTAAAGCATTATGTAATGATGCTTTCTTAATATGATATAGATGTTCTCGTATCCTATCTCTAAACCGGCGGTTTGTTTTGCCAACATAGAATGCATCACATGTTTGACAAACCGCTAGATAAACTATGTGAACAGTGTCACAAGTAGCTTCAGCAGAAATACTAAAGTTGGTATGTAAGTCAGGATGGTTGAAACAGGGATTGGGATCAAGAGAACTACAAAAATTGCAATGTCCGCATGGTTTGGTATATCTAGAGGTCATGGATTGTTCGTCTCTTTTCGAATAGCATAACATTCTCCTTAAATTCAGCTTATTCCTATATAAAAAGGAGGGTTTAGTGCCCACAATTTTGCCTATGGTGTCATCAGTGCATAGGATGGGCCAATGTCTCATAATAATGCTCCTAATAGCTGAACAATCAGTGCTATATGGTAAGGAAACCCTTACATTGACTGTGCTATCATTCCTCTCTATATCTGCTGTACTATTTGTGTAATTGATGGCTGGTCCGAAATAGGGATCAGCTCTACTATGTCTAAGTTCTTTAACATCCAATAGATTAGAATCAATCTCTTGTGAGCTATAGCCCCGTTCTTCTAATCTTAATTTCAAGTCATTTACTCCTATTGAAAAACCTTCCTCAGTAGCATTAAGCCGGGAGGTTCTCATCCCTTGACCTCTAATAATATTTTTAAAAATGTGCTGTGGGTGCATACTATCACGTTGTAATAAGGTATTAAAATGACAGGGTTTCCTGTAAACACCTGTGTTAATCAAACCACATGGTAACTTCTCTACATATAGGTCAAGGAACTCTATCTTATCTTTTGAGTAATTCAAACTAAAATTCAAATAATCAGTAAGCTGGTTCACCATAGTGTGGAACACAATCAAATCATCCACATTGCCTCTCCATAAAATAAAGACATCATCCACAAAACGTCTGTAAAAGACTACATATTGTTGGAATGTGTCTGTATTGAAGAGGCTCTCAGATTCCCAATGTGCCAAGAACATGTTGGCGTAGCTATTGGCACAGGGTGTGCCCATAGCTACACCACCTCGCTGTTGGTAAAACTTGTTATCATATGTGAAGTAGTTATTCTCTAGGATGAGTTCAAGGAAATGTACCAAAAGATCCACTTTGACTGATGTATACTCGCTATGCAGCAAGAGATACTCAGTAATATAGAGCAAACCAATATTGTTCGGTAAGACGGTAAACAAAGACTGTATATCAAAAGTTACAAATATCAAACTATTAACATCACAGATTCCACCTAGACAGTCATATAAATCTGTTAAGAACTGTTTGGAATCTTTAAGCACAACCTTATTCTCATTCAATACAGGCCGTAGATGTTTCTCAACATAAACTGATAGATTTTCAGTAATCCAGCCTTGCCCTGACACTATAGGTCTCATCGGTGGATCAGTGGGATTCTTATGAATCTTGGGTAACCCATGTATTGTTGGTACTAAAGGGATCTTGACAAGAAGATAGTCAAATAATTCCTGATCAAAAATATCTCCTTTGAACATATCTAGTAGTGTGCTATTAACATAGTTAATACTAGCTTGTACTGTTTGTTCACTGGCTATTAAGTAAAAATCATCACTTAGCAATTTAATCATAGCATCATGATATTTACTTGTGTCCATCACCACTATCCGACCACCTTTGTCAGCTGGTTTAATAGTTATAGAGTGTAGAGATTGAAGTTTATGTAGGCTAGCCTGTTCTGCTCTGTTCAAATTACCATTTCTCCTGTATTTCTTAATGGAGAAATAGTCATAGAGGTCATCTTCTGTTAATTTTAAGTATGCCTCAACTAGGGGATGATTTGATGGTACAAAATTACTAAGTTTCTTAAACCTCAATGATTGATTAGAGCTAGTCTGTACCAATCCACCGTCGGTGTTATCATGAAACATCAATTTAAGCATTATGTTGCGACAGAATAGCCTCATGTCTACAACTGTATCAGAAAAATTACTGTGTGCACTGGGTATAAAGTTAAGACCTTTATTCAGTAACTTGTTATCATTTTCTGTTAACACATATTCAGAGATATTATGTACCATAGAGACTACTGCTATTGAAGTATTGATTATATCTAATTTGCTTTGTTCCTCCACATCTTCTTCAATGTTTGATGTGGTGCAAATTCTTCTGATAGTTTTCGTTTCTGTCTCCCTCTGCTCATAGAGCGTCCCCTTATTATTCCTTTGTCTTTCTGGACCGGAAGGGGAAAAGGGAGCTCACTCACTACATCTGTAGAGGAAGTGGTGCTGGCCTTATAATTGTGTTTAGATCTCACAGTGCCATCATCTATCGGTACCCCTATACTAGCTGATCCCTTCACAACATGTACAGCTGGATATAAATTAATTTTTCTGAGGCACTGTTTACATTAACAGATCGACTGACATCTGTAGTACTACGCACAGTAGAGCTAGCTTCACTATCAGCATGTAAAATTGTAATCACATCATCAGTGTCATTAGAAATAGTAATATTATTAGTATTAACAAAGGTTTGTACCCTATTCCTAGAAGGTTCATTATTTTGTAAACAGTCAGTAGTATTAACAATTTCACAAGCACTATTAACAATAGAGATACTCTCAGAGTCAGTATTATGTGCACAATTCAAATGTCCCAAACTAGTGGAATCACTAGATTTAACAGTTCTATTGTAATGTCCATTCTTCGGCCAAACAAAGACCTGTCCTAAATGAAAGTCTCTGTGATCCCTAAGAATCTTACTTCTCTTTTGTTGGAGGAGTTTACGCTCTAATGCTGACACCCCATCCAACAAACTTTCGAAAAGTGGCTCGACTACAATACTCGGAAAACATGAGAAAATCTTCTTCTGTTGCCTTTTAATGTTATTAATAAGTGTTGCCTCTTTGGAGGAAAAAAAGTCAATAAGCAATTCCATATATTGCTTGCTTACCTCCAGGTTCAGGCGCTGCCACTTAGAAAGTAGCTCAGGATAATGTTCGCCCTGGTTGGGCATATTTAAGATCCGCAAACCTCTCGGAACAATGTTCTTATCCAAACAATACCAAAAATGCAAACGCTGTGTTTGCAGCCGTTTCAAACGAGCGAAATCTTTCTCTAAACCATCAAGCAAGCGTTGCAGTTCAAGTCAGGCGGCGCTGAATCAGCGTCATCAATGTGCTCCAAAGCACCGAGTTGCCAGGAATTAACCGTTGAGCAGGCAAGGTTTTGTTCGAATCTCTTCTGTAGATGAGCGACTGAGCCCAGGTCTACACCTCGGGGCTCATAGTCTAGCTCGATGTCTACAGACTCGCGTTGACTCTGCATAGTATAGGCAAATAAATGCTGTTTGCAAAAAACTGTTTTAAAAACGAAACGCTATTGCTTAAAGATAGACTCTGCTCCCAAATCAGCGAGAAAACAAGAATATATTGGAAGTAAACCACAAGCTGATATGCAGGATAAACACCCAATGCTCCAAATAAAATAAGTAATGTTCAGAAACCAAAGGAACAACTTGGGTGATGCAGAGTCATAAGCACAGATAAAAGTCTCAGTCCTTAAATTAAAATCAAAACTTTTATTCCACTGCAGGTCAGATAAGCGCTTTCACTCATTCAATTGAGCTTCATCAGATCATGTAACAAAGACCTCTAATCACATAGGCTATATTTATACAGGAATTAAACTCTCTGATAGCCTATCAAGAGCTGCTGCTCATTTATATATTCACTAAAAAGCTTAAGACATAGAAGACAGAGATTTATATATAAAAATATATATAAAGAGTCTACATATGAATAAAAAAGTTGAGAAATAATAAGAACAATCTAATAAACAGTAAAATATATATAAGTCTTAACATTACTAAAACAAATATGTACATAAATACTCAAAAAATATATGTCAAAATATATATATATATATTCAAAAACTATTGTCTGTATTCAAAAAAGTACAGTTTTGAGTCTGATACTTCAATAGCAGTAGTCTCTATGGTACATAATATCTCAGACTATGTGTTAACAGAACATGATAACAAGTTACTGAATAAAGGCCTCAGTTTTATACCCAGTGCACACAGTAATTTCTCTGATACAGTTGTAGACATGAGGCTATTCTGTCGCAACATAATGCTTAAATTGATGTTTCATGATAACACCGACGGTGGATTGGTACAGACTAGCTCTAATCAATCATTGAGGTTTAAGAAACTTAGTAATTTTGTACCATCAAATCATCCACTAGTTGAGGCATACTTAAAATTAACAGAAGATGACCTTTATGACTATTTTTCCACTAAGAAATATAGGAGAAATGGTAATTTGACCAGAGCAGAGCAGGCTAGCTTACATAAACTCCAATCCTTACGCTCTATAACTATTAAACCAGCTGACAAAGGTGGTCGGATAGTGGTGATGGACACAAGTAAATATCATGATGCTATGATTAAATTGCTAAGTGATGATTTTTACTTAATAGCCAGTGAACAAACAGTACAAGCTAGTATTAACTATGTTAATAGCACACTACTAGATATGTTCAAAGGAGACATTTTTGATCAGGAATTATTTGACTACCTTCTTGTCAAGATCCCTTTAGTACCAACTATACATGGTTTACCCAAGATTCATAAGAATCCCATTGATCCACCAATGAGACCCATAGTGTCAGGGCAAGGCTGGATTACTGAAAATTTATCAGTTTATGTTGAGAAACATCTACGGCCTGTATTGAATGAGAATAAGGTTGTGCTTAAAGATTCCAAACAGTTTTTAACAGATTTATATGACTGTCTAGGTGGAATTAGTGACGTTAATAGTTTGATATTCGTAACTTTTGATATACAATCCTTGTTTACTGTTTTACCGAATAACATTGGTTTGCTCTATGTTACTGAGTATCTTTTGATGCACAGTGAGTATACATCAGTCAAAGTGGACCTATTAGTACATTTTCTTGAACTCATCTTAGGGAATAACTTTTTCACATATGATAACAAGTTCTACCAACAGAGAGGTGGTGTAGCTATGGGCACCCCTTGTGCCAATAGCTACGCCAACATGTTCTTGGCACATTGGGAACTTGATAGCCTCTTCAATACAGACACATTCAAACAACAGGTAGTCTTTTACAGACGTTTTGTGGATGATGTCTTTATTTTATTGTGGATGATGTCTTTATTTTATGGAGAGGCAATGTAGATGATTTGATTGCGTTTCACATTATGGTGAACCAGCTTACAGATTATTTGAATTTTAGTTTGAATTATTCAAAGGATAAGATAGAGTTCCTTGACCTTTACGTAGAGAAGTTACCATGTGGCTTGATTAACACAGGTGTCTACAGGAAACCCTGTCACTTTAATACCTTATTGCAACGTGATAGTATGCACCCACAACATATTTTTAAGAATATTATTAGAGGTCAGGGGATGAGAACCTCCCGACTTAATGCCACTGAGGAAGGTTTTTCAATAGGAGTAAATGACTTGAAATTAAGATTAGAAGAACGGGGCTATAGCTCACAAGAGATTGATTCTAATCTATTGGATGTTAAAGAACTCAGACATAGTAGAGCTGATCCCTATTTCGGACCAGCCATCAATGACACAAATAGTACAGCAGATATTGAGAGGAATGATAGCATAGTCAATGTAAGGGTTTCCTTACCATATAGCACTGATTGTTCAGCTATTAGGAGCATTATTATGAGACATTGGCCCATCCTATGCACTGATGACACCATAGGCAAAATTGTGGGCACTAAACCCTCCTTTTTATATAGGAATAAGCTGAATTTAAGGAGAATGTTATGCTATTCGAAAAGAGACGAACGATCCATGACCTCTAGATATACCAAACCATGCGGACATTGCAATTTTTGTAGTTCTCTTGATCCCAATCCCTGTTTCAACCTTTCTGACTTACATACCAACTTTAGTATTTCTGCTGAAGCTACTTGTGACACTGTTCACATAGTTTATCTAGCGGTTTGCCAAACGTGATGCATTCTATGTTGGCAAAACAAACCGCCGGTTTAGAGATAGGATACGAGAACATCTATATCATATTAAGAAAGCATCATTACATAATGCTTTAGCTAAACACGTAGCCCAGGCAGGAACTGGACATCGTTTCTTATTTAGAGCACTTGAGAACATTACACCCAATATACGAGGGGGCGATATAAGGAATCATACTGAGAGTAGGGAGAGTATGTGGATAGTTAGATTGAGAGCAGACAGGGGTTCAGGCCTCAATGAGAGGGCATTGATAAAGCCCATGTTAAATAAACGTAGGAGAGTACACATACCCTAATCAGACTCAAAACTGTACTTTTTTGAATACAGACAATAGTTTTTGAATATATATATATATTTTGACATATATTTTTTGAATATCTATGCACATATTTGTTTTAGTATTGCTAAGAATTATATATTTTACTGTTTATTAGATTGTTCTTATTATTTCTCAACTTTTTTATTCATATGTAGACTCTTTATATATATTTTTATATATAAATCTCTGTCTTCTATGTCTTAAGCTTTTTAGTGAATATATAAATGAGCAGCAGCTCTTGATAGGCTATCAGAGAGTTTAATTCCTGTATAAATATAGCCTATGTGATTAGAGGTCTTTGTTACATGATCTGATGAAGCTCAACTGAATGAGTGAAAGCGCTTATCTGACCTGCAGTGGAATAAAAGTTTTGATTTTAATTTAAGGACTGAGACTTTTATCTGTGCTTATGACTCTGCATCACCCAAGTTGTTCCTTTGGTTTCTGAACATTACTTATTTTATTTGGAGCATTGGGTGTTTATCCTGCATATCAGCTTGTGGTTTACTTCTAATGGAAAACAAAATGTCCGTCATAGTAAAACCTCACCACACCAACTCTCCTTCTCACTGTAGTGTTTAAAATAAAATTAAATGTATTGACAAGTTTGTGGTATCCCCTAGATGTAATGTGTATATGATAGGTGTTGATAGGGATATGAACCTATTTGTGACTCTGGGATATTAGACTCAACTTTTATTAGTACCCATTTATCACCTGTTTATGTAGCTGTCATACTACATATACAAATATAAATGACGACTGTTTATATGACTTAAGAAGTGTTTAAGAAAAACAATTCTACACACAATCATATTATTCCCTAAATATCATATTTCATTAAACACAAGCTTCACAAATTCTTGCATTCATTTTCCAATTATCCATGTAATCTAATGCAGAAATGCAGGGCAACTAGAAGTCATCCTAGCACTCATTGAGTGCAAGATGGAGAAAATAAAATCAGGATAGGATGCTAATCCATCACATGGTGCACATATGTACTTGTGTACTTGCAGGCAACGTGATGAATTTCCAATTCACCTACAACAGTATTTTAGGACTGGAAAGGAAACTATGGTATCCAATCACCCCCCACATACACATATGTAGGGAGGACATGAGGATTTTGTTGAGAAACAAAGTGGAGAATAAAGTGCTGTGAGATAGTGACGCTATCTGCTTTGATACCGTACATACTGTACAAACACATAACTCACAACTAACATTGAAAGTTATTCCTGCGACACTGTTTTTGCATAAACAGACACAAACTATGCAATATTCTACTAAGTATAATTGAACAAAGTTAATGTAGCTGATGAAAGTCAAATTAAAAGCAACATTCTAACATAGAGAAAAGAAAAAAGCAATGTGTAAATGGAATATAAATGGTTCTTAGCAACTTTTCTCTTTTGAAAGCTAAACCTTGAGTCTGTCTTAATGTTAAGTGTTGTTAGGCACGACAGGCACGTCAAACCGAAGGTTTACCGGAATATAGAAAAAAGTGCTCTGCATGACTGAAGAGGTAACGTCATCTCTATGGGTCTCAGCGACGATCACAGAAGAAACCATTTGTGGCATTCCAATATACAAAACGAAACTAAAGGGTAAGCAGGATTACAATACAGAGAAAAGTCTCATCCAGCTACCATGCAAGTCGAAGACAATAAGCTATATACGTAGCTACAGTCTATGTTAGGTGAGCGTGCCTTCATAAAGATAGATCGATGTGATACAGTCACTACAATTGTCGTCGAACAAAAGTTCCTATTGGCATAAAGCACTAGTTTTAAATGTAGAATGGATGCGAAACATGAAGATAGCTAGCCAAGATTGTCACCCCAACACAGTTTAGTACTTCACAATTCAGAGTAAAAGCGGCATAACAAATGCACAACATATGAATAAAACTAGATTAGCACAATGGCTTATAAGCCACCAGAGATTGGCCAGTTCTTGTTAAGCTTCTCATGTTGTGGTGGGCACTACTTTAAAAAGCTTTAGAAAAGTGTCTTGTGCTTCTTGCACAGTATTCACTGACTGTCTCTTGTCTTTATAAGTAAATGTTAATGCATTTGGGTATCGCATCTGAAATTTTATACCACGTTTGATTAGGTCAGCACAGTAAGGAGACAGCTTCTGTCTGTTTAACGTAATTTGATGAGGTAAATCCTGTGAGAAAGTGAGTTTGTGATTCTTCCATACAAACTGTCTGTGTTTACGAGCTGTAACCAAAATCTTCTGGGCATCTTGAAAGTTCAAAATCTTGGTGTAGATCAGTCGAGGGACAGTGGTTACTTGGCGAGCGTAATGGCTCTGTGTGCTCTTTCTACTACTAGGTTTTCAGAGTCGCTGTCTAAAGTGAGAAGAGCTGAAAAAAATCTGTTTTGTGATTTTAAGTAAATCTTGGTTATCGTATGATTCTGGCAAACCTCTTATTAATATATTGTTGCGACGGCTTCTAGCTTCCAAGTCCAGGAGTTTATCTTGTATTTCAGTAAGCAGTGAATCTTTAGCACAAGTCTTTATTTATTGAATCTATTTGGATTTCCATAGTATGATTTTTACCTTCAAGTGTGTCCATATTTT
>NC_056747.1:1279354213-1279374213 GCF_019279795.1 Protopterus annectens
AATTGTATTTCAGGTGGAAGAGGAGGACTCTTTCCCTTCCTCCTATCAGAACTTTCATGGGTAATTGCAGGAAATGTTATACCTAGAATTCTGGACTGATTTTGGCTCCCGCTCTCCTTTTTAAGTAGCGCTCACGAACTCTTCACTCCGTCGCTGCACCCTAGCTCTGTCTCTAGTTAGGGGTGCATCCACTTAACAGATTTTCTTTTAATGCATATCCTGTGCCCCGTCGTTCTCCATTTTAAGTAACTGCATCACATGACTTCTACCTTTTTATTTATCTTAATGGTCTGTGGAACTCTGTAGAGTATTCCAGAAATTTCCTTAGCAGTGTGTTGTAGAGCAGAGGGATCACTACCAGTCTGGACAGTTTAGTCCTTGCCCTGTGTGCCCCACCATCTCACGGCCTTTCCCATCTGACATTTCACATGACATGGCGATATTCAGTCCAAACCCTTTTTTCCTTTTCTTTCTTGCTGCGTCTGGGTTCATCCGACAAAGAGTTTATGTTTTTATGGGCTTCCACTGCAAAGTGCATAACCTTGCACATTTTTACATTAAGTCCCAGCATCTGCCAAAATTACAAGCTCTCCGTGACTGTCCCATCCCTGCATTAGTGCGTACTGTATGCCTTTTCAATATGCAAGTCCCAGAAATCAGGCTCTTGGCCATCGTAACATGAAACCATTCTAAGTACATAGAGGACTGCACCAACAGGTCTTGTAAGACCAAGTTTCATACAGTTTAATCATCTGCAGATTTAAAAGAGAACCCCCCCCCCCGCATGCGTTATTTGGGAGAATGCACCACCGCTTGTCTTTACTTCATTATTCTCAGTGGAGGTTCTCAGTGGAGGTGGAGCAGTGTCATTTGGCACTTGTTTCTTTTCCCAAAACTAGTGCAACTTAACGCTAGGTTGCGGGATAAAAAAGGTCTTTCACTGAAAAGGAGGAGTGCTAGATTCTAATGCCCTACATACACCATGTTCTCTGCAAGAGCAAAAAAAGTCACTTGTTCGCGCTGTCACTCCTTCCTTCTAGGAGGATTGCCAGGTCTTAATGCCGTCACAGTCTACTGCCCCACCGATTTATGTGTGGAGAACAACATTTTTTTTTTTTAAATCTGCTAATTGCTCCCCCTCCCAGAACACATTACTCCCAAGAAGGTTGTCCTCCTTTCACTCCATCCATTCAGTTGTTTCTCTTGCTGATATCACCCCAACTCAAAGGAGGCATGCTCCGTGTAAAATTCTAAAAACAGACTAGCTATTTCTCCAGGCTGATGCAGTCTCAGAGTAACAGTTGCATGCAAAAACTGCAATTCGGCTACTGCAGCAGGAAGAAAAAAAACAAGAACGATAAAATGCAACATTTAGGTGTGTTGACACACCTGTGCAAATTCACCTCTGGCACCTGAAAGGGAAGCGTTCACAAATCTGACTGCTGCCGCAGTCAGTGTTTGTCAGCACGTATTAAACTGACCCTTCTAAACCTTGTGGGATACCTGAAGCCAGGTGACTAATATCCAGTCCAGAGCACCATTACGAACATCACCCACTTACCTTTACCTTTGTTACTTACCTTTGTGAAGTAATTAAGCCTTCCTTAAATATGGATACTTCACATCCACAGGGATTTCTTGTGTACCTCAGTGGGGAAATTGTATGTAGCCAGCACCTGATATGATTACACAACACTGACATGTATGTAGCCAGCACCTGATAAGATTACACAACACTGACGTGTATGTAGCCAGCACCTGATAAGATTACACAACACTGACGTGTATGTAGCCAGCACCTGATATGATTACACAGCACTGACGTGTATGTAGCCAGCACCTGATATGATTACACAGCACTGACATGTATGTAGCCAGCGCCTGATATGATTACACAGCACTGACGTGTATGTAGCCAGCACCTGATATGATTACACAGCACTGACGTGTATGTAGCCAGCACCTGATATGATTACACAGCACTGACGTGTATGTAGCCAGCGCCTGATATGATTACACAGCACTGACGTGTATGTAGCCAGCACCTGATATGATTACACAGCACTGGCGTATGTAGCCAGCACCTGATAAGATTACACAACACTGACGTGTATGTAGCCAGCACCTGATATGATTACACAGCACTGACGTGTATGTAGCCAGCACCTGATATGATTACACAGCACTGACGTGTATGTAGCCAGCACCTGATATGATTACACAACACTGACGTGTATGTAGCCAGCACCTGATATGATTACACAGCACTGACGTGTATGTAGCCAGCGCCTGATATGATTACACAGCACTGACGTGTATGTAGCCAGCACCTGATATGATTACACAGCACTGACGTGTATGTAGCCAGCACCTGATATGATTACACAACACTGACGTGTATGTAGCCAGCACCTGATATGATTACACAGCACTGACGTGTATGTAGCCAGCACCTGATAAGATTACACAACACTGACATGTATGTAGCCAGCACCTGATATGATTACACAGCACTGACGTGTATGTAGCCAGCACCTGATATGATTACACAGCACTGACGTGTATGTAGCCAGCACCTGATATGATTACACAGCACTGACGTGTATGTAGCCAGCACCTGATATGATTACACAATACTGACGTGTATGTAGCCAGCACCTGATATGATTACACAGCACTGACGTGTATGTAGCCAGCACCTGATATGATTACACAACACTGACATGTATGTAGCCAGCACCTGATATGATTACACAACACTGACGTGTATGTAGCCAGCACCTGATATGATTACACAGCACTGACATGTATGTTTGCGCAGATTGAAATAAAGACAATAAGCATGGTTTTCTGGAAGGGGTGTAGGCCCGTCATTTTTGAAGGAGGCTGTGCCCTTGCTTCCGCCAGACTTAACTGGTCAAACACCAAGGTCATTGCATGTCAGGTGTAGTGAAATGCATTATTGCAGTAAGTGTGTTTTTTTGTTCTATAAAAAGTGGTGTTTTTCAAATTTTTTATGGTTTAGATTCCTTGTTAGTAAATCAGGTGTCAGCAGGTAGGCAGACTCCTTAGTAATGACCTAGGTAAACAAGTGGAAATATTGAAGATGTTCTTCATTCCACATTGCTGCAGTCCTAACTATTGGGTAGTCCGCTGTCCAGTCGGCCCGAATACCAAAGTATATGGCTGACGTCGGTCAGGGCGCATTAGACTGACGTCAGTATGTCAGGGTACTAATGCGCATGACCGACGTCATATCCTCCGTCTTTTTTGCCGCATGGTCCGATGCAGAAGCAATTTTGCGAGTGCAGGTTGGCGTTCTGAAAGTTTCTGAAGTCAGAGTTTCAGACCGAATCAAAGTTGGCTAAGTACCCGTTAGAATATTTTGGTTTTTCTTGCCTCAGTATTTAACCGGATGTCAGAAAAAGTGAATAACTGTATTTCTTGTGGGAAACAGATACCTCATAGGGATTACCATACTTTGTGTATACCTTGTTTAGGGCCTGAGCACGACGTTGTTGGATGCCGCTCTTGTGCTAGATTTAACAAAGCACTATTAAGAGAAGGTTAGACTGTGCCAGGTTAGTGTTTGGGAAGCGTTGTAATTATAAAATGCCGCCGGATGCTCCGGCTTCGCTAAAAAGCATAAAGATAAAGCAGCAAAGCCTAGGGTGGAGGAACCGACAGTCCCAGACGTCGGTTCTTTGGAAGGCTCAGTGGAGCCGGAGGTTTTGCCAGGTGTATCTTTGGAGTCTCAGGAGAGACTTTACTGTTACAGGATGTATCCTCTCAGGAAGTAGGCCAGGCTGAGGGGCTTCTCAGGTGGCTGTTCTTCCTCTCTTCCTAAGGTGGTTAGTGCCTCCCTTCAGTTTCCAAGGCTTCCTTGAGGGCCAGGCCAAGTTTAGCTTCTGTAGGGGTTTCTCCTAGTGCTTCAGGATCTTTGCCTAAGAAACATATGCTTAAAATGGCAGAGGATTTGATTACTATGATTAGGGGTTCTATGCCCCCTCCTGATAAGAGGCCTAGGGTGGAACCTGAGTTTGAGAGTTTTGAGCAATGCTCGGAGGCTTGAGTCTTGACTGAAGACTTGCAGGAGTACCCTCCTTATTCTGATTCTGATGTGGATGATTCTACTCCTTCTGCTTCTCCTCCTGAGGATTTTTCATTTTCAGAGACTCTGCATTCCATGAGGGAGCATTTTAAATGGGAAGGTCAAGATTTCTCTGATTCCAGGAAAAGGCTTAGGGAATTCTTGTTTTTACCCCAGCATAGGCCTTTAGCTATACCTCCTGTTTTGAATGTGGTGGAAGATGTGTTTGCAGAGGCTTCCCTGAATCCTGATTCTTTGCCTCCTGCCCCAGTTAAACCGGATAGGTATTATAGGGTGCCTGAAGCTCATAAGTATCTTTTTAAGAGTCCTAGGGCAGACCCAGAAACTGTCTCTCAGGGGCCTAAAGGTGTGAAGGCCTCAGTTGTTAAAAATCCTGTCCCTCCTGATAAAGAGGCAAGGGCTTTGGATAGATGGGGAAAGAAAGTGTATACTTCTTCCACTTTAGCCATGAGGCGTTGAATTGTCAGTTTCACATGTTAAAATATCAGAATTATCTTCTTTCACAGTTGAAATCTAAGGTGGATGCTCTGGCTGAAGGTATTGAGTGTAAAGAGTTGCAGGATTTGGTTCATGTGTCTGAACAGGTGGGTAAACATTCCTTGCAGTGTGGTTTTGATGCTGTGCAGGCCTCCTCCAGGGTGGCTGCCACTGGTTCTGTTCTTCGTAGGCACGCCTGGCTGAGAGATCAGAATTTAGCTGAGCATGTTAAGACAAGGATTTTGGATGCTCCTTTACAGTCTGATGTGTTGTTTGGTTCGCCTGTGGAAGCAGTTTTGAAGAAAATGGAGGACAAGGCTAAGTCTATGCAAACTGTTAAAGAATTTTTGCAGGTGCAGCCTCGAAGTTTAGTAGAAATTGGCCTACTAAGGGATGGACTTATCCTGCTTATGATTCCCAGTCTAGGGGTAGGTCTAGGCGTGGTAGGGCAGAGCTCAGGGTTCTTTTAGGCCTAGGTCAGGAGTTCCCCTGCTCAGACTTCTGGTGAGGGCAGGGGTCAGTCCTTTCGTAAGCAGACCCAATGACCTGCCTTTTCAGCTGCCAGTACGTTCTCGCCTGGCAGCACCCTTGGGAGGAAGGCTGTCTCTTTTCAAAGAAAATTGGGATTTAATTACCCAAGACAGATGGGTTCTGGATATTATTCACCACGGCTACAGGTTTTATTTCCATACCTTGCCTCCTTTCAAAGGCATGCCAGACATTCCTCCTCTTCAAAGAACAGAGGCTCACAAGCAAATTTCTCTGTTGCTCCAAATAGGGGCCATTCAGTCAGTTCCTGTGCCAGAAAGGGGCCTAGGATTTTATTCTCGCCTGTTCCTAGTACCAAAGAAGGGGAACACGTGGAGACCAATTCTGGATTTATCTATCCTCAACACTTATCTGGACATTCCCAAGTTCAAAATGTTGGCGTTACAACAGCTTTTACCTCTGCTGGGCAAAGATCACTGGATGGTAACTTTAGATCTCAAGGAAGCTTACCTTCATGTGCCAATAAGACTAAGTTGCAGGAAGTATCTGCGTTTTCGAGCTGGAAATTCTCATTATCAGTTCTCTGCATTGCCCTTTGGCTTATCTACTGCCCAGAGTATTCACAAAGGTTCTGGCTCCAGTGATAGCTTACTTCAGGCTAAAAGGAATCCAAATCTATCCTTACTTGGGCGACTGCCTGATTCTGGCTCAAGAAAAAGAAGATCTTCTACAGCATCTGGAATATGTCATAGCAGTGCTAAGATGCCTAGGGTATTCTGTGAACGAAATAAAGTCCAGTCTAGTACCCTCTCAAGACATGTGCTTTCTGGGTGTGAGACTGAATACAGCAGCCCAGATGGCCTTTTTAACCACGGACAAACAAAAGAATCTTTCCAGTTACTTCCATCATCTATCTCTTCAGTCCGGGCTGACTTCAAGGACAGTCCTTCAAGCCTTAGGGTTCATGGCATCTTGTATTCTGGTGCTTCCCAATGCCAAACTGCATATGAGGAAGCTACAATGGTATCTCAAAAATCTGTGGACACAGCACTGCCAGGATTTGGACACTGTCATTCAAATAATACCTTGCATTCAAAAGGAATTTTGTGGTGGGCTCAGGAATGTCACCTAAACAAGGGACTCTCTGTGACCCGGCCAGAGGCAAGTCAGATTCTAACGACAGATGCCTCAGATATTGCTTGGGAGCTCATCTAAATGGAAAGTGGATACAAGACAAGTGGCCTGCCAGACTACAGCATCTACATATCAACATGAAAGAGATGTTAGCAGTTCAGTTTGCATTAATTGCTTTCAAGGAGTTACTTCTTCCAGGGCAGGTGTTGATTCTAACAGGCGACACAACTGTCATGTGGTACATCAACAAACAAGGGGAACACATTCTTACCCATTGTGCAGACAAGCAATGATTTTATGGGAGACTGCGCTCAGTCTGCAACTAACTCTTCAGGCAAGGTTTCTGCCGAGCACAGAACTCCTTAGCAGATGTATTAAGCAGACAAATCATGGATCCCCACAGTGGAAACTGGATCTTCATGTATTTCAAAAATTGACAGTGTCATGGGGAACTCCAGACATTGATCTGTTAAACTTCTCCACTAAACCACCAGCTGCCAAAGTTTTGCAGAAGGGATTTCATCACACAGCTTGGAAAGTGGATGCTCTTTCTTTCAGTTGGAAAAATCTTCATGTGTATGCCTTTCCACCTCTGCCTCTTCTTCCAAAGGTGCTTCTAAAGGTCAGGCGAGACAAGCCAAGGATGATTTTAATAGCTCCAGATTGGCCTCGGCAGCACTGGTACCCATTACTGAGGAGTCTGGTAAGGAAGCCTCCATGGCCTTTACCCTTGATTCCACACCTGTTGTCTCAGAGGGACGGTCATCTGCTCAATGTCAAGCTTCACTCTCTACATCTAACAGCCTGGCATATTCTGTTTTGAAAGACAGCAGGTCTCAGCTTCCTCAACAAGTTTTAAATGTGATTATGGAAGCCAGAAGACCTAGTACAAGGAAAGTGTGCATGAAAAATGGAAGAGATTTTTGTTTTGGAGTGCAGCAAACAATTTGGAGATTACTGAGCCAAATTTGAGTGTGGCTCTTCAATATCTTACTGAGTTACTGGACAAAGGTTTGTCTTTCTCTTCCATTAAGATTCATGCTGCAGCAATTTCAGCTCACTATGATTGTGACCCACCATTGTTTTCGCATCCTTTGTTCAAGCAATTTCTTAGAGGGGCAAAGAATATAAGACCCCACGTAGAGCTCCTACTCCTGCTTGGGATCTCAATTTTGTGTTGGAGAAACTTACTCTACAACCTTTTGAGCCTCGGCTACTGCTGAATTGAAATACTTGTCATGGAAGACTGCTTTTTGTTGGCCATTACTTCTGCAAGAAGGGTTTCTGAGTTGCAGGCCCTTATGGCAGTGGAGCCTTTTTTGATTTTTCATAAGGATAGGGTATCTTTACGTACTAATCCTTCCTTTATGCCTAAGGTGGTTTCTAGTGTGGCTTTAAACCAAACTATTCATTTGCCTACCTTTTATGCAGATCCCCAAAATAAAGGGGAAAAGATTTTGCACACTTTAGATGTACACAGGCTATTGCGTTATTATTTGAGCAGGACTAAGGATTTTAGACAGTCTCAGCAGTTGTTTGTTTCTTTTGCTTTGAGTTCAGAGGGCAAGCCTGTGTCAAAACAAACTATTTCTAGGTGGATTGGGTGTTGCATTACTTTTTGTTATTCCCATCATGGCAAGGAGATTCCAGCTGGGATTAGGTCTCATTCCACTAGGGCTACTGCCACTTCCACAGCATTTCTAAGGGGGGTGGCAACTAAGGATATTTTGGAGGCAGCTACTTGGAGTTCAGTGCATACTTTCTCTAAGCATTATCACCTTCCTCTCTACTCTAAGTCTAGGGCTGGTTTTGCCACAGCTATTTTGCAAGGCATGTTGTCAGTTCCTGCTTCCTTATGATTTGCCAGCCTCCCTTACCTCTGCTTTGGGATTCTACCCAATAGTTAGGACTGCAGCAATGTGGAATGAAGAACATAGTACAGTTTTGTACCTACCATAAATGTAGATGTTCGAGGATCCACATTGCTGCAGTCAATTTACCTCCCTCCTTCCCTCTGTGTTTAGGGGTGGTTGTGTAGGTGAGGTTATATTCTGCTGATTGTGTATATATTGTATATATATATTTTTGGTGCAGGTATTTTGGGAGTTTTGGCCTTATCTTTTCAGGGTCTTCTGACATCTGGGGCAAGAAAAGACTGAGGATATGGCGTCGGTCATGCGCATTAGTACCCTGGCGTACTGGCGTCAGTCTAATGCGCCTGACCGACGTCAATATATACTTTGGTATTCGGGCCGACTGGACAGCGGACTACCCAATAGTTAGGACTGCAGCAATGTGGATCCTCGAACATCTACATTTATGGTAGGTACAAAACTGTACTTTCTGTGAGGCCATATGTTGACTTTTGACCATATGATTACCATTCTTAATTTTAAATTATTTGATCTTAAATGTAAATGGTCATTGGAAAACTGAAGTTTAATTCTTGTGATTAGCAGAGATGGAAATTTTTCCACCAGATGCAATTATAATTCTGGCTATTAGTATCTGAACACTTCCTTTTGTGTAAATGCGTGCACCTTTTGATACGGCTGGCTCAGCCTTTTTCTGACCTATTACATGCATGTTACCAAAATTGGCACTGCAGGAAACGTTTTAATCTCCACTAAATATGTAACAAAAGTTGGCAGTGCACTTGGCAGAGCCTGTAGTTGGTCAATGATTAATGTTCTACCCTGGTAAACAAATTTGAATAAATAAATAAATACAACTATTTTTTATCTTTTATAGCACTGCTCACTTTAACACTCTGAAAAGAGACCCTAATCAGATTAATGCGTGGGGGATAGTGGGATTAAATATTGTTATTCATAGGTGATTTTTTTATTACTGATATTAAAAGCTTGTTGAAAAATAATTGTTTATTAGTCTGTACAATTTGTCTTATGAATAAGAATACATTTTTTTCTTGTTTGTCTTTAGATTAATGAGTTGAGCAACGTTCCTGTTCCAGTTATGCTAATGCCAGATGACTTCAAAGCATACAGCAAAATAAAAGTGGACAACCATCTTTTTAACAAGTAAGTGTCTTTTGAAAAGTGTAGAGTTTAAGCCTTCCACTGAAAAATATAACAGTGGTCCATTAGTTCTGGTTTTAAATAAGATACTGTGAAATTTCGTTGTTTGCCTTTGTAACTGTTCGTACACTCCTTGTAATCAGAGAGAGAGAGTGATTGATTTATTTTGTGTCTTTTATCGGTTTAAAATAAGATGTTTAATTGTGCTAGTAAATAGCATAAATGCAGTTTTTCTCATGTACATTCTTTTTTAAGGAAAGGCATTTGCCGTAAGTTCATCCGCTGTATTTCATTTCATACATTAAAAGGTTTAACTCTTTTCTCTAGTTGGGAATCTGTAGCCGTTCTCCGTATGCAAATCTTCTCTTTCTTTTACTGCAAGTTACTGTAATGTCTGTCGCCGTGTGCTACAGTGGCTTTAGGTCTTTACTGGTGTTGAACAGCAGTTTCCACCAGTAGTACTTCTGTTACTTTGTGTGTGTAACTTGTAGAAGTGGTACCTGTGCTACTTTGTATCACTATTACTGTATGAGGGCCTAGTTAATGTACACGTGACCTACTTTTAACCACGGATACAGGGCTTCGCGGTATGTAAATTTAACATCATCTGTGTATCATTTTACTTTGTGTGTGTAACTTGTAGAAGTGGTACCTGTGCTACTTTGTATCACTATTACTGTATGAGGGCCTAGTTAATGTACACGTGACCTACTTTTAACCACGGATACAGGGCTTCGCGGTATGTAAATTTAACATCATCTGTGTATCATTTTACTTTGTGTGTGTGTAACTTGTAGAAGTGGTACCTGTGCTACTTTGTATCACTATTACTGTATGAGGGCCTAGTTAATGTACACGTGACCTACTTTTAACCACAGATACAGGGCTTCGCGGGATGTAAATTTAACATCATCTGTGTATCATGTTACTTTGTGTGTTTAACTTGTAGAAGTGGTACTTGTGCTACTTTGTATCACTATTACTGTATGAGGGCCTAGTTAATGTACACGTGACCTGCTTTTAACCATGGATACAGTGCTTCGCGGGATGTAAATTTAACATCATCTGTGTATCATTTTAGAAAGCTCATTCTGTTAATTTCTGCTTAAACTGGTTTCTGGTCGAAACTAGGCATATTTTTCCATGTTTGCCAGATGAGTTTACTTCTTATTTTGTATTTTTTTCTGCAGAATATATCAGAGAAAAACGCACAGGATCAGTGCATTGTATTTTCAGTGACTTGTATAGAACCTGTATCTACTTCAGTTGCTTTTATATACTAAAACAGTACACAACAATTATATGTGATTAACTATATAACTCTATACGCACACATACATATATGAGTCTACTTTGAAATAACGAAAGTTTAACGTACCGAAGACCAGAAGACCGAGACAATTAATCCAGAAGCGCAGAATCCTGGAAGTGTAATATACCAAGTGTCAGAATACCAAACTGTATAGTAAAGGTACATAGTTGTTGTTCTTTTGGCTTTTCCCAGTCAGGGGTCGCCACAGCAGAACTCCGGTCCGCTAATAATTGGCAGTAGATTTTTCTACGGGTGCCGAGGTGCCAGCTCGATGCCCAACCTTCAACGAAGGCACGCCCATTCTACGTATGTCTTTTGAACGCCACTCAACCACGGGGAGGACATGCAGACTCCACAGATTCTGCTGTGTCACTTTAAGTTTTGTGTAACAGACGTTAAAAGAACATAGCAGAGTTTACGTTGCACATTCCTGGTGTCAGTGGAGAAGTTGTCATTAGTTTTGTCTGTAAACTTAAAAAAAAAAAAAAAGTAATGGTTATTGAACAGTTTGTGTTGGCAGAGGTAGAGTTGTATTTTTCCTTTTTAGCTAGTGCTGGTAAGTTGAAGTCTTTGACGGTTTATAGTGAGACAGGAAATCTTGTTGAAGTGGTAAGCAATGAGTAGTACATTTGTGGTCATAGATGTCCTTCAAGAATGTAACTGCAGTCATAACATGTGGGTTGTCCTGCCTCAGGCAGCCCTCGGTCGGCCGGATTCCAAAGTCTGGGTCCGACGTCGGCTGATGTCGCATTTCTCTCCGATGTCAGAGCGGCTGGAGTACATAAGCATCAGCCGACGCCATTTTCGCCAGTCTTTCTTGCCACGCGGTGCCCGAAGCAGAAGCAGTTCGCAAGTGCCGGTCGGTCAGCTCCTGTATTCACGATACCGAAGTCATCAAAAAAGCTAAGTACCCCGTTGGGGACCTTTTCTTGCCTCAGCCGATGTCAGAAATTACTGAAAAAGTTAACAGTTGTCTTTTTTGTGGTAAACAAAAACCTCATAAGGATTTCCACTCTTACTGCCTCCCTTGCCTGGGCCTAGACCACGACGTCTCGGCCTGTGTAGCCTGTGCTTTCGCTTCAACAAAGCGCACTCTCAGGCGCGGTGGAATCGCTGAAGATTTTTCGGCGATAATTTTGCTTACACCATGCCGTCGGATCTTCCGACGCAAACTCAAAAGCGAAGGCCGGGACCGACATCCTCGGCCCGTGTCTACCGACTCCACGCCAAAACCGGCTCCGGTTCCCTCTGAGGCGGTCTCTCCACCGCTCGAACCGAAGACACCGCGTACCGATGACTCCGATTCCAGACATTACTCCGCCAGTTATAGTTTTCTTCCGGATGCGAAACCGAGGAAATGCCTGAGACCATTGCTGTAGACAAGGTCACTCCTGCGATGGAGCTGCCAGGCCCCCTATGGCCATGTCTATTAAGGCCTACACTAGGGCTAAGGCAGCCAGCAAAACAAAGCATATTACTTCTAAATCCTTACCTCAGCCGACTCCGGAGACACAAATTATGTCCATGGCTGCTGATTTAATTTCCATGATTAGAGGTTCACAGGCCCATCCTGAGAGAGCATCCCAGCCTCCTCCAGATAAAAGGCCCAGGGTTGAACCCTCTGGACCTACTCCTTCAGATGAAGATTCTGAGGGCTCTGTCCACTCTGATAGCCAGGAAGAGCTCTTCCAGACCTATGAGGACTTCGGATGCAGAAGATTCCATCCCTTGACCTCCCCTCCTGAGGATTTTTCTTTTGTGGAAGTTCTGCACACCATGTGGGAACATATCACGTGGCAAGGTCAGGAATATTCTGATTCTAGGAAGCATAGGACTTTCCTTAGAAGCCTCAGCACAGGCCCTTAGCTATTCCTCCTGTACTTGATGTTCTGGATGATTTGTATTCTGATACTAGTGCTACCCCTGATTCTCTTCCTCCTGCTCCAGCCAAGCCAGACAGGTATTACAGGGTCCCAGAAACTCATTCCCATTTATTCAGGGCCCATACTGCTGATTTGGAAACTATTTCACAGGGGCCAAAGGAGTTTCAGCCTCCACCTCAAAAATCCTTTGCCCTCCAACAGGAAGCTAGGTCATTAGAGATGGGGCAAAAGGTTTACACATCCACTACCTTATCTATGAGAGCTTTAAATTGCCTTTTCATATGTTACAATATCAGGATTATCTCTTAGAAGATTTACAAAAACATTAGCTTCTCCTGATCCTTTAGACAGGAAGACTTTGCAGGAAGCTGTACATAACACTCAGCAAGTAAGCAATCACTTCCTGCAGTGTGGATATGATGCACTGGAAGCTTCATGTAGGGCAGCTATGACAGGGGCAGTGATTCGTAGACATGCTTAGTTAAAAGATCAACCTCTACCAGATCATGTAAAAGCAAAACTTCTGGATGCACCTTTGGAAAAGAACAAGCTTTTTGGTGCAAATGCTAAGGATGTGTTAAAGACCATCGAAGAAAAAGCAAAATCAGTTCAGACCGTGAAAGATTTCCTCCAGGTTCAACCCCCCAGATTCAGTAGGAATTGGCCTTCAAAAAACTGGTCCTTTCCTAACCCAGAAAGGTTTCAAAGGGGTAAGAACAGACATGGCCGAGGAAGAGGCCAATACAGAGGCCCTTACAGGGGACGACAATGGCAGCCAGGAAACCAAAGAAGTGACGCAAGGGTTTCACCTGCCCCACAACCACAATCTCAATGACTTTCCTCTACTACCGCCTACCAGAGAACAACTAGAAGCTCCCTTGGGCGGGAAATTATCTCTGTTTGCAGAAAACTGGCACAAACTGACAAAGGACAAATGGATTTTGGACATTATAGACCGAGGGTACAGGTTTCATTTTCATACCTTACCAAGAAAACAAGGCATGCCA
Organism: Protopterus annectens; assembly: GCF_019279795.1. NCBI lineage: Eukaryota > Metazoa > Chordata > Ceratodontiformes > Protopteridae > Protopterus > Protopterus annectens. Next base: position 1,279,367,665 of record NC_056747.1, read on the forward strand.
AACCTTCCACAAAATCAGAGGGCAGAGGCTGTCAAGCAAATCACTCTGCTGACTCGAATGAAAGCAATAGAAAGAGTTCCACAACAAGAACAAGACCAGGGGTTTTACTCAAGACTGTTCCTTGTTCCAAGAAAAGAATCTCAATGGAGACCAATACTGGACTTGTCTGCATTAAACACCTTTCTCATAGTACCAAAGTTCTAAATGCTTACTCTACAGCAACTCCTTCCCATGCTGGGCAAGGAGTCGTGGCTGATTACTCTGGACCTCAAGGAGGCATACCTGCATGTCCCTATCAGACACAGCTGCAGAAGATACCTCAGATTTCTTGTAGGGCCAGAGCATTATCAATTCTCAGCATTGCCATTTGGCTCATCTACTGCGCCCAGAGTATTTACAAAATGCCTGGCTTCAGTAATTGCTCATTGCAGGATCCAGGGTATACAAATTTACCCGTACCTGGACGACTGCCTCCTACAAGCGGACGACAAATTGATGTTGACAAAAAACCTGGATTATGTCATACGATTACTTCAAGCTCTGGGATACACAGTCAACTTCCAAAAGTCAAGACTGCAGCCATCCCAGCAAATAATCTTCTTAGGAGCCAAACTAGACACAGCCTCTCAGATGGCTTACCTGACAGAAGACAAGCAAGAAAAGTTAACTCATTACTTCAGAGGTTTAGCAAAACTCACCCAGATGACTGCAAGGAGATTCCTACAGGCCCTGGGTTACATGGCATCCTGCATTCTACTGGTTCCATTAGCAAAACTACACATGAGAAAGCTTCAATGGTACCTAAAAAGCGTTTGGTCTCAGCACAGCAACAACTTGGAGACAATCATACCACTCATTCCATGCCTACAAAAGGAATTCCTATGGTGGGCCTCGGTGAGCCAGGAAAACACAGGTATGTCATTCAAAACCACAGATAACACAGACCATGACTACAGGCGCCTCAGACCTTGGATGGGGGCACATGGAAGGCAGGTGTATACAAGGACAATGGTCTCCAAAGGAAACGCATCTGCATATAAACCAAAAGGAAATGCTGGCAGTAATGCATGCCATCGAGGCCTTTCAACACCAACTCCAGCAAGGCCATTTAATGATACGGACAGACGACACCACTGTGATGTGGTACATAAACAAGCAGGGGGGCACCCACTCTTACCCCCTTTGCAGACTGACAATGCAGCTTTGGGAGAAATCACTAAGCCTAAACATCCAGTTACAATCCCAGTTTGTTCCAGGAAAAGACAATGTGTTGGCGGACAGCCTAAGCAGGAATTTCACAGATCCACACAGTGGAGGTTACATCCGAAGGCCTTCAGACAACTCACTTGACATGGGGCAAGCCAGAAGTGGACCTATTTGCCTCTCACCTCAACCACCTTCTACCAAAATTTTGCACAAGGACATACCATCCAAAAGCTTGGAAAATAGATGCCCTCTCATTCAACTGGAACTCCCTAGCAATCTATGCATTCCCACCTCTGCCACTGATGACCTCAGTATTACTAAAGATCAAAGTAGAGAAGCCTAAGGGAATCATAATAGCTCCGGATTGGCCAAGACAACACTGGTACCCACTACTACGGAGCATATGTTACACCAGGAGGTGGGCCCTCCCCCAGTGGCCTCTACTTTTGACTCCACACAATTTTGAAACATTGCATCCAAATCTTCAGACACTGCAGCTAACAGCCTGGGAGATGCCATGAATAACTTCAGCTTATCTCTGTCTAAGGAAGTTCAGCAGATACTAACAGAGGCTCAAAGACCATCCACCAGAAAGGTTTACCTAGCAAAGTGGAAAAGATTCAGCAATTGGAATACCAGCAAGGGACATGATGCATCATTGTTGAGCATCCCACTCATCTTGGAATATTTGGCAGATATGTTAAAAAACGGGCTCTCATATTCTTCCATAAAGATACATGCATCTGCTATTTCAGCTAGATACAACACTGTTCCTCCTGTTTTTTCTCACCCCTTACTAAGACAATTCCTCAGGGGAATCAAGAACATTAAGCCACCAAGAAAGGCCCCAGTGCCAGCCTGGGACCTCAATTTTGTCTTAGAAAAACTGACTCTACCTCCATTTGAGCCAGCAGCTTCAGTTGACTTGCAATTTCTCTCATGGAAGACCGCTTTCCTGTTGGCAATTACTTCAGCAAGAAGGGTTTTGGAGCTACAGGCCCTAATGGCAATACCACCCTTTATTATTTTTCATAGAGACAGGGTTTCATTAAGGACCAACCCTACTTTTATGCCAAAGGTGGTATCTAGGGTTTCTTTAAATCAAGCCATTCATCTGCCTGCTTTCTTCCCCAATCCTGAGAATAAGGGGGAAAGACTGTTGCATACCTTGGACATTCACAGACAACTTCGATACTACCTGGACAGAATCAAGGCCAGTAGGAAGTCTGAACAACTTTTTGTAGCTTACGCCCCTGCAGTCCAAGGAAAAGCAATTCCAAAACGGACTATTTCTAAATGGATTGGACATTGCATCAGACTCTGTTATTCCTTTCATGGAAAGACTGTTCCAGCCAATGTCAGACCACATCCCACCAGAGCTACAGCCACCTCTACAGCATTCTTAAGAGGGGTACCTACCAAGGACATTCTAGAAGCTGCTACATGGAGCTCCGTGTATACATTCTCCAAACACTACAATCTCTCTCTATACTCCAGATCCAGAGCAGGCTTTGCTTCGGCAGTCCTGCAGGGTTTGATTGCCACACCATCTCTTTCCTAGAGCATTCCTCCTCCCCCAGCTAAGCTATGGTATTCTACCCACATGTTATGACTGCAGTTGCATTCTTGAAGGACATAGTACAGTTTTGTACCTACCATAAATGTAGATGTCCGATACACATACAACTGCAGTCGGATTTTCCCTCCCTCCATACCCCTCTATGCCTAGGGTCCACTCCTATCCCTGTTACTCTTAGCTGGGGATATCTGTTATGGTGTATTTGTTTTATTGCTCATTTATTTGTTTGGAATCCTGTTTTTGTCGTCCAATTTGATTACAGCCTTCCTTGGAGGGCACCTGGCATCTGGGGCAAGAAACACTGAAGAAAATGCCGTCGGCTGATGCTTATGTACTCCAGCCGCTCTGACGTCGGAGAGAAATGCGACATCAGCCGACGTCGGACCCAGACTTTGGAATCCGGCCGACCGAGGGCTGCCTGAGGCAGGACAACCCACATGTTATGACTGCAGTTGCATGTCTATCGGACATCTACATTTATGGTAGGTACAAAACTGTACTTTTACCCTGTTGCAGGGGGGGGGGGGCTTGCCCCCCTCTTGCTTAAAGGTAGAGTAGTCGGTATTGGTTGAATTTGTATTTGTGTCTGTTTTGTGGTGCAGGGTAGGGAGTTTAGGTTTACATTGTGGTTTTCGGTATTTTGGGAGTCAATATTTTGGTGTTTAAGGTTATTGCAGTTTCATCATTTTGGCTTTGATTTTTTGGTCTTAAATGTTTTTACATTTCATGATTTCAAAGTAGACCTATGTATATGTGTGTGTGTTTGTGTGTGTGTATGTGTGTGTGTGTGTGTGTGTATGTGTGTGTATGTATGTGTGTGTGTGTGTGTGTGTATGTATATATATATATATATATATATATATGTGTGTGTGTGTGTGTGTGTGTGTGTGCGCGCGTATATATATATATATATATATATATATATATATGTGTGTGTGTGTGTGTGTGTGTGTGTGTGTGTGTGTGTACATATATATATATATATATATATATATATATATATATATATGTATGTATGGGTCCCTATGACTTCGTCGAATTTTCAATTCACCTAAACTTCATTTCGTCTAAACTTCATTACATCGACAAGCATTTGCCCCCGTCCCCAATGTTGTGCGACCCTGGAGTTGATCTATATAGTTAGGGGGGGGGGGCGAAGCCCCCACCTAAAATTTATTTTTATTTTTTTTATTTATTTTATTTTACATTTGTTAACCGGGCTGGTCCAACTGGATACAAGTCCATTTTCAGTGGAGGCCCGAGGAGAAAAGCTCCACTATCTACATAACATGATAACAAAACATTAAATACAAAGTATATGTTTGATTTAAGTAATAAAAAGTCGATATAACTAACTAAGTAGAAGACAGTAATAATACTTGAAAGAACTTATAAAGAAGGTGGATACAGAGACAAGGAAGTAGTGAAAGTACAGGTGTATGAGAAAAAGGGAGAGAAAAATTAAAATACAGTAACAGTTGTTAGGAGTTTAGTGAGAGAAGTAAAGTTACTATATAAGGTAGTCATATAATGGGTTAAAAAGGGACAAAATAAATAAGTGACGAATTAGGTAAGGGAGTAAGTCTGAGGGATATGGGAGAAGGATAGGAAGTCAAATAGGTGGTAGTTTAACTGGGAGTAATACAAGAGCAAAGCCAGTGGTTAGAAAGGAAGAGTTTCAGTTTGGTCTTAAATAGTGCAGTGGAGGTCTGATCAGTAAGGTCTTTAGGAAGTTGGTTCCAGTTTTTGCCAACTGAGTTTGAAAAAATAGATTCTCCTGCTGTATTCTTTGATAGAGATGTTTTAATTATGATTTTATTGGAAGAGCGTAGGGCTTTTAAGTTGTTATATGGTTTTATAAGGGTGGAGAGCATGGGTATGTTTTCAGGGTAGTGAAGGACTTTGTGGGCAATAGTAAGCTGATAGTACTTAATTAGGTGTGGTAATTCCAGCCATCCTAGGTTAGAGAGGTTCTGACAGTGATGTGTTTTATATGGAGAAGCAGTTGCAAATCTAGCAATGTTGTTATAGGTTACTGTGAGCTTCTTAATATTATGTTTAGATAGATTAGTGTAAATAGGGGAAGCATATAGTAAGGTGGAGATAAGATGTGTTCTTGCTATGGTGGATCTAGCTTCAGTGGTTAGGAAAGATCTGATTCTATAGAGTGAGCCTAGCTTTCTATTAGTTGCTTTAATGCTGGAGTTGATGTGAAAGTCAAATTTCAGAAGGTTGTCGATGGTAACACCCAATAGTTTGGTTGTTTGGTCAGGTGATATAAAGGGTGCCATTGTTAGGCGTAATTGTGAGATTAATAGGGGAGACAGGTGTGTGGGTAAGAAAAGGAGAAGTTTTGTTTTCTTGGGGTTTAAGAAGACAGTGATTGGAGAACCATTGTTCAATAGTAGTAAATGTCTTTTGGGTAAGGTAGTGAAGGTCAGTTTGGTTTGTGGCAGAGCAGATAATGGTGGTGTCGTCAGCATACTGAATACAGGTGGTTAAGGGTGTGGCTAAGTGCAAGTCATTGATAAAGACTGAAAATAAAAGAGGACCTAGGATGGAGCCTTGCGGGACCCTAAAGTGGTGGGGAGGAGTTCAGAGATTGTTGTTCCATAGAACAGCTTGTCTCCTATTGTGAAGATAGGAAGTGAACCAAGTAAGGGCAGGTTTATCAAGAGAAAGCATTTTTAATCGATGTAGAAGGAGTTGGTGATTCACCATATCAAAGGCTTTAGACAGGTCTACAAAGAATGCTGAAGATAGAAGATTGTTATTACGGTTGTTATTAATGGAGTCAGTAAAAGATAGTAAGGCTGTAGTGGTACTATGGAAAGGCCGAAAGCCGTGCTGACAGTTAGCTAGGAGATTGTTAGAAAGGAGGTGACCTAGTAACTGTTTGTGGATGCATTTCTCCATAATTTTGCAATTGGAGATAGTAGTGCTATGGGGCGGTAGTTAGAGTATTCAATGAATACACCTTTGAAGAGGATGATGTGTAAGATTTTCAGAGGAAGGTATGGTACTTTCTGTTATTGTTCTGTTTATTAGTATAGAGATTGGGTGGCGATTGCTTTGGCACCTAGTTGGAGATATTCAGCTGGGAGTTTGTCAGCTGAGGGGGTGGAAGCTTTAAGTTTAAGAAGTAAATTTAGAATATAGGAGGTAGGTATGGGTTTAAGCTGCATAAGTGGAGGGGTGACATTTGGGCAACCTAATAATGAGGGGTTAGGGGTTTGTTGGTTGGCTAGGTTAAGTATAGTAGATGTAAAGAAGTTATTAAAAGCATTAGCAGTTTGTAAGGGAGAGTCTGGGCAGGAACCAATAGGATTAGGAGTTTCCACTTTTCCAGGGGAAAGAAGATTGTTAATAGATCTCCAAAATTTGTGGGGATTTTGGTGGGAGGCTTGCTGTAAGTGGGTGTAATAGTTCTTTTTGTCTTTTATGATAGCTAATTTTGTCATGTTTCTTTTTTGTTTGTAGCTAAGGTGATCAATGGGGTCTTTGGAGGTTCTCCATTGAGACCGGGCTTTATTCCTATTCAGGATTAGCTGTTTTGTGGAGGTTGTAAGCCAACGGGCAGTATTGTATTTCATGCGAATAGAGCGGATGGGAGCATGTTCATCTAATATAGTAAGAAAGGTTTATTAAAGTGGTTAACAGCGTCATCAATTGGGAGAGTTTTTAGAAGGGACCAGTTGACCAGGCTAAGGTCATTTTGAAATTGTTGAGGGTCAAAGTGTTTTTGCTCTGAGATAGTCGTATTA
>NC_056747.1:1279379213-1279424213 GCF_019279795.1 Protopterus annectens
TAGCATGCAACATTGAGTTCTTTGAGAATGGCTTTCTATGTAACGTAGTCACTATAGTGCCATCCAAAATTTTTGTTACATGTACATCTAAAAAGTTTACTGTGAATAAATCAATTTGGCCTATGAATTTAATGCCAAATATATTGTGATTAAGGTATTCTACAAACTGTTGCCACTTAGTTACTGGTCCCTGCCATACTACCCAGCAGTCGTCTAGGTTTCTATGCCACATAAGCAATTGTTTTTTAAATGCAAAATCTTGTTTATAAATGCATTGTGCCTCAACAAAGCCCATAAAAAGATCTGCGTATGTGGGGGCAAAAGTAGCCCCCATAGCTGTCCCCTTGCTTTGTAGATACCATTGGTTGTGAAACTTAAAGGCGTTGTGTTCTAACACTAATTTAAGAATGTTAATAATAAAATCCATTTCTTCCACTGTATATGTACCAGCTTGTTGCATCCAATATTGTATAGCCTTTATACCACCTTGATGGGGAATACTGGTATATAAAGATTGCACATCCAGTGTTCCTAAATGTGCATCCAATGGAACCTGCAAATCACCCATTAAAGTCAAAAATTCCGTGGTATCTTTAATACGTGCCCTAAGTAATGTTAAGAGTGGCTTCAGCCTATATTCTAAATATTCTGACAATGGTTCAGTTAGTGATCCTGTACTAGCCACTATGGGTCTACCTGGTGGCTTCACCAAAGATTTATGTATTTTTGGGACAAGATAAAAATATTGATGTTGGGGTGTTGCTACTACTAATTGATCATGTAATTTGACATCAATAGTCCCTCTCTTTAATGCTCTTGCTAAGAATCTATCAATAGTATGCTTGAAATCTGGGGTAGGGTCTATCGGTAACCTAATATAAGAGATGGAATCATTTAACTGGCTTAAAGCCTCCTGAGTATATTCATCTCTGTCCCAAATGACTATAGCACCTCCTTTATATATATATATATATATATATATATATATATATATATATATATATATATATATATATATGTGTACACACACACACACACACACACATATATATATATATATATATATATATATATATATATATATATATATGTGTGTGTATATATATATATATATATATACACACACACACACATATATATATATATATATATATATATATATATATATATATGTGTGTATATATAAATAAATATATATATATAAAAATATGTGTGTTTGTGTGTGTGTGTGTGTGCATGTATATGTATATATATATCTATATAATATGTATGATTTTTTTTGGTTTCTCTTGCATTTCTTTACCATGTGAATCTGTTGTCTGATGTCCCAGATGCTCTTCGTGTTTCACTGTTGCAGTCATGAGTTGTGGGATTTCCTGCCATGTAAGCCCTTGGCTGGCCCGACTACCAGAGTAAAAATCTCCCTCCTCCTCTTTAGGCTGGCAGACATCCTACACGATGTCAGAACACTTTGGTATATAGGGAGCCAGCTGATGCCAGAATGTCAGCCTTTTCTTGCTGTTGGAGCCCAAAGCAGTATTTCAGTGCATTGGTCAGTCTGCATGAGAGAAGACATTTAAAAGCCAAGTATCCCCGTCAGATAACCCATGTCAGATAAGGTTAACAATTGATATGATGGGCGGCCATAGAGGTGCAGCGGTTAGCGTTGCCACCTCACAGCAAGAAGTTCTCCGGTTTGATTCTCGGCTGGGGTGCCTTCGGTGCGGAGTCTGCATGTCCTGCCTGTGATCGTGTGGGTTTCCTCCGGGTGCTCCGGTTTCTTCCCACATCACAAAGAAATGCAGTAGGTGGATTGGACACTCTAAATTGGCCCTAGGTGTGAGTGCGTGAGTGTGTGTGTCTTCTGTGTAAGGTTGGGTGCCGGGCTGGCAACTCGACACCGTAAAACTCCACTGCCAATCATGAGCGGACAGATGATCTGCTGTGGCGACCCCTAACTGGGAAAAAGCCAGAAGAAGAAGAATAATAATCTTCTTCCTATTCATCACTGATGGGTTCGGTTCTGAGCCCTCGGAACCGAGTCTGCCTTATACTAAGCTTGCCTGCATCAAAAACTCTCAAGCTAAGCTGCTACGCACAATGCCCTTTGCTCATTTACCTCAGATCTCGTTTGCCGCACAGCCATATTATAGCAGCATTTCACCGAGCTCTCCAGCGAAGTGCTTTTTTCAGATATATTTACTGGTTTGCAAAAGTTTTTTTTTTTCTCATTTTATAACGTGTTGTTGTTCTATATTGCTTCAGCTCTACCCACAAGTATTTCTCTCTTGCCATTGTTGGTAATTTCTTGGTATTTCTAACTTTCTACCTTTACGGTATTTTGTTACCATTGTTTGCATTTGCTTTCTCTGTCCTTCATTTCCTTTCTTTCCTCTCTCTTTCCCGTGTGTGCGAGAGTGTGTTCTAGGATGTCTGAAAAGAAGGGGAACTATGGGGTTTAAACACTGCTCTTCTTGCAGTGGTAAACTGCTGAATAGTGACCTCCATGAAGAATGTGTATACTGTTTGGGGTTTCCGCATTTGTCAGCGAAACCCCCGTGTGATATCTGTGCTAGTTTCAGTCAGCGGATGCTGAATGAACATCATAACAAACTTATTTTAAAGGGCCTGCTTGCTTCGCCTTTTTCGGAGGCCATTTCTGCAATGGACGTCTCACCCCCTCCTTCGGACAAGAAACGTCCTCGATCAGACCCCTCTTCATCAGTCGGTGATGGAGGTAAGGGTCACAAGCACAAGTCCAATAAGTCCTTTTCTGAACACCATTCTGCCTCCTCTGTGCTGACTACCACATCGGCTCCGAGTTCGGCTTCAGTGAAGTTTACAGAGGTGGCCTCGTTGGGGCCCACCCCAGCACCGACAGTTACGGCACTGCTTTCGGCCTCTGTACCGACCAATGTATCGACTTTTTTATCGGCACCGACTTCACCCATTTCAACTCCGATATTGGCTTCGACAGCTACCTCGGAACCGTTCCTGTCATCCACCCCAATAGTGACTTCTGTTCCCAGCCCATTCACGGCTCCGACCATACCTTTATTACCTGTTGCCAAATTGGAATCGTCGGTGCCGTTCTGCAACACACCACGGACCTGATACTCATCCAATGTGGACCCGTTTTCCGGACAAGCCTGCAGCCCCTTTTTGGACCGTCCTGACTCCCCCCCTCAGGTGCTTCGGTGAGATTCACCAGGAGCCTTTCTGAATTGGATGTGGTGCGCCTTTTTGATCAGCTGCTGACTGCTAGGGGAATCTCAAATCCGCCTAGACCCTATCCCACTCCTTGTTTAGGTCAGTTTCTCCAGCAACTCTTACTTACTCTCCTCCCTTGTTCCCCTCGGTTCCAAGGCTCTTCTGTCCAACTTTTAGTAGAGGAATTCCTTCCTTGGCGCCGACAACAACTCTGTCTGAGGCTCCGAGATCCCTTTGGGTGCCGGTTCCATCGGAACCCACCCTTCCTCAATCTCTTGCTTGGGGGGGAGCCCCCGGTTCCGTTGTCTGTTCCGCCTGTTGTGTTGGCCCGGACTTCGTATCAGAGGGTGTCTACCACTCTGAGCTTGATTGAGGCTCTGGCCCTGGGGGTAGACCGTCTGGAGCGGGGTGTGACCCCGGTTCCGATTTTGTCTTCGGTTTCGTGCTCCCATTCCTGTTCAGGCAGGCCCGCTTTCCGGTGATGGAGAGGGTGCTTGATGCCAGCAATCCTCCACAGTTGGTTATTTTCCCTGTTCCCTCTGAGCCGCAGCTGTCAACGGCCACCCCCCCAGGACTCCGAGAGCGCAAGGCCCAGGAGACCCCTGTACAGGGCATTTCACTTTAGAGTCTTATTCGGATGTTACCACTAAAGAACCCCCTCAGAAACGGGTGTGTAAGAGGAAACACACGGACTCCCCGGAGGAGTCCCTCACAGAGGATACAGAATACGATGATGGGGAAGGGTCCCTACGGTCACCCCCTGATGTCTCCTTCGGGGACACCATGGAAATCTTGAAATAGGGGGGTGATTGGAAGTCCTCAACCCCTTCCTCAGAGGAATCCGTATTCCTGCAGGCCTTTCGCTCTCGGCCCCCTACTTCTTGGGTGACCCCTCCCTGCTGATGAGTTGGTTAAACTCATCGTGCAATGGGCTTGGAAGAACCCCGACTCCGTTGATGCCATCCCCAGATCATCAGACAAAGTACTCTCCCCTCCAGAAGATCAACCCCGTTGGTCCAGAGACTTGCCCAGTGGACGCTATGGTGGTGGTGGCTGCCACGAAATAGGACCTTGCAGAAGAGAGTCCTGCTGTTCACTTGCCCAACAGAGAGTCCCGGGCAGTGGACAGGTTAAGGAAGCGAGTCTTTTCATCAGTGACCTTCGCTGTTAGGTCTCTGAACTTTCTGGCACATTTTACGAGGCTCCAGAGAGATCTTATCTCCGAATTTTCTGGAACCCTCGCGCGTCAAGTATTGGATGGAGCACGAGATAAAGTTGCTTCCCAACTTGCCACCCTCTAATCCATATGTAATTCATCCATGAGGTTGCTGTCACACGCAACCGAAGGAGCAGCTAGAGCTGCGGGTGCAGGCGTAGACATGAGACGTCACACCTGGATGCACATCTGTGACCTAGCGGACTCGTTTGGCTCTGTTTGGTGCTAAGGTCAAGGATACACTAGCCAGGTGCGAACAAGACAGGAAGACCTTGTCTGCCGTTGACCTATGCTTTTCCAAACCTCAGCGTTCCTTCTCAAGGAATCAGAGGAGCGGAAAGATGTGGCACAAGAAGTCTCAAGGTCCTTTCCGAGACGCACATGGTGAGGACTCCGCCAGAGGCAGAGGGGGTTCCAGTAAGGGAAGACGTCCCTTTCAGGGCAGAGGAGTCCCCGGAACCAGGGCTCCAGAGATTCCTTCTCAGATAGACCATATCAGCACTCCTGAGGCACTGCCCAATTGCTTTCCTCTGGAAGCAGTCGGGGCGCATTTCTCTCTGCACCAAGCTGCCTGGTTATCCATTATGAACAATCAGTGGGTGCAGAGAATCATTACCAGAGGCTACCATATTCCACTAATAATCCTATCCAAGACCTCCGAAATCCCTTCCCAATGTTCCACCCAGTCAAAGGGAGCAGGCAGCTTCTGAAATACGAAAGCTACTTCAAAAACGAGCCATCCAACAGGTCCCCTCAGATCAGTGCAGATCAGGGTTCTACCCAAGATTCTTTTTGGTGCCAAAGAAAACGGGACAGGAGGCCCATTCTGGATCTCAGTCAATTAAACAAATCAGTAGTTCGGACCAAGTTCCGCATAATCACGATTCAATCCATCCTCCCCTTTCTGCGGGAGGGTGTGTGGATGTGCTCATTAGATCTCCAGGATGCGTTTTACCATATCAAGATGGACAAGCATTCCAGGAGCCACCTCCTCTTCTGGTTGGGAGCCAATCACTGTCAATTCAGAGCCCTGCCTTTCGGTCTCTCAACAGCCCCCAGAGTGTTCACGAAATGTCTTGCAGTGGTAACAGCTCATCTGAGACTTCAGGGATTCCAGATGTTTCCATATCTAGAACATTGGCTCATCTTCTTCCCCACCAAGCGTCTTCTGGTCAGGGCCCTCCGCTACACATTGGCTCTAGTGGAGTCATTAGGCATCACCATACACTGGGAGAAATCAAACCTTCCACCATCACAACAACTGGAATTCATAGGGGCAGTATTCAACATGCAGTCAAGCCTAATCTCATTTCCTCTCAACAGGATTCAGAGACTCACGGCACAAGTTCAGATGATGCTCTGTCAAAGCAAGGTGTCTGCAAGGTAGATTCTTCAAGCCTTGTAATCTATGGCTGCAGCCATCCCCATAGTTCCCTTAGCCAGACTGCACATGAGATTACTACAATGGCTCCTTCAGGCCCAGTGGATACCCAGTCTCCACCCCCTGAGCTCAAAGATCCTCATCACCAACATTTGCAAACAAGATCTCTTCTGGTGGATGAGTACAGATGAAAATCTTTGGTGTCGTCCCTTCCAGGTTCCACAGCCCAGCGCCATGGTGACCACAGATGCTTCCGTGATAGGGTGGGGGGCCACTTCCAGGGAAAGTCAGTCCAAGGCACGTGGTCCGATGTAGAGGTCAGTTTGCATATCAATGTCCTGGAGTTAAGAGTGGTGCTGTTGGCGTTGCAAGCTTTTCATCCGCTTCTTCCATCCGGAACGATTGCTGTCCAGTCGGACAACATGTCCGTGGTCTGGTACATAAACAGAGAGGGACCAAGTCTTACCCCCTTTTGTCGCAAAGCCATGAGAATCTGGCAGTGGGCGATAGTTTCCAACCGCTTCCTGATCGCAACGCATATCCCAGGGAGAAGCTCCAACGTGATTACAGACAGACTGAGCAGATGCATCCTTCATCCTCAAGAGTGGTGTCTCAACCCGAGTGTGGCGACAGAAATTTTCAGCCACTGGGGCCAGCCATGCTGCGACCTTTCGCCTCCCCTTCAAATACAAAATGCAGCAGCTACTTTGCCCTCTTTCCCCCTCTCGGTGAGTCACCGAGAGACGCTCTAGTCTACGATTGGCTCATGGGTCTTCTTTATGCTTACCCTCCGATTCCTCTGTTTCTCATTGTTCTACGTAAGGCCATTCAGTTGAGAAGCAAAATGATCCTCATCACTCCGTTCTGGTCTCGTCAAGTGTGGTTCCCCTTCCTTCGACCTCATCTGTTACAACCTCCTTGGATCCTAGACATTCATCAGGACCTAATTTCTCACCCACAAGGGCTGACTCCCCTGAATCTGTCCACCCTCAAGATGACAGCTTGGTTTCTCCACTTCCGTTAGTTGCCAGGCAGGAAATCCTTTCTTCACCTGTTCGGGATATTATTTTGGCTTCTCATAAACCATCCACCAGAAAACTTTACAGGGATAAATGGAAAAGATTCTCTATTTGGTTACGTAATCAGGAGCTAGACCCATTCTCAGCCCCCGTAGCCACTATTCTTCATTATTTGGCTGTTTGACAGAGGCCACAGCTTCTACCATTCGAGTCCATCTAGCAGCTATTTCCAACTTCCATAATGGGTCTGAAGAAGTACCACTTATCTCCTCTCGTCTTTGCAAGACCTTCCTCAAGGGTATTTTTCACAGCAGGCCTCCCATCAGACAGCCGGTGGAGGCATGGAATTTGTCCTCGGTTCTGCAGGCTCTCTCCCTGCCTCCGTTTGAGCTGGCTGCCACCTGTGATCTAAAATTCTTTTCATGGAAATCCGTATTCCTGGTGGCTATAACTTCAGCAAGACGAATTTATGAATTACAAGTATTATGTATCAAGAGCCCTTATCTGATCTTTCATAAGGACAGAGTATCACTTTGAACTTAACCCATCATTTCTCCCCAAAGTGGTTTCTGACTTTTCGATTAATCAGTCCATCGAACTCCCTGTGTTTTTCCCAAATTACTCTAACAAGGGAGAATACTGCCTTCATTCCCTGGATGTTCATAGACAATTGCGCTTTTATCTGGACAGAACTAAATCATTTCAAAAGTCAGACCAACTTTACATTTCCTTTGCGGGCTCTAGAATGGGAGGTGCAATATCAAAGGTTACTTTGTCTAAATGGCTCCGAGATTGCATTGCCTTCACATGTTTTCTTACGGAGGGATCTAAGCCTGGCCAAATCAAAGCTCACTCAACTAGGGCTATTGCAGCATCTGTTGCCTTCCACTCTAGGGCCTCCATGGATGACATTTGTGCAGCTGCCATTTGGGATAAGCCCCACACTTGCAAATTGGATCTGATCTCCAGGGGAAGAGCGGCCTTTGGTTCAGTGGTTCTCAGGAATGTTCTTCCATAAGGGTCACCCAGGTTCTCCAAGTAGCTGGGGACTGGGTCCCATCAGTGATGAATAGGAAGAAGATTAACAACTTCAGATAAAGAAGTTATGTCTTACCATAACATTCCATCTAGGTTGTTGATCTTCTTCCAGTCATCACACCCTCCCATCAACCCCCTCCTGGTGGATCTTGTGGTGTATTAGGGATGTTCATCGTGCATACAGATGCAGTCATTACAGATGGGTTATCCTGCCGTCAGGCGGGTCATCGGTCGGCCGAATTCCAAAGTCTAGGTCTGGCGTCGCTTGTCGTCGCTTCTTCCCTGATGTCAGTGCGGCAGGGGTATAAAAGAGGCAGCCAATGCCATTTTCTTCAGTCTTTCTTGCCGCGCGGTGCCTGAAGCAGAAGCAGTTCGCAAGTGCCAGTCGGCCAGCTCCTGAGATTTACGAAAGTATTTCAGCCGAAGTCTTCTTTAAAGCTAAGTACCCCATTGGGGAAACTTTTCTTGCCTCAGACCGATGTCAGACAAAGTTAATAATTGCATTTCTTGTGGGAAGCAAATACCGCATAAGGATTTCCACTCTTTCTGTATACTTTGCTTAGGGCCAGACCATGACGTCTCGGCCTGCCATTTTTGTGCTCGGTTCAACAAGCGCACTATTAAGCGCCGGGTGGAGTTCGCCCTTCATTATTTTGGCAAAAAATTTAATTATATCATGTCGTCTGATACACCCCAGTTTTAAGCAAAAGACGCAAAGACAAGGACCGACATCCGAGGTCTGCACCTAGTACTGAGACCACGCTTAGGCGGACTACCGGTTCTCAGCGAGGCGCCTACGCAGCCCCTGACTACCGATGAAACTATTTTACCGGTGACTTCAGTACCCGAGGTCGCAGGCTCCTCGGTCTCCATTCCCACTGCAGATACTGATGCCACTCTTGGCGGGGAAACTGAAAATTTAGTCAGGCCTGCCATTTCTGAAGGCGTCTTCAGGCCTTCCACCTTCTCTATTAAATCCTTCACTAAATCCAAAGCTGCCATGAAAACTAAAAAACAGGGTCCTCAGACCTCCTCTCAAGGCCCCACGCCTAAAAAGCAGATGCTTAAAATGGCTGAGGATTTGATAACTCATCAGGGTTCTCAACCCCCCTCTGACAAAAGACCCAGATTGGAGGAAGACTACCCTTCCTCAGACCAGGCTTCTATTACCTCAGACCATTCTGAGGACCAGGATTATGCCTATTCCCCTTTTGAAGATTCTGATGCTGAGGAGTCTATCCCCCCCCCCCCCCCCCGAGGAATACTCTTTTGGGGAAACCCTGCATACATTGAGGGAACACTTCCACTGGGAAGGCCAAGATTACTCAGATTCCAAGAAAAGGCTCAGGGAATTTCTACTGCTCCCCCAGCATAGGCCCCTGGCTATCCCTCCTGTTGTAGATATTTTGGATGATGTGTACACAGAAGCCAGCCGTAATCCAGATTCTTTACCTCCAGCTCCTGTTAAACCAGACAGGTATTACCGGGTTCCTGCTTCTCACCAGTTCCTATATAAAAGCCATACTGCTAACCCAGAAACTATTTCACAGGGTCCCAAGGGAATAAAGGCCTCTACTGCTAAAAACCCTTTACGTTCAGAAAGAGATTCCAGAGCATTAGAAAGGTGGGGGAAAAAGGTGTATACATCTGCCACTTTAACCATGAGGGCATTAACCTATCAATTTCATATGTTAAAGTGCCAACAGTTTTTGTTATCTCAGTTGAAAAGAAAAATGACACAAACAGAACAACCAGATTTGAAAGAGTTGCAGGATTTGTTGCATGGAGCAGAGCAAGTGGGTAAACATACCTTGCAGTGTGGTTTTGATGCTTTAGTGGCCTCATGTAGAGCTGCTGTCACGGGGTCTGTTATACGTAGACATGCTTGGCTCAAAGAGCAAATCTTACCAGATCATGTCAAAGCAAAATTATTAGATGCACCACTTCAAAAAGATGTATTGTTTGGTGTTAAAGCTGAGGAGGTACTAAAGAAAATGGAGGAAAAAATAGAAATCTATGCAAACAGTGAAAGATTTCTTGCAGGTACAACCTCCATGCTTCAGCAGAAACTGGCCTTCAAAAAATTGGTCCTTTCCAGCCACGGACAGACCTCAAAGGGGCAACGCCCAAGGGGTAGAGGACAACCTCAAGGATCTTACAGAGCAAAACAGTGGCAAGCACCAACCCCAAGAGGTGGAGAAGATAGATCACAGTCATTTAGAAAACCGACACAATGACTTCCCCCTATGCCTGCCAAACAAAGCTTTAATGGCAGCACCTTTGGGCGGAAAACTGGCATTATTTTCAAAAAACTGGCATATTGTTACAAAAGACAAATGGATTCTGGACATTATAGACAGAGGCTATAGGTTCCACTTTCACATCCTTCCAAAAATGAGAGGCTTGCCAAACCTGCCACAAAAT
This sequence comes from Protopterus annectens, assembly GCF_019279795.1. NCBI lineage: Eukaryota > Metazoa > Chordata > Ceratodontiformes > Protopteridae > Protopterus > Protopterus annectens. Next base: position 1,279,389,502 of record NC_056747.1, read on the forward strand.
CAAAGGGCAGAGGCACAAAGACAAATTTCCGCTCATGGATATGAAAGCAATTCAAGAGGTACCTGCAAATGAAGTAAACACAGGAACCACAAAAAAGATGTCAGTAACACAAAGCGATATCCTGGGCATCCAAGAAGTTTAATGTTCACACCAAGACAGCAAAACCAACAATTAAAACAATGAAAATTCAGATAGAAATTCAGTTAGAAATTCAGCAATTAAAGCGCTTTCACGCTCGATCTGGGTTTCATCAGAGTACATCTTACACTTCATTGCACCAGCTTAAATACTAACCAGAATGGCCAATGTTTCAATTAATCTTAATTAGATTCATTAATGATGTAATACCTAATTTGCGTGTTTTCAAAAATGTAGGTATTCTGTGATACTTCTGAGGCAACAACAATAAACTGCTAAATAAAAATTCTTTGTTTGTGTAGTTTAAATTGAGGGCTATTTAACCAATAAAAATAATAATTGTTAAAAACTATCATAGGTATGTTATAAATATTTTAATCCAACATATATAAGTTAATTTTATATACATTAAATATTAATAAATATAGTATAAAATAAAATAGTTATGTAAAAATACCATCAAATCATTCATTATAATGTGAATGTTGCTTTGTAATTTAAATAACATATTGTGTAAATACCAACATGAATAGATAAACAAAATTGATAATATTAATATTAAAAATTACATAATAATAATTGTAACCTTACATTGATTAATTTGTGGTTGTATAATGGTTTATACTTTCTTGTTTTCTAACAATTGTATAAATACATGTAATTGTGTAAATGTTAATACTACAAAAATTTTTTTTATATATATATATATTAAATAAATAAATTCTAATCTTAAAATGTTTAAAATATATATTATATATAATATTAAAAAAGTACATGCAAAACAATGTTCATAGACTTTCGTTCCAACCATATTTGAATATAATATATACAATTCCAATTAAACAGTTATTGACTTTTGTTTCAAAATACTTGCAATACTAATATGGCCATTCAGACCCGGTGTTGTACTAGCATTACAACGAAGTTGCCACAAGCATTCTTTAGTTAACAATAAATTGTCCAAGTCCCCTTCTTTTTCCTCGGGATTGTAAATTCTATCAATAATAAAAAAGATGAATCTTTTATAATTAACACATGTGGTACTATGTGTGTAGAGGGCATTTGTATCTTTTTTGTTTTTCACATCCCTAACATGTTCCATTATTCTACTGTGTAATTTTCTCTTAGTCTTACCTATGTAATATGCTGGGCATGAAATACAACTGGCCATATAGATAACCCATTTAGTATTACAGTTACATATACCTGGGCATTTAAGTGTTTTTCCATAGTTGTACACGGTACAATAAGGTCCATCATTTATATATTTACAACTTTTACAAAATCCACATTTTTTTCATTCTGGATATAGTCTCTCCTTGTACCCTGCTTTCAAACATCTCTTTCATATTCATGCCCCTGCTATGTGTAACTGTTGGGTATAAGCCAAGTATTTCTTTGACTTCCCAGCTATTATTTATTACACTTTTCCATGTGTCGTTTAATATTGTCATTATTACTTCAGCAATCAATGTAAGGTTACAATTATTATTATGTAATTTTTAATATTAATATTATCAATTTTGTTTATCTATTCATGTTGGTATTTACACAATATGTTATTTAAATTACAAAGCAACATTCACATTATAATGAATGATTTGATGGTATTTTTACATAACTATTTTATTTTATACTATATTTATTAATATTTAATGTATATAAAATTAACTTATATATGTTGGATTAAAATATTTATAACATACCTATGATAGTTTTTAACAATTATTATTTTTATTGGTTAAATAGCCCTCAATTTAAACTACACAAACAAAGAATTTTTATTTAGCAGTTTATTGTTGTTGCCTCAGAAGTATCAAAGAATACCTACATTTTTGAAAACACGCAAATTAGGTATTACATCATTAATCAATCTAATTAAGATTAATTGAAACATTGGCCATTCTGGTTAGTATTTAAGCTGGTGCAATGAAGTGTAAGATGTACTCTGATGAAACCCGCAGGTAATCGAGCGGGTGAAAGCGCTTAGTATTGCTGAATTTCTAACTGAATTTCTATCTGAATTTTCATTGTTTTAATTGTTGGTTTGCTGTCTTGGTTCGTTTTGGTGTGAACATTAAACTTCTTGGATGCCCAGGATATCGCTTTGTGTTACTGATACCTGCAAATGAACATGGCCAAGGTTTTTATTCCAGACTATTCCTGGTACCAAGGAAAGACAAAGATTGGAGACCCATCTTAGACCTATCCATCCTAAACACATATCTACAGGTGCCAAAATTCAAGATGCTCATATTACAGCAGCTTCTTCCCATGCTGGGCAAGGAGTCTTGGCTGGTAACATTGGACCTCAAGGAGGCATACCTGCATGTCCCTATCAGACAAGATTGCAGAAAATACCTCATATTTCTTGCAGGTTCAACCCATTACCAATTCTCTGCATTGCCCTTTGGCTTATCTACTGCGCCCAGAGTGTTTACGAAATGCCTGGCATCAGTAATTACCTTCTGCAGACAACAAGGAATACAAATCTACCCATATCTGGACGACTGCCTGATCCAAGCGGACAGCAAGGACATTCTGTTGCAGCATCTGGTGTTTGTAATAAAACTGTTAAACTACCTGGGATACACAGTGAACAAAAAATCAAAACTAATACCTTCTCAACAGATAATTTTCCTGGGTGCCAGCTTAAATACAACCACCCAGATGGCCTACCTCACGCCAGACAAACAAGGGCAACTGTCTCAATACTTCCAGAAAATGGCAACTTTCACCAGACTACCTGCAAGGAAAGTCCTGCAGGCTCTGGGATTCATGGCAGCTTGCATCCTACTAATACCATGTGCAAAGCTGCATATGAGGAAACTACAATGGTACCTAAAAAACTTATGGTCTCAACACAGCCACAGCTTGGAAACCATTATACCACTAATTCCATGCCTTCAAAAGGAATTTTTGTGGTGGGCTCAAGCATGCCAAAGAAACACAGGTCTCCCTTTCTGTGTACCTCAAGCAACTCAAATCATCACAACGGATGCCTCAGACTATGCCTGGGGAGCACACATGGCAGATCAGTGCATTCATGGAAAATGGTCCCAAAAAGAGAAGCACCTACACATCAACCAAAAGGAGATGCTAGCCATGCAAAATGCTCTTATGACCTTCAAAGACCTACTGCATCCAGGCCAGCTATTGATAAGGACAGACAACACCGCAGTCATGTGGTACATAAACAAACAGGGGGGAACTCATTCATACACCCCCTGTGCAGGCAAGCCATGACCCTATGGAACACAGCACTGGAATTGCAAATCCAACTACAGGCGCAATTCCTGCCAGGGAAGGGAAACACACTGGCGGACAACTTAAGCAGAAATATGACAGACCCACACGAATGGAAGTTGCATCCTCAAGTTTTCTCAAAGATAACTCAGGCATTGGGACAGCCAGACATAGATCTATTTGCTACCCACAGAAATTACCAGTTGAAAAAATTTTGTTCAAGGACCTATCATCCACAGGCCTGGAAAGTGGACGCACTCTCTTTCAATTGGACAACATTGACAGTCTATGCCTTCCCGCCTCTTACTCTACTGACCAAAGTTCTATTAAAAGCCAGAGCAGAGAGGCCACAAATGATTCTCATTGCTCCAGACTGGCCACGACAACACTGGTATCCTCTCCTAAAGAGCCTGACACACTCCCCAGCATGGATCCTGCCTCTAGTCCCTCCTCTGTTGTCCCAGCACAACTACAAAACCCTTCACAGCTAGCTCAAAACCCTAAATCTAGCTGCATGGAGAATACGTTAATTTCCCAACAGACTCTCCTCTCCAAGGAGGTGCAGGATGTCATCTTGGAGGCCAGAAGACCCTCTACCAGAAAAGCCTACTCCACCAAATGGAAACGATTTTGTTCCTGGAATCAAGAAAAGGGCCAGAATCCTTGGGTAATAAATATACCTCAAATTTTACAGTACCTAGCTGAGATGTTAAACAGTGGCTTTTCCTTCTCCTCCATCAAGATCCACGCTTTAGCCATTTCTGCACAATACAACACCAGATCCTCCTTTATTCTCACATTCTCTATTAAGGCAGTTCCTCAGAGGGGCAAAAAATATAAAACCACCAGTCCCAGCTTGGGACCTCAACTTCGTTTTGGAAAAGCTGACCCTGCCTCCCTTTGAGCCGGCTTCTTCAACAGAGCTACAATACTTGTCATGGAAAACAGCCTTCCTTCTGGCTATCACCTCAGCACGCAGGGTTTCGGAACTACAGGCCCTCATGGCTGTGCAACCATTCATCATTTTCCATCAAGACAGAGTTTCCTTACGAACCCAACCCTACCTTCATGCCAAAGGTAGTATCCAGTGGAGCTTTGAATCAGACTATCCACTTACCTACTTTTTATCCAAATCCACAGAACAAAGGGGAGAGACTACTACATTCCTTGGACATTCACAGACAACTTTGTTATTACTTGGACAGAACAAAGCCATTCAGGAAATCTGAGCAGCTCTTTATGTCCTATGCTACAGGTGCTCAAGGAAAGGCCATTTCCAAACAGACAATTTCAAAATGGATAGCCCATTGAATACGCTTTTGTTGTTCATTTCATGGAAAATCTGTGCCTGTATACATCAGATCCCACTCCACCAGGGCCACTCTGCAGCTTTCCTCAAGGGGGTCCCTACCAAGGACATTTTGGAAGCAGCTACTTGGAGTTCAGTGCACACTTACCACCTTCCACTATACTCAAAATCTAGAGCAGGCTTTGCCACAGCAGTCCTGCAGGGCATCCTCGCCCCTCCTAGTTCCACTTAGTGCCTACCACCCTTACTTAGCTTTGGGATTCTACCCATCTGTAATGACTGCAGCTGTATGCACGATGAACATAGTACAGTTTTGTACCTACCATAAATGTAGATGTTCGAGTGCTCATACAGCTGCAGTCCAGGTTACCCTTCCTCTGTCCCCTCTTAGGACAGGCCTTTTGACAAACACCTTTATCATACAACCTATTTGGGGTATTCTTTTATGGTGTATTTGCTTGCAACTACTGTTTTTTGATTTATCTACATTGCATGTTTGCATAATACTATGTTTTGCCTACCTTCTGGGGGCACCTGACATCTGTGGCAAGAAAAACTGAAGAAAATGGCGTTGGCTGCCTCTTTTATACCCCTGCCGCACTGACATCAGGGAAGAAGCGACGACAACTGACGCCGGACCTAGACTTTGGAATTCGGCTGACCGAGGACCCGCCTGACGGCAGGATAACCCATCTGTAATGACTGCAGCTGTATGAGCACTCGAACATCTACATTTATGGTAGGTACAAAACTGTACTTTTCTGCACAGAGATGGCCTCTGACTTATTCTTTCTGTATATGTTGCATGCAAACTCGATCTGAGGTAACTGAGCAAAGGTCTCCACAAAAAACAAAAAACAAAAGAAGCAGCACAAACTGGATAAAGAATAATTTCTTTACTGGATTCTTCAAACCGAAAGCCTCATGAGCGTTAGCCACGATCAGAGGAAGCCAACTTGCTTTCTCTGTCCCTCCACACTGCAGAGAAATCCAAACTGGCTGCAGATCTGTGGACAGTCCCAGGTGTTCTGGCTGCTCCATTGACACTCATGTTTTTTCTTGATCGAACATGAGTGTCAATGGAGCAGCCAGAACACCTGGGACTGTCCACAGATCTGCAGCCAGTTTGGATTTCTCTGCATTGTGGAGGGACAGAGAAAGCAAGTTGGCTTCCTCTGATCCGTGGCTACAACGTTCGGATGAGGCTTTGGCTCGGTTTGAAGAATCCAGTAAAGAAATTATTCTTTATCCAGTTTGTGTTGCTTCTTTTGTTTTTTGTGGAGACTTCGATTGGATTCTTGGATCCAGAAGTGTGTTTTTTCTTGTAACTGAGCAAAGGGCATTGTGGGTAGCAGCTTAGCTTGAGAATTTTTGGTGCGAGCAAGCTTGGTATAAGGCTGACTCTGTTCCGAGGGCTCTGAACTGAACCCATCAATGATGACTGCAAGAAGATCAACAACTCAGAGGGAACGTTATGGTAAGACAACTTCTTTTTTCCTCTGTGGTAAGCAAATCCCACATTGAGACTTCCATTCACTTAGTGTCACCTGTCTAGGCCCTGATCATGATGTTGCTAACTGTTGTTTCTGCACCCTTTTCAACTGTAGGATTGTCAGGTGTAGGGCCGAGATCTTGGCTAGGCATTTTAGTCTCCCGTCTACTTCACATCGTCTGATGTCATCTGCTGGTCATCCTGATGTTGAGCTGCCTACGTGTGGGAAAGATAAGGAAAAAGACCCAAACTTAGTGCCTCTGATGACGACCTCTCTCCGTTTGCCATTCCTCAATGCTCGTTATCACCGAGGAAGATGAGACGCTTTCAAAGTTCCCTTTTGCTGCTGAGCTGGTGAAACCCTCCACTGGTGAGACCAATCCAGAGTCCAGCATGCTGTCGGGTCCCTCAACGTCTGCTCAGGCCTTGACTTTTAGTTCGTCTCTTGGGTTCGGGGGTCACTCAGCAGACCTCTGTTTCTGTAGAGCAATCTTTTTCTCGCATCAGCCAGCATCATCTCCTTCTTCCAGAGAGACTGGCACCAGAATTGTGGAGGTATTTAGGCCCAAGACCAGAGCTACCTCTAAGAACAGTTCTACTTTAAGCCCTATGCCTAGGCCCACAGGCTCCCATGCACAGGGATATGCAATACCTGGTTAGACTAGCTGAGGACCTTATTTCTGTAGTAAGAGCTAGGCAGCCCCCTTTGGAGTCTTCTCCAGGGAAAGGGAAGAGGGATCCAGCCCTTGAAGTTTTCTCTGAGCCTCCTGACTCTGAGGATTCTGACCAGAAGGAGTCTGTCTTTGAGGAGGGGCCCTTCCTTACTTCTTTTGAAGAGAATCTGGCTTCAGCTTGTCCTCCTGAAGACATCACTTTTGGAGAAACTCTCTGTGCCATGAGGGAACCTTTCCAGTGGGAGGCCCAAGAATGCTCACAGTCTAAAAAGAGGGTTAGGGACTTCTTTGACCTGCCAGAACACAACCTTTGGGCTATTATTCTGGTTTTAGAAGTTGTAGAGGATGTTCTTATGGATTCTCTTCCCCCAGCCCCTTAAAAACAGACAGGTTTTTCAGCGTGCTGGACTCCCATAAGTACATAATCTTCTGCTGATCCAGAGGCTGTCACTTCAGGACCCAGAAGAACAAGGGCCAGCTTTTCAAAAAATTCTTTACCTGCTGACAAAGAAAGTGGAACCTTTTATAGGTATGATAAAGTTTACACTTTTGCTACCCTAGTCATGAAAGCCTTTAACTACCAGTTTCTTATGATCAAATACCAACAAACTATTTTAGATCAAGTGAAGCAAAAGATATCTTCCTTGGAGGACAAGAACATTTCCAAGGAATTGTTGGACCTTTGCCATTCTAGTTCACATGTGGCTAGACACTCTTTACACTGCAGCTGTGATGCTATGGAGGCCTCCAGCTGAGCTGCAGTGTCCATTTCTGTCATTAGTAGGCATGCTTGGCTTAGGGAGCAAGACCGTGTCAAGTCCAATCTTCTGGATGCACCCCTGGACAAGGGACTTCCTCTTTGGGCCAAAAGCTGAAGCTGCGCTCAGAAGGATGGAAGATAAAAGAAAATCTATGCAGACTGCAAAAGGCTTCCTCCTAAGTTTAGTAGGAATTTTCCCACTAAAGACTGGTCCTTTCTCTGTCTATCAAAAGGCAATCCAAGGAAAGGCCTCAAAGGCAGCAGCAACAGCAAAGGCCCAGGTACTAGTCCTCAGCAAACCCCCCCCCAGCAGGAGAGTTCTAGGCCACAGGGTCCTGGCAGAGAGCAGCAGTGACTCTGCCATTCCCTCCCCTTGCCCCAACGTCTCCCACAAAGATGGGAGGAAGACTAGAAGGAAGGCTATCCCTGCTGAAGAAAAATTGGTCCCTCATCACTTGGACAGGTGGGTTCTGAATATTGTCTCAAATGGTTATCGGCTTACTTTCAAAGAGACATTAAAATACTCTGGTTACCCAAACTTTTCACAAAATCAAAGAGCAGAGGCCCTTTCTCAAAATTCAGAATCTGTGCTCACCGGGCTCAGTGGAACCAGTCCCAGAACCCCAAAAAGGAAAGGGTTTCTATTCCAGGCTATTTCTGATTCTCAGAAAGGAAGGCTCTTCACCCTGTATTCTAAACCTGTCTACCCTCAGTCCATCCCTGCTGGTACCAAAATTCAAATTGTTGACTTTTCAAACACTTTTACCTGTGATATCTTTTCAGGCCTTAATGGTCACCCTTGATCTAAAAGATGCTTACTTGCACATTCCTATAGAAGAATCATGCAGAAGCCTTTTAAATTCCAGAGCAGGTACCAGTCACTTTCAATTCTCTGTGCTGTTCTTTGGTTTGTTTACTGATTCCAGGGTTTTCACAAAGTGCTTAGCCCCTGTGATCATTTTCTGCAGAATAAGAGGGGGTCCAAATTTATCCTTATCTAGACAACTGCCTTGTTCAGGCCATGAGTCTGTCAAAGCTCCTCGGGGATCTGGAGTTTACTCAGAACCTTCTCACCTCTTTGGGGTTCACCATAAATCTATGCAAATCCAACATGGAGCCATCCACCAGGATAGTTTTCATGGGGGCTCTTCTGGATTCTTTCCTTCAAAAGGCCTTCCTCTCCAGAAAAGGTCTCCTTCCTGACTCAGTACTTTTAAAACATTATGCAGAGACAATTCCCGTCAGCCAGGGAATTCCTCCGAGCACTAGGCTACATGGCATCTGGTATCCTCGTGATTCCTCTGGCTAGACTACAGATGAGGAAGCTCCAGTGGTACCTCAAGAATGTGTGGTGCCAGTACTCACAATCCCTGGCAACCGAAATTCAGCTGATCCCTCGCTCAAGGAGTAATTTGCGTGATGAGCACAGGGTTATGCCCAGAACATGGGTCTCCCCTTCAGGTTCATCCCTCAGGGCCAGACACTAACACAGATGCACAAGAAAGAGCCTGGGAGCTCATTTCCAACACCTTCAATCCCAAGGCAAATAAGAAATTCAGGACAGAGGCAAGCACATAACCTGGAAAAACGTTTATGGCAGTTCAAAAGGGTTAGTAGCTTTCAGAGGAAAAATGGATACCAGGGGTCCTGCTAGTCAAAACAGACAACACCACAGTCATGTGTTACATAAACAGGGGAGCACTCACTCTTACCCTCTGTTTTCTAGCTATGCAGATCTAAGAGACTGCTCACTCTTGGTGGTTGCACCCTTATTGCAGAATACATTCCAGGCATTCAAAACACTCTAGAGGATCACCCCAGCAGGAACTTGATGGAGCTCCATGAATGGCATCTGCATTGGGAAACATTTCTCAGCATAATCCAGAAATAGGGATCTGCACAGATAGACCTCTTTGCCACCAAAAAAACAGCTCAACTAAAAATATTATATTCCAGGACCAAACTGCACCCTGGATGACAGATACTTTCCGTCCTGGACCCACCTCTTCCTTTATGCACTACCCCCTTGCCTGTTCTTTCTTGGGTCCTCTGGGTCCTCTTAAAAATCAGGTAAGAGGGCCCAAGAGTCATTCTGATAGCCCTGGACTGTCCTAGCAGCACTGGTACCCTTTGCTACTAAGCCTAGCTATTGAAAAAATGTGGCAGTTACTTCAGAGTGGACCTTCTGACTCAGGACAATGGGAGGTTTGTGCATCCCATTCTGCAGATTCTCAGACACTCAGCCTGGATACTCCTCCAGTATCCAGCAACGAGCATTCCTTAAAGAAACAAGTTCAGGGCATTCTCAAAGAGCCCAGAAGGCCAAGTACTAGGAAATCATACTCTGCCAAGTGGAAAAGATTTCCCCATCTGTTGCCAGCAGCAAGGCCTCAATTCTAATTCAGCTAGCTAGGATCTGTACCATTTTGGATTACCTGGCTACCCTAGTTGACAGAGACCTGTCTGTTCCTTCCATTAAGATTCACACCTCTGCCATTTCAGCCCACATACCTACTCTTTCTCCTGTCTTTTCACACCCCCTGCTGAAACCGTTCCTTAGGGGAGTGGTGTAGAACAGAGTATGTGTTGTGACTTTTAGAATCATTTCAAAGTGAGGGCATGTGGCTATAAATAGAGAGCACATGCAGGCATCAGTGCTGTTTTGAGTTAACAGCCAGAGTGTTAACATGCATCAGTGCAGTAGTCGGTCTGTTTATAAGTTTACTTAAGTATAAGTTACTAAGCCTCAATCCTGATGTGTTTGTATGTAATAAAGCTGCTTAAACCAAACCCACAACTGTTCATCTCTTTAATTCTGCTAGGATGAGCGACATGGTATCAGAAGCAGGATGTCTGAATGACATGGTGTTGGAAACGGAATGTCTGAGCAACAAGAAGCCAAAAGTTGAGCCATGAGGTGCGCAGTTAGAAATGGAAGTATTTAGAGGAATGACTCGTCCCAACCTGCTCAAATGATTGAAAAGAAAAAAGTTCAGAAACTAATTTCAGGTAATTAAAACTCGCATAAATGATTTATTTCATAAAGAAAATGATACGGAGCATTCGCAAAGCACAACACACATTATTAATCAAATGAAAAGTACAGAATGCATTATTGATTAAATGAAATGTTTGAAACCATGATATTTAATAAAATTATTCAAAATACTTTTGAGAACATTCCGAACTACTTCTGATTTGCATAATGAGCATGTTAAAAGCAAAACGAGCACAAGAAAAGTATAACGAACATGATAAAAGTCAAATGAGTATAAAGCGTAGAATAAAAGGGCAAAATGAGCATGGAAAGGCAAAGCGACTGCACTTTTAGTAAACAACCATTTTTTTTAATATGAGCTACTATTTCATATTGACTAAAGCTATTCGAAGTATAACTAGAGATGTTTGAAGTATCTCAGAGTGTGCAAAGTGTTTGCAGTCTGTGCTTTTTTACAGTATAATTATTTCGAAGAATTTACCGTGCACAAAGTACAGTTATTTCAAAGTGCAGTTGTTTAAAAATGTTTCTTACACTGTACAGCTATTTTGCAGAGTACAGTCATTTTGAAAAGATGTTCTTCGTGTTTCACTGTTGCAGTCATTACATTTGGGTTATCTGCTTGCAGGTAGCCCTCAGTCGGCCTGATTAACAAAGTCTTGGGTCCTGCCTCGGTTGCTGTCCCCTTTTCCATGACGTCAGGGGTATAAAACATGCAGCCGACGCCATTACACCAGTCTTTCTTGCCGTGCGGTGCCCGAAGCAGAAGCAGTTAGTGCCGGTCGGCCGACTCCTGAAATTTAAATTTTCGAGTTTCAAAACCGAAGTCTTCAACTAAAGCTAAGTAACCCCGTTGGGAAAACTTTTTCTTGCTCATTACCAATGTCAGTAAAAGTTAATAATTGCATTACTTGTGGAAAGCAAATACCTCATAAATATTTTCTTTCGTACTGTATTCCTTGCCTAGGCCCTGCCCACGACGTACCTTGCTGAACTCGCAGATGTCTCTACCTTGGATGGGTCCGGAGCCGCTGTGCAGGCACCGGCATCTGAGAGTGTATTCAGGCCTACGGACTTGCATATTAAACCGATGCCTCCTTCTTTACTTAGGTCTAAATCTCGATCCATGCCTAAACAACCGATGCCCAGGCCACATGCTCAGGCCTCTATGCCTAAAAAACAAATAAGAATGGCTGAAGATGTAATAACTCTCTAATCAGGGGTAGCCAACCCCCCCCCCCCCTTCTAAGAGGCCTAGGACTGAAGTTGATTATGAATCCTCTGATCAGGATTCTATTTTTTCTGATTCTTCTGATGATCTGGATTTGCCCTTACCTACTTATGAAGATTCTGATGCAGAGGACTCCATTCCCTCTGCTTCCCCTCCCGAGGATTTTTATTTTGGGGAAACCTTACATACTCTAAGGGAGCATTTCCACTGGGAAAGCCAGGATTTTTCTGATTCAAAAAAGAGGCTTAGGGATTTCCTTCTCCTGCCTCAGCATAGGCCTTTAGCTTTTCCTCCTGTACTAGACATTGTTGAGGATGCTTTTTCGGAATCTAGTTTGGCCCGTGATTCCCCTGCCTCCTGCTCCGAGAAAACCCGACAGATACTACAGGGTCCCTGAGTCCCACAAGTTCCTTTTTAAAAATTGTATTGCAGATGCAGAGACTATTTCACAGGGGCCCAAGGGCATTAAGGCTTCTACTGCTAAAAATCCTACCCCTTCTGATAAGACTCCAGGATGTTGGATAGATGAGGTAAGAAGGTTTGCACTTCTGCAACCTTGGCCATTAGGGCTTTAAACTGCCAGTTTCATATGTTAAATTATCAGCAACATGTTATTGGACTGCTTAAACTGAAAATGATGTTGATTCCTGACTGGAAATTAAAGAATTACAGGATTTAATGCATTCTGCTGAACAAGTTGGAAAACATACTTTGCAATGTGGTTTTGATTCATTAGAGGCCTCTTGCAGGGCTGCTGTTACTGGGTCTGTGCTCAGAAGGCATGCTTGGCTTAAGGAGCAATCTTTGCCTGATCATGTTAAAGTTAAATTGTTGGATGTTCCTTTAAATCAGGACCACCTGCTTGGCAACAAGGCTGAGGACGTTCTTAAAAGGATGGAAGATAAAGCTAAATCTATGCAAACTGTTAAAGATTTTTTACAAGTTCAGACTCCTAGATTTAGTAGGCACTGGCCCTCTAAGAATTGGTCCTTTCCAACCCCTTCCAGGTCTTCTCAAGACAAACCCAGACACAGCAAAAACCCCAGGTTTCAGTCCCAGGGGACACACAGAACTAAGCAGTGTGGGGGGGCTCCACTTCCAAATCTGGGAATAATAAGACTCCCTCCTATGGTAAACTGTCTCAATGACTTCCTTTTTAAAATTTCCAAGCACTTATCAACTGACTGCCCCTTTGGGGGGAAAGATTGCTGTTCATGCAAAGAATTGGGAACTCATTACCCAGGACAAATGTGTTTTAAATAGTGTCCCAGGGATACAGATTTCACTTCCACACGTTGCCAACACCAAGCGGGTGGCTGGACCTACCCCCAAATCAGCGGGCAGAAGCTCAAAAACAAGTACTTTCTCTCTTAAGCATGGGGGCTATTCAACTGGTACCAGAAGAGGAAAAGGGACAAGGTTTCTACTCAAGACTTTTCCTGGTACCCAGAAAAGACCATTCATGACGTCCTATCCTGGACTTGTCTACTCTAAACACCTTTTTGGAGATTCCAAAATTCAAGATGCTGACTGTTCACCAATTACTTCCTATGCTAGGCAAAGATGCCTGGTTGGCAACACTAGATTTAAAAGAAGCATACCTGCACATCCCAATCAGGAAATCTTGCAGAAGATATCTACGCTTCAAAGCAGGCTACATGCACTATCAGTTCTCTGCACTGCCCTTTGGCTTATCTACTGCGACCAGGGTATTCACAAAGTGCCTAGCTCCAGTTATTGCTTTTTGCAGGCAAAGAAATATTCAAATATACCCATACCTGGACGATTGTCTAATTGAGGTAGAAAGCCAGGACATATCATCTGGCCTTTCTACAAAGGGTTCTAACTTGTCTGGGGTACACCATAAATGAAAAGAAGTCACACCTGGTACCCTGTCAACAAATTATATTCCTGGGAGCAAGCTTGAATACAACTTCCCAGATGGCTTACCTCACGCCAGAAAAATAAATTCATTTGACAACCAACTTCAAACAAGTGGCCACAAAACCCCTGCTATCTGCAAAACAAGTACTGCAAGCCATGGGGTTCATGGCCTCCTGCATTCTTCTAATTCCATATGCAAGACTGCATATGAGGAAACTACAGTGGTATCTAAAAAGCCTATGGTGTCAACATTCTCAAGACCTGGAAACCATGATTCCTATTATACCTTGCCTACACCTAGAGTTCCTGTGATGGGCAGAGGCCTGCCACCAAAACAAGGGACTACCTCTCACACCACCCCCTGCTGCACAAACCCTAACAGACGCATCAGACTATGCATGGTGGGCTCACCTGGCAGGGAAGTGCATTCAGGGCAAATGGAACACAAGTCAAATTCACCTGCATATCAATCAGAAGGAATGTTAGCTGTACAGAATGCTCTGACAGCCTTCAAGGACCACATTCTTCCAGGACAACTAATGGTAAAGACAGGCAACACCACTGTTATGTGGTACATAAACAAGCAGGGGGGGGTACACATTCTTACCCCCTCTGCAGACTAGCCATGACATTGTGGAACACAGCCTTGAGCTACCAAGTGCACCTATAAGCTCAATTCCTGTCAGGAAAATTAAATACACTGGCAGACGAACTAAGCAGAAACCTCATGGACCCACACGAGTGGAAACTGGAACCAAGGATTTTCAACATGTTGACAAGCAAATGGGGGAGCCCAGATATAGACCTCTTTGCCTCTCCCCATAACTACAAATTTTGCACAAGGACTAAACCTATCAGTCTATGCCTTCCCCCCCTCTGCCTCTGTTCTCCAAAGTACTACTAAAAAGCAAGCAGGACAAACCAAGGATGACTTTGATTGCTCCAGACTGGCCGCGCCAACACTGGTACCCCCTCCTGTGCAGTGTGTCACGGTTATCTCCATGGCACCTGCCTCAGACTTCTTCCCTGCTGTCTCAGCAGGAGAACCAGATTCTGCACCCTCAGCTTCTAACACTGAACCTTGCAGCCTGGCTAATTACTTAATCTCTCTTTTACCATCCCTCAGAAAAATCTGTGATGGATATCATTTTAGATGCAAGGAGGCCTAGTACTAGAAAGTCTTATGCTGAAAAATGGAAAATATTCTGTGCCTGGAACCAGTCTCAAGGGATGAGCACAGCAGCGCCCAATTTACCTCAGATTTTGCAATACTTAACTGAGATGCTTCACAAGGGCCTGTCTTTTTCTTCCATTAAAATCCACGTCTCAGCCATTTCAGCTCATTATAACACAGAACCTCCCCTCTTCTCTCATCCACTGCTCAAGCAGTTCCTCAGAGGGCCCAAAAAATTGAGACCACCCAGGAGAGCTCCAACCCCAACCTGGGACCTTAACTTTGTCTTGGAGAAACTCACTCTACCTCCTTTCGAGCCAGCTGCTACTGCAGACTTAGAATTTCTTTCTTGGAAAACAGCTTTCCTTTTAGCAATCACTTCAGCTAGAAGGGTATCTGAATTACAGGCCCTTATGGCAGTGGAGCCTTTCATCATCTTTCATGCGGACAGGGTGTCCCTCAGAACCAATCCATCCTTCATGCCCAAAGTGGTATCCAGTGTGGCTCTTAATCAGTCCATTCATTTGCCAACCTTCTTTCCTAATCCACAGAATAAAGGGGAACGAATACTACATCCCTTCGATGTGCACAGACAACTTAGATTCTATTTGGACAGGACTAAACCTCAAAGGAAATCTGAACTGCTGGTGGCATTTGCTGCAGAGGCAGAGGGGAAGGCTATTTCAAAGGAAACCATTTCTCAATGGATAAGCCATTGCATTAATTTCTGCTATAAGCACCATGGAAAACCTATCCCCCAGTGGATCAGACCACACTCCACCAGGGCTGCATCTACCTTTGCAGCCTTTCTCGGAGGCGTCCCTGCCAGGAACATCCTAGAAGCTGCTACCTGGAGTTCTGTACATACTTTCACCAAGCATTATCACTTGCCAATTTTCTCTAAATCCAGAGCTGGCTTTGCCACTGCAGTCTTGCAGGGCCTTATAGCTGGCCCTAATGCTATCTAAATTCCTCCTACCAACCATAGCTTTGGGAATATACCCACATGTAATGACTGCAACAGTGAAACACGAAGAACATAGTACAGTTGTGTACACTTACCATAAATGTAGATGTTAGAGTGTATTCACTGTTGCAGTCCTGGTTACCCTCCCTCCAGCCCTCTAACTTCTTTTGGATATACCTCTACTTTCCTTTACTATGCTTAAAAGCCTTTTTGGTGTATTTGTTTGTACTTTTATATGTAATTGCTTCCCATTAGGGGGGCACCTGACTTCTGGGGCAAGAGAAACTGATGTAATGGTGTCGGCTGCATGTTTTATACCCCTGACGACCTGACGTCATGGAAGAAGGGACAGCAACCGACACAGGACCCAAGACTTTATTAATCAGGCCAACTGAGGGCTACCTGCAAGCGGATAACCCAAATGTAATGACTGCAACAGTGAATACACTCTAACATCTACATTTATGGTAAGTATACACAACTGTACTTTCTTCAAGTACTATTGTTGGTACATCCCTTACATTTAAGGGGGTCTATATTATAATCTCGAAGGTTTAAAACTTCGAATCACTAAAGACAGAACTTCAGTGATCAAAGTCTTAAACCATCGAAACCAAAAAAAAAAATAAATAAATAGTGTCTAGGTGGGGGGGGGGGAGCCCCCCTGCACACCCCTACTTAAATATACCAACTATGAAAACGCAGTACATTGAAGTAAACTGAAATCTCCCCCCTATGGACATTTTCCATTTAAGTGTTTGATGTAGTGCGCTTTCGGTGTTCACGTGTTGACAATATCTTATTCGATATTGTCAGACTACGAGATTTTAATATAGACCCCATTTAAGGTATATCTTAAATTATCATTGTTGGCATTTCCTACCCCTTCTTTTTTTATTCTTTGTCTTTTTTTGTATCCCTTTCAGTAAAACTGTGTGTGTGTGTGTGTGTGTGTGTGTGTGTGTGTGTGTGTGTGTGTGTGTGTGTGAAACTGTTAACATTATGGCTGAAAAGCTAGTTTCTCCAGCTAAATCCTTGGAAGGCACCTCTGGATCTAAAAAGTGTCAGAAATGCCAGGGTGAAATGCCCAGTTGTGACGAGCATACCCTTTGTGTTTATTGTTTAGGGAAAGTCCACTTACAAGAAAGTTGTCCAGTCTGTCACGGTTTTTCTACCCATTTACACTTACTGAACATGGCCTTCAGGGTCATGGAGAAGGCTTTGTCCAATGGGGACTCTGTATTTGCCTTTTCTGTTGGGACAAGTTTCTACATCCCCTCGACCTGAGCTACCATCCATCTCATCCCCAGACAAAGGGCACAGAAGTCCCAGGATAGACCCACATTGGTGGTTTACTCTTCGGATACTTCCCCAGATCATCCCCCCGAGGAAGTATCTGTGAAGAAGTGTAAGAGGAGGTAGTTAAAATCCCCGGAGGAGTCTTTCACTGAGATATCAGTTTTGATGAAGGGGAAGGTTTCCCCAGGTCACCCCTTGATATTTCCCTTGGGGACATCCTAGAAATCTGGAAACAGAGGGGTGGCTGGTCCTCCATCCAGCCTTACTTGGAAGAGTCTGTGTACCTGGAGGCTTTTCGTGCCCTTCTTGGGTCTCTCCATCCACTGATCATCTCATTAAGTTAATCTCTCAGCAAGTGTGGAAGATGCCTGACTCCATCGAGCCAATCCCCAAGAGGCCTGATTGTATCTATCGGCCCCAAATGCAGAGCCACACTGGTCTAAAGGCATACCCATTAACACCATGATGATAGCAGTAGCCACAAAGAAGGAACTTGCTGAAGGAAGTCCATCTATCCATCCTCCTAACAAGGAGTCTAAGACTTTGGATAGGTTTGGGAAGCATGTTTATGCTTCAACGACTTTCGCTCTTAGGTCCTTGAATTATATGGTGCACTTTAGAAGACTACAGAGGGATCTGATCAAGGAGCATTTGGATACCGTCTCAGGAGCAGTAGCTGAAGGGGTACGAGACAAAGTTACCTCTCAGCTAGCAACCCTTGATGTGATTTCGAACTCGTCCATGAGGCTGATTGCTCATGCAGCTGAAGTAGCACGCCCCAATCACAATAAATTTCAAAAAGTCAAGTCTGTAACCTTCTCAGCAGTTAGTCTTCATTGGAGCCTGCTTAGATACAGTCACAGGAATTGCTTCTCTTCATCCAGAAGAAACAAGTGCCAAAAAAGAAAATTAGTCTTAAAGTAGGCTGTATAGCTGCAGCAATCACGCTTATCCCCTTAGCAAGGTATCACATGCGAATCCTGCAATGGTTACTTGCATCCCAGTCTTGTGTAATTACCAACCGCTGCAAACAGGATCTCTTGTGGTGGCTCTATTCCAGTCAGATTCTCCTTTCATTCTTACCCACCCTTGAACCATAGTGACCATGGATGCTTCCCAGATAGATTGGGGGGCATTATCTGGGTAGGACAGTCTAGCTCCGTGATTGTGGGACAAGCTGAGCAGAGCTTCTCATGCCTCATGAGTCTCCTCAATCTTGTGTTGGCAAACAAGATTTTTCATCACTGGGCCCAACCCTGCTGTGATTTTTATTTTTCAAACATTTGGCGTTTATGTGTATGTGAATAAATGGCTGTTCATGCCAACCTTGGTTTATCTATTTATTTTTACCTTTAAGGACTGGTGCTTTGTTTTTGTTGGATGTTCTTCGTGTTTCACTGTTGCAGTCATTACGTTTGGGTAATCCTGCTGGCAGGTTGCCCTCAGTCAGCCTGAAATCCAAAGTCTTGGGTCCTGCGTCGGTTGCTGTCGCCCCTTCCCTGACGTCAGGTCGTCAGGGATATAAAAGATCCAACCGACGCAATTTTCTTCAGTCTTTCTTGCCGCGTGGTGCCCGAAGCAGAAGCAGTTCGCAAGTGCCGGTCGGCCGACTCCTGAGATTTTCGTGTTCGAATTTCAGATTCAAAGTCTTCATTAAAGCTAAGTACACCATTGGGGAAACATTTTTTCTTGCTCCAGACCGTTGTCAGAAAAAGTTAATAATTGTATTTCTTGTGGAAAGCAAATACCTCATAAGGACTTTCATTCTTACTGTATTCCTTGCCTAGGTCCTGACCATAACGTTTCATGTTGTCAGTTTTGTGCTAGATTTAACCAACGCACTATTAAGCGTCGGTATGATTTTGCATTAAACTATTTTAGACGCAGGTTTAATTATCCAGAAATGTCGTCGGATAGCTATCGGACTACTGGAGTTCACAAAAAACGCAAAGAAAAAGATAGACAGCCGAGACCCAAAACCGACGACGAAGCTTCTCCTAAGCCAGTCGACGTTTCGCCGGTTTTCAGTGAGGTGCTTTCGCAGCCCCTGATGCCCGCTACTTTAGAGTCGCAGGCCACTAACGACTCCCACGTGGAGTCTGCTATGCTGCTGGAAACTCAAGGTATTGGAGCCTCGGACACTATTCCTTCAGATGGGTCTGGAGCCGCTGTGCAGGCACCGGCTTCTGAGGGTGTATTCAGACCTAAACATCTATACATTAAACTGACTTCAGCTTCAAAGGCAAAGACTAAAACACCTTCAAAGACAAAGAAACAAACTCATGAGCCACGTGGACCGGCCTCCATGCCCCAGAAAACAGATGGTGAATATGGCCAAAGACTTGATTACCTTGATCAGGGGTTCCCATCCCCCCTCCTGATGAGGCCTAGGCAAGAGACAGACTATGAATCTTCAGATCAGGTTTCTGTTTCTTCTGATTCCTCTTCTGGTCGGGAATATTCTCTTCCCCCCATGAGGATTCTGATGCAGAAGAATCTATTCCTTTAGCTTCTCCTCCTGAGGACTATTCTTTTGGGCAAACCTTGCATACCATGAGGGAGGACTTCCACTGGGAGAGCCAAGATTTTTCAGAATCTAAAAAGAGGCTCAGGACTTCCTTTTATTACCTCAACACAGGCCTCTAGCCATCCCACCTGTGTTAGACATTGTAGATGATGTGTTTTCAGAGTCTAGTCTGACCCCTGACTCCTTACCTCCAGCTCCTGTTAAGCCTGACAGATATTACAGGGTTAATGACGCTCATAAATTCCTTTTCAAAAACCCTGCTGCAGACCCAGAAACTGTTTCACAGGGTCCCAAAGCAGTTAAGGCTTCTGCTGCAAAAAACCCGACCCCCTCTGACAGAGATTCTAGGGCACTGGATAGATGGGGAAAAAAGGTTTACACATCTGCAACCTTGGCTATAAGGGCCTTAAACTGTCAGTTTCATATGCTCAAATATCAACATGTCATGGCATTGCTTAAACAGAAAATGTTAAACTCTGAATGTGCAGAAAACAAGGAAATGCAAGATTTATTGCATGCAGCTGAACAAGTTGGAAAGCAGACTTTGCAATGTGGTTTTGATTCTCTGGAGGCCTCCTGCAGGGCAGCAATTATGGGTTCTGTAATTAGGAGGCATGCTTGGTTAAAGGAACAAAATCTGCCTGATCATGTCAAAGTTAAATTATTAGATGCACCTTTACACTTTACAGCATGGTACTTTGGTGTTAAGGAAAATGGAGGACAAAGCTAAATCTATGCAACTGTCAAAGAATTTTTACAAGTACAGCCACCTAGGTTTAGTAGACACTGGCCTACAAAGAATTGGTCCTTTCCTGTGCCACAGACCTCAAAGGGGCAGATCCAGACGCCCTAGAGGCAGATCCCAGATGCAAGGTTCATACAGGTCAAAGCAATGGGGTGCTTCTACCTCCAAAAGTGGATAAGACAAATCACAACCTTACAGGAAACAGTCACAATGACTTCCCAGTGCCTGCACCAAGCACTCATCTCCTGGCAGCACCCTTTTTTATAACCCAGGACAAATGGGTTCTAAACATAGTGCCACAAGGCTATAAGTTCCACTTCCATACCCTGCCAAAAGCAAATGGTTGGCCAGATCTGCCGAAAAATCAATGGGCAGAGGCACAAAAACAAGTCTCATCCCTCATGGACATGGGGGCCATTCAACAGGTACCAGAGCAAGAGCAGGGATAAGGATTTTACTCAAGACTGTTCTTGGTACCCAGAAAGGACAAAGCCTGGAGACCAATACTGGACCTATCTATTCTAAACACATTCCTGGATATACAAGAAAAAACCTTGGATCACTGGCTCGGTAGCAAAGCATGCTCAAATAACCAACGATTCCTGGATATACCAAAATTCAAAATGTTGACCTTGCAGCAGCTTCTGCCCATGCTGGGCATGAGGTCTTGGCTTGTGACTTTAGACCTAAAAGTGGCATACCTGCATGTCCCAATCAGGCAATCATGCAGAAGATACCTCAGATTCAAGGTCGGCTCAATGCATTGCCAATTCTGTGCACTGCCCTTTGGCTTATCTACTGCGCCCAGGGTCTTTACAAAGTGCCTGGCACCAGTAATTGCATTCTGCAGACAGAGGAATACAAATATATCCTTACTTGGACGACTGCCTAATTCAAGCAGAGAACAAGGGCATTCTTCTACAGCATCTGGCATTTGTGAAAAGACTTCTAACATGCCTAGGGTACACAGTCAACGAAAAGAAATCAAAACTATTACCCTCTCAAGAGATAATATTCCTGGGTGCAAGCTTAAATACAACTGCCCAGATGGCTTATCTCACGCCAGACAAACAAAGGCAACTGACTACCTATTTCAAAATATTGGCAACAAAGGCCCAGTTATCTTCAAGAAAAATTCTGCATGCTTTGGGATTCATGGCATCCTGCATCCTTCTAATTCCATATGCAAGACTGCATACGAGGAAACTTCAGTGGTACCTAAAAAGTGTTTGGACTCAACATTGCCACAGCCTGGAAACAATGATTACTCTCATTCCCTGCCTGTAACAGGAGTTTCGATTGGCGAAGGCTTGTCACCAGAACAAGGGACAGCCATTCACTTTACCCCCAGCCAGGCAAAACCTAACAACAGATGCATCAGATTATGCCTGGGGGGCCCACATGGCAGGAAGATGCATTCAGGGCACATGGTCCGCAAACCAAATGCATCTACATATCAATCAAAAAGAGATGCTAGCTGTTCAAAATGCCCTGACAGCCTTCAAGGACCTACTTCATCCGGACCAACTACTGATAAAGACAGACAACACCATGGTCATGTGATATATAAACAAGCAGGGGGACACACATTCTTACCCCCTTTGCAGACTAGCCATGGCTTTGTGGGGCACAGCTTTGACTTAACAAGTTCATCTGCAGGCACAATTCCTGCCAGGAAAGGAAAACACTCTGGCAGACGAACTAAGCAGAAACCTCATGGATTCCCACGAGTGGCAGCTGGATCCACAAGTCTTCAGCATGATAACAAGGAAATGGGGATGCCCGGACATAAATCTATTTGCCTCCCTTCACAACTATCCACTAAAAAGATTCTGCACAAGGACGTATCACAGACGAGCATGGAAAGTGGATGCCCTATCTTTCAGCTGGAAAAACCTATCAGTATATGCCTTTCCTCCACTGCCTCTCCTCCCCAAGGTACTCCTAAGGGTCAGACAGGAGAAGCCAAAGATGATACTGATTGCCCCTGACTGGCCCCAGCAGTACTGGTATTCCATCTTAAGGAACTTGTCTCAATGCCGAACCTATATCTTACCTCAAATACCTTGTCTACCGTCCCAACAAAACAATCAGATCCTGCAGAGCCAACTCAGGACTCTAAACCTGACAGCATGGCAGATAATGTAGGCATACAAAGCACATCTCTCAGTAAAGCTGTGATGGATGTCATTTTGGAAGCCAGAAGGCCTAGTACTAGAAAATCTTATGCTGGAAAATGGAAGAGATTTTGTGCTTGGAACCAAACGCAAGGAACTGATACAGCTGTACCAAATATTCCTCAGATTTTGCAATACTTAACTGAGATGCTGGACAAAGGCCTATCTTTTTCATCAATTAAAATTCATACCTCTGTCATATTGGTACCTCAGAGGCGCCAAAAACTTAAGGCCTCCAAGGAGATCGCCAATACCTGCATGGGACCTCACCTATGTCTTGGAAAGACTCAGCCTGCCTCCTTTTGAGCCAGCTGCTACTGCTGATATAAAGTTTTTATCTTGGAAAACAGCTCTGCTCCCAGCAATAACTTCTGCAAGACGAGTATCAGAGCTGCAGGCACTCATGGCTGTGGAACCTTTTATCATTTTTTATCCAGACAAGGTCTCTCTGAGGACAAACCCAACATTTATGCCTAAGGTGGTGTCCAGTGTGGCCCTTAACCAAACTATTTATTTGCCAACTTTTTATCCAAATCCACAGAACAAGGGGGAAAGAATTCTGCATTATTTGGACATACACATGCAGCTTAGATTCTGTTTGGACAGAACCAAAGTTTTCAGGAAGACCGAGCAATTACTAGTGGCATATGCTGCAGGATCACAAGAAAAGGCCATCTCCAGGCAGACTATTTCAAAATGGATAGGCCACTGCATTCGTTTCTGCTATTTACAGCATGGCAAGCCAGTGCCTAAGGGCATTAGGCCACATTCAACAAGAGCTGCAGCCACGTCAGCAGCCTTTCCCAGGGAAGTACCAACCAAAGACATTTTAGAAGCTGTTACTTGGAGTTCAGTGCACACCTTTACAAAGCATTATCATCTGCCACTCTACTCGCCACTCTACTATAAATCCAGGGCAGGCTTTGCCACTGCAGTTCTGCAGGGCCTCATAGCCGCTCCTAATGCTGTTTAGCTGCAGCCTCCCAACCATAGCTTTGGGACTCTACCCAAATGTAATGATTGCAACAGTGATACACGAAGAACATAGTACAGTTGTGTACACTTACCATAAATGTAGATGTTCGAGTGTATTCACTGTTGCAGTCCAGGTTACTCACCCACCCACCATCCCCCTTATTTCTGCTGGAACTTATCTTTCCTTCTCTGATTTATACAACCTATGTGGTGTATTTGCTTGTAGATGAAGGTAAAGTTTATATTGGTGCATGTGTTTTTTTTTTAAATATATATATATATATATATATATATATATATATATATATATATATATAATTTTGGCTATCCTTTAGGGGGCACCTGACATCTGGGGCAAGAAAAAATGGAAGAAAATGGCATCTGTTGCATCTTTTATACCCCTGATGACCTGACTTCAGGGAAGGGGCGACAGCAACCAAAGCAGGACCCAAGACTTTGGAATTCAGGTCGACTGAGGGCAACCTGCCAGCAGGATTACCCAAATGTAATGACTGCAACAGTGAATACACTGGAACATCTACATTTATGGTAAGTGTTAACAAATGTACTGTGTTTTGGTCAGCACCTTGCTTCCTTCATCCGTTGTCTTTGTTAATTTCTAAAGAAAGCCAAGAGGACAGAGAACACAATAACCCTTATTGCTCCTTTCTGGCTTTGACAGGTTTGATTTTCCTTCTTTTGGCCTCACCTTCTTCAGAAACCATGGATTCTGGACCCAGATCCCAATCTACTGTCTCATCTGGAAGGCATGGTTCATCCGAATCCCCAATGTCTCAAGCTCACTGCATGGCTTCTCCAATTCCCATGATTGCCAGGCATCTTTCCTTATCCTCTCTTGTCCGACAGATAATTGTGGCTCATCACAAACCTTCAGCTAGAAAACATTACCAAAGAAAATGGCGAAAATTTGTGAACTGGGCCCTTGACAGCAAACTGGATCTTTATTCGAGCCCATTTCACAAGGTATTGGATTTCTTGGCTAACCTCTCTCAATCTGGTTCCTCTGCATCAACAGTTAAAGTTCGTCTAGCGACAATCTCGAACTTTCATATGGGATTCAGTGGCTCATTTTTAATGTCACACAAACTTTGCAAAGCATTCTTAAGGGACTCCTCATTTTAAGACCTCCATTTAAAGAACCAATTCCTCCTTGGGATCTAACATTAGTCCTACAGTCTCTTATCTAGTCTTCCTTTGAACCATCAACGACTTATGACTTAAAGTTCTTATCTTAGAAAACTTTATTTTTACTGACCATTACATCTGCCAGAAGGATATATGAACTTTCAAGCCTTATCCTGCAAACCTCCATACTTAATTTTCCACAAGGGTAGGGTTGCACATGGGACCAACCCATCCTTTTTACCCATGGTGGTTTCAGAACCGAATATAAACCAGACACTTCAGTTGCCAGTCTTCTTCTCTAATTTAACCACTAAAGGGAAAGTATTTGCTCCATTTGCTAGACGTCCACAGACAACTACGTGTTTACCTTCACAGAACAAAGGATTTCAGAAGATCTGATCAACTATTTGTTGCATTTTCTTCTCTGTCTCTAGGTAATCCAGTTTCAAAGGTTACCTTGGCAAAATGGCTTAGAGACTGTATTACTTTTGTCAGTCGAAAGGGCTCCAGCTACCACATCCAGTTAATGCCCATTCAGCCAGAGCAGTGGCAACTTCTGCAGTTTTTCATGCCAGAGCATCCTTGGATGACATTTGTGCAGTGGCCACTTGGTCTTCTCCACATACCTTTATCACTCATTACAAACTGGATCAGATCTCGAGGGGACGGGCATCATTTTGTTTGATGGTGCTTAGGAATATTCTTCCATGAGACCTCCCAAGACTTGAGTAGCTGGGGACTCTGTCCCACAGTCAAGGATTGAGTGAAGATTGACAACATCAAATAAAGAAGTTACGTCAAAATGTTCCATATGTGTTGTCAATCTTCACTAATCCTTGACATTCCCCCCGTCCTGAGACTCTTAGTGGACCAAATCTTCCATGGCTGGCTTCATGTTATGGACACATATAGTCTCTGTTATGTCTTCTTATTATTATTATTGTTATTATTATTACTGCTACTACTACAATTTCTGCTCGTCTGTCTGCCACTATGTTGGGCAAACTCTATCTGAGGTAAATTTGAGAGGAGCATTATGTGTAGAGCCTGGTTCGAGAGTTTGGAAGGCTCGAGCTGAAGTAAACGGTCGAGTCAACACACAGTCGAGGATTAGTGAAGATCAACAACACAGATGGAACGTTCTGGTAAGACATTAACTTTTTTTATTTATAAAATATTTGTACTGGGTAGTGGCTTTTGTTCTGACTCCACGGTGACTGATGTACCATTTATAACTGTAGAGCTTTTGACCACCAAAGACTAGGGCATAATGTGACCTTCATTCAGATTCATTGACCTGTACAGTATTGGTCAACTTCCTCCTATACTTTTACTGCTGTCGGCCTCAGTTGGCTTAAATCCACTTGTTGTGCAACTAATTATGATATATCACAGAACTTTGGAATTGGTGCCTGAATGACTAGCATTTTTTCCTGTATTTTGAAAATTCTTGCATGTTCCTGTGACCAGAACCAAGGAACATGTTTTAGTAGCTTAAGTGCTCTGATGTATCTACCAAATTTGAAATGAACTTACCTGGGAATCCCATAATAGATGGCCTATCAGGGAGTTTCTGCTTATTTAGTAAGACCTTCGACTTATTTTCTAGCTCGAGACCTTCAGAAAACAAAGCCTGTTCTGTTTACTTGAGAATAGGTAGACAAATCTGGTACTTTTCATTTTGAAGCATTTCTACCTCAATGTATCCAGTAGCTTGATAAATCACAAGTCATTTTCCTGTCCCTAAATAGAATATAATTATATTGACAACTCCTGCTAGCCCTTCAGTGGTTTTCTCTACTCCTCTTTGAAACACTTGCAGTGCAGCTGATATTCCAAAGGCAATCTTAGAAACCTTTATCTTCCCATAGAATAATTTACTGTTAGGCTGGGTTGTAGATAATGCTCCCTCTTAATCCAGTCTTGAGGGTCTGAAAATATTATAAGCTTGTTTTGCATCCAAAGCATTACCAGGCTGTCCATCCTTTTTTTTTTTCCTGCTTGTTTAACAGCCTCACCTGTAGGTTCCACGTTTCATTTCTTGTTCCATCTTATTTTTCAGTGGGGTTGGGACTCCTCCCAGGCATGTATAACTGCTAGTATGTCAGGAGAACATTTAGTGGCATACTGTCCTAGTAGTCAGCCCGTGTCAGTGAATGTCAGAATACCTGCAAGACAACAGCGTCTTTATTATTGTGTTTCTTGACCTTTAATGAAATGGGTATAATAGTATTACCATAATTACCTTTGGCAGCAATATCAGCACTTTTAATAGACCTTTCCCAAAACTAATTTGTTTGCATATATGTGTGTGTGTGTGTGTGTGTGTGTGTGTGTGTGTGTGTGTGTGTGTGTGTATGTTTTATATATATATATATATATATATATATATATATATATATATATATATGTATATATGGGTCCCCTATGAAATCCCGAATGCACAGAATCCCGACGCCCAAAATACCGAGACGAAAAGCCCGAAACCCCACATTACCGAAACGTTGAAAGCACAAAATCGCGAAACTAATACATACATACAGCACACACACAAACATACACACACCCTCCCCCCATAACCAAATAAACCACCCTACACTAAAGATTAGCAGGGGGGCTTCGCACCATGGCACCCCCCATGTGGGGGGCAGTGCCACCCACACCCCCCTGCTTTATTATTCTAACTCCGAGATCGCACAAACATATACACAAGGTAAACTCACACCCACACATTACAGTCCCTCTCACACACACACACACACCACACACACACACACACACACACACACACACACACACACCACAGTCACAACACACAAACACACTTACACACACATACTTACCTGAACCACAACACCAGAAGCGCTAACTCAAAATCCCTTAACATTGGGATTTTGAATTTCGCGCTTCTGGTCTTTCGGTAATGTGGGATTTCGGGCTTTTTGTCTCAGTATTTTGGGCGTCTGGATTCTGTGTGTTCAGGATTTTGTAGGGGACCCATATATATATATATATATATATATATATATATATATATATATATATATATATATACTGGTATTGATTCTAGTGGGTGTAAGCATCTTTGCATCATGTGTTTGTATTGGTTGTCAAACTCATGCATGCTGTCTTTGTAACCATTTTACACTTTCTCATTCTGAGCCTCTTTAGAATAATCCAACTTGCAGTTCTGAGTGTAAACCTTATTCATTTTATTTTATTTATTTAATTGTTGATTATGGCTGTAGACTGATTCACATTGGATATATTTCAGCCACAGTTTGAATGTAGGAGCACCAAATGAGGTGTACATTTTTAAACACTTACACAAAAGTACTGTCACAGATACGCAGAGCTAACATTATGCATATCTTACAACTCTGACAAACATTGACAAGCAATAAAAATACCTTGTGAGCAGACATTTGAGTAAACAATGATAAAATCATACCCCTCTCCTAACTAAAGTTAGCATCATTTACTTCACAAGGACATATTTCTTTTTAGCACCCTGTTTTAAGGAAAACCCCTTTTTAAATACTGAAACACTGATCTCACATTTGTAGCATAGTATTCAAGCATATATCTTTGTAGAGAATGGCAGTAATACGCAAACGTATATTTAGTACATTGACAGACATCCATTTGTAAAAAGTCATTCTTAAACTGTAATATCTCAAGATTTGGTTTGTCAGTTATAACTTATGGTAATAATCAACTACGTTTTACAAATCTGTAATTTCTAGCCCCTCTACACTCTGCACGGTGTGACTCTTCACTCTGATTGCTGAATTAAGTTACCATTCATAACATATTATTTCCCCCATTAAAGCTTTGCCATGCACAGACTCACAAAACAAGAGGTACTCAGAAGCACCCGGCACTTTCCTACCTTGTCAGCATAACATCACATTGGAGTATTTTGATGTATTTCAGATTTAGAGCCCTTGCTCACTAACATGCAGGAGTTGACTGGAGATACAATACTCACAACACATTTAGCAAATCCTCAAAGTCAGTAAAACATGAAAACACATCATAACATCCACACTCGACATGGTTATTTTCTTGGGAACTTTGTTACATTTCTACACCTGAATATGTTGTGTAACAGTGTTTTTGTCATCAAACCGTTTAAACCATTACGAAGTGTAAAACTTCTTTCAGCGTGACATTTCATGCCAGTGTCACAACTGCGCCCCATAATCATAACGAATCATTATTTCAAACTAGGGTAGATGAGTACCCATTATAAAAGCAAACTCAGCAGATTGTGTAGCGAGACCCTAGTCATGTTGCTGCAAATGTTATGAGTCCTCCTTCAGAGGTTAGTAGCGTTACTCAGCAAACCATGGTCTGCTATGAAGTACAACCTCAAATAAATTTCATCTCTCAGGCTCATCATTGAAACAACGTTCTTGTAATTAGTCATCACCCATGAACTCCTTTCCAAAGAAAATATATTATTGTTTAAAAGTCTCTTAGATGGTAATTTTGAGGGGTTTTTTTTCCTGCCACCACCTCACCTTTTTGCTCAGACTCTGGCTCTGATTTGTTTTTCTTTTTTTCTGTTTAACTGGGGTAGGTAATGATCCATATAGACCTTTTCCTGACTCAAAAGAAAAACAATCTTGGAGCAGAAAAAATACAGGAAAAAAACTGCTTAACGTTTGTAATTCAACACACAACACCGGTACCTCTGCTTTTCGCCCGAGAACACTATCCGGTTAAGTGACTTGCTCAATGTCACACAGCAGGCAAATGGACGTTGACAGATTCCAACCATGGACCACAGGAAGTAGCTTGTTAACCGCTTTATATCCTTCTTCCTGTGTGATAATTGCCATTTCTCTCCAACTTACACAGTTTCACAGCAGTCATTACTTTTCCCATGATCTGAAGCCTGTGACTTCTTACTTAAGTAGTCCAGTGTAGATGGAAGCCCTTGCGTGAAACCATAAATCAGAGACTGGGTTGAGATAAACGGTCAAATTCCTGATAGAAAAAAAAATACACTGCTGGGAATGATAGCTTGTATCTTAACTTTCTACACTCTAATAACCTCTGAAGCCAGAGCTATTT
Organism: Protopterus annectens; assembly: GCF_019279795.1. NCBI lineage: Eukaryota > Metazoa > Chordata > Ceratodontiformes > Protopteridae > Protopterus > Protopterus annectens. The sequence continues at coordinate 1,279,419,326 of NC_056747.1, forward strand.
TTTTCCATAGAAATCTCTAAGAAATCATGATCCACAAACACTGGCCTTTCTTGTACTTTTAGCTGCGACAGATCTTGCTCCTTTTTATACCCCATAATAAAATGAAACGGAATTAACTCTTTCAAGTTAACCGATAAGCCTTGTGTGCGATCTATTAATGTTCATAATCCCAAATGACCTTCTTGAAAAATCTGTCCTTTAGGCGGTCTTTATTTTAACAAATTCCAGATGGTCAAATCTTTATTCACGTTCATAGGTACCACTGAACCTCAAGCTTTACATCCACAGCTCGATGAATGCAGTTTGGCTGTTTACAAAACTGATTTTGTAAATTTGACGCTTTCTGCTGCACTGGTAAAATTGAGTCATACTTTTCCTTCAGGAACTCACTGGAATCATCACCAGACATGCCGAGTTGCTTCACCTTTTAGTTAACTTGTAGAAAGAGCTCTGTTGAAACTGCTATAGTTGCCGAGGAACAAAAATGAAAAACAAAGCAAAATCTTCAGCAAAACATCACGGCTTGGTTGCTGTTGAAAGAAATACTTGGCGAGATGAGCCCTTTCGTAAACCACTTTTATTAATAAAATAACAATATCGCATGACAATCTGATGAAGGCTATTACAGCCTAAAGCGCTCATCATTTTTCTGTGTTTTTATTAATAAAAGTGGTTTACATAAGGGCTCGTCTCGCCAAGTATTTACTTTCAACAGAAACCAAGCCGTGGTGTTTTGCCGAAGATTTTGCTTCGTTTGTTCTGGTTAACAACTTGTTGACCATTTTCATCTGTTATTACCCACCTTTTAGGACACTGTCCAGATCCGTTTCTCAGAGACCAGTAGCAGACTGGCGATTGCTTTCTTAACTTGGCAGCTGTACTTCCGTGAGGACCTCCACATGTTCCTTTTAATCCTCTGCAGTCAGCTGCTCTTCACTTTTTCTATTCCAATGACAGCATCACATGCACGACTATTAACCTTACTGCTTTTGTCAAAAATCACATAAAACTATATCTCTTAAAGTAAAAACTTTAATTTGCTTTATTCTGACATGAAGGCTGAATATATCAGCCAACCTCATAAAGCACCACTTCCTACAACATCACAAAGGTATCCCTGTATCTCCCAACTTGGAAACAATGACTCCTGATAGCACACATGGAGGTGTTTGGTGACTTTGAGATGTCCATTAGATGAGTTTTGGACACCGTACCTGCAGATGTCTCTGTTTAAGGTTGGAAATGCTCTCCAGTTCCTCATCTTTCAGGTTTTCTTAAGCTCTGTTTCTTCGGTGTGGTAGGTAGTTTTTTTTTTTGCATGATGAAAAACGAAGTGTTCCACTTTAAGCACAACCTTGTGTAAGAGTTGGCTTTTCCACCACCTCACCGATTCAATACAGAGATTTTCAACCCTTAAAAATCATCTGATCCTACAGTTTCAGCAGTTTTCTTTTGCTCCTAGATACTGCACATTAAACTGGTTTCTCTGTTTACCATTTGCCCTTCCTGCATGTGCAAAGACTTCTGCTTTGTATGAAATGCTGATTTCTGTGTCCACATATTTAGCATTCTGCTTCAGTAAATGCTCTGCATGCAGTAACTAATGCAGACATATACGGTCATACCTAAGCACTCATAATATGTACAATTTGGATTTTTTTAGGGAAGGGTTCATGGTATGGCTGTACTCTCCCTGGATCCATTTGACCCATTCCTTCTTGCCCTGGTGCGAAAGCTCTCCACTCCCATTCATTCCCCATTGGAGGTGAGAGTCAGATGTTGGGGAGAGGGTCAGTGTGCCAGTCCTGCAGCCTGTCCAGTCCCCACCCCTCAGCAGCTTGTGTTGCCCACAGTTGCTTCTCCATGGAGGTGCGTGCGCTCTGCTGTTAATTTGCAACCTCTCGGTGACAAAGCCGCAGAGGCATGATAAGCTCTTCAGACCACACACATGCACTTCTGCAGGTGTTACTAATGCCTACCTCCTTCACGGATGGCTGAACTGATGTAGATCACTCACTGGCATCTTCGCCGTCTGGTTCTGTCAGCTTCCTTGCCGCTAGCTGAGTTCATGTCATCTGAATCAAATTCGGGGCACTATCCCTGTACTGCACCAGGCTCGGCCTATGGAAAATCTTAATTTTGTCCATACATTGTCTGAAATAAGATGTAACTATGTACATTAGGCATGGAATTTTTACTAGTAAGAGCTCATTATAGGACAGCTTCTCAGCACATGCACTGTTTTATTTTACATTTAACAAACTTTCAGTGAATGCTTGGTTATGTCTTTCAAGAAGAGTCCATTACTCCATAGACTGTAAACAGCTGTTGTCTTGGTTTCAGTGTTGAAATTCTCAACTGTATCCATTCTCTTCCTGTGTGAGTTCCCTTCCTTTAACATATTACCTTGGATTGACCACTGAATACCACAACTGACTAAACTTTGTTGGGGGAAAAAAATCTTTTTTTTTTTTTTTTTGTAGTACACATCCTGGTTGAAACTGTTAAAATGATCTCTTATGTGGAGGTTTTATATATTTGGCTGTAAGTCACACAAATCCACAGTGACAGTGTTGTATCTTGAAATGATTGTTAGTCCCATAGCTGGCCTCAAATTAGGCATGATGTATTTTACATTCCTAAAATGGCAGGAAATAAATATGCAGTGCAAAACACCTCTGCTAAGAGGAACTGCTGACTCAAACCTAATCTGAATTGGAAGCCGTGGTAAGCAATGCATTTTATTCTCCGCACTCCACATTCTAGAGCTGTTCTGCGTGAGAGAAAGTGTATTGAAGATCCAGCAGAGAGAAAAGTATCCTGTTAATGTAACTCATTCAAAAAAGTGGCAAAAATTAACTAATCTCCATCTTTTAATGTAAATGTCATCCTTCGGTTTTGGTGCTTTCAAATGGACACGGGATGAAGATGCTTTCTTAGTTAAGCAGTCTGATGACTAATTCTTTGCTGCTGGGAGCAGGATATGGCAGTGAATCTCAGAATGAATTAGCTGTTTTATTTTGCTCATTTGTAGGTATTGTGTCTTCTGTGAAACAAATTTAGTAGTCCTGATAGCAGCCACTAGTGAACATTTATCACCAGCAGATGGTGGGGAAGCATGTGTCCTCAACAATCGTCTAAATGGAGTTCTGAAAATGGAGTTTGAGGAGGAGAATAGAGACCAAGACACCCTAGGGCAGCTTCATACAAATACAATACTATTCTGAAGGCAGGAACCTTACCTACTCTGTTTCTTTCTGCCTATAACTGGAGAGTTGCTTTCCCAAATATAGTTGCAGTCCGTCTCAAATAGGTTTAGGGCCCTGCAGGTGCGTTAATAGTCTTTCATGGCCATGGATTTTTAAACCTTGATCCTTTTGTGTCTGCCACGCTTTGCTAATTGGAGCTTCACATGCCCTCATTTTGTCAGCCAACCTCTTTAAAAGCATAGTTTATACACTGCAGTTATTTCCAGCTTATAAGTGATTCCTAGCAGGCAAGTGTTGCAAGATTTCCTACCATGCTGATTCTGAGGTAATTGGTTACACCTTCTTGAATTTTTAGCCTTAAATCACTAGGTCTAAAAGTATCAGTGGATCCATCTTCCATTGCCTGGAATTCTCTTCGGCTCCAGCATCAGCTACATTGTTACTACCTCATGGTTTTGGGAGGGAAATGGGCTCTGGAGGCTACCACATAGTTTGTAGGAGGGGCATGGGATATGGAGCCTACCACAGCTGAAATGTCATCCAGCCTGCTAGCACACTGATCACTGGATGTGAAAAGTATAGTTTTTGATTTTGGGATGCACAAACCTTCATATGTTTGGCAGTAATAATTATCATGCCTTTTTAATTACCCTTTGAAGCTTAATATGACAGTCTGGACTTGTTACTGTTCTGTCATAGACTGAATCTGTGTGACGCTGAAATCCTCCACTAAAATTGTATTACTTGCATGATCCCACCCCCCACCCTTCGACAGATGTAGTCAATCCAATTTTTTTTAACAGATTATTCAGTTTTGGCCAGTGTACCAAGCTGAAAGTACTTTCCCATTTTGGTCATGAACACACTAGCCACCCACTTCCCTTCACTATCGGAAGCCTTCCTGGTAAGGTTTCATCCCAGTTTGAAGCCCTCACCCTGATTAGGGCACGTGCTGCCCAGAAGAATCTACAGCTAACATGTTTCCTAAGCTAACTTGTATTTCTGTCAAAAGTTACATCAACTTACATCTTTTTAAATCACCCTTGAACTACCCTCCACTTAAATGGGGAGAGTAAACTCTGAACTTTAATAGTAAAAATGTAATCACTTTGCAGTAGGAAATTATGGCGAATTATATTGATAAAACATCCTTACTTAAGAAGTAAACCATTTTCCAGGCTGTCTGCATGCTACATGTCTTCATTTCTGCAGACTTGGGAGGCACCTGAAATTTGACCAGTTAAATTGTGCCTTGCACTGACAAAACCCTGCAGCACCGAGCAGAATTTGAAGTTAAATGCGAGTCATGTATGAATAGAGCTCCAGGAAACCTGCTGCAACAAAGCTCATTGTTAATTCTGTTTTGCTATCCTTGTGTAACTGCAGACATGTTGATGCTCTAATTCTGTTTTGCTATCCTTGTGTAACTGCAGACATGTTGATGCTCTGATTCTGTTTTGCTATCCTTGTGTAACTGCAGACATGTTGATGCTCTGATTCTGTTTTGCTATCCTTGTGTAACTGCAGACACGTGTTGATGCTCTGATTCTGTTTTGCTATCCTTGTGTAACTGCAGACATGTTGATGCTCTAATTCTGTTTTGCTATCCTTGTGTAACTGCAGACATGTTGATGCTCTGATTCTGTTTTGCTATCCTTGTGTAACTGCAGACATGTTGA